>NW_017729024.1:149027685-149048921 GCF_001723915.1 Gavialis gangeticus | reverse complement strand
GAGAGGGGGGGAGTAGGGCTTATGAGCTGCTGTGGGGAGGCAGTGCCAGTGGCACATCCTGCATTCCCGGCCTGGGTTGGTGGGGTGTCTCTCCCCTGTCCTGTCTGAACCCTAGGATATTGCACTGCAGCTTCTCTGGGAAAGGCTTGCAGGATTTCCCCACACCAGAGCCAGCACCAAATTCCTGGCTGAAGCTGCTTAGTTTGAGGAAGCAAGAGCATGGTTTCTCCCCGCCCCCCAGAAACTGGAGCCCCCTTCCATCGGCAGAGTAAGTGGCTTCATTCCAAGAATTTGGCACTGGCTTGGGGCAGGGGAGGGAAATCCTGTGAGCCCTTCCAAGAGCCACCGTAGTGCATAGTCCAGAGTGTCCCTCCCCTATCCCGTCTGAGCCCCAGGACCCTGAACTGCAGGAGCTCCAGGTTTTCCCCTCTGGAGTCACTGCTGTATTCCCATTTCAAACCACTTACTCCGCAGATACAAGGAACTCCAGTCTCCAGGGAGGGTGGGGAGACATGCCCTTGTGTCTGAAGAGTAAGTAGCAGTGTTGCCAGGCCTTAAATATGAAATTAACATACTGGAAGTTCAAAACTATCGTATGTGCTAAAAAACTATCATATGCTGGAAAAATATGCAAATAAGTATACAAATAACTATGCAAATAATTCTTCTTACTTACTTTATATTGCTCATTGTAAGTTGCCAGTGAGTGAGAACTAGGTCATCAAAGTTGAAGCATTTCTTTATTCTGAGGCAACAATCATAAGAAAGTGCTGACAGTAAACCCAAAAGTCAGTTAACACTCCCTGAGAGTGACTTGGATTTTGCATATGCTGCATCAGTTTACTGCCTCAAAAATTATCATACATTTTGAACACTGTTACTATTATTGATCATACATTGTACACGGTTTGAAATATTGTACAAATATGATAATTATCATACACCTGGCAAAGCTGGTAAGCAACTTCAGCCAGGAATTCAATGCTGGCTTGGGTAGGGGGGTGAGGGGAAGAATCCTGAGAGCCCTTCCCAGAGCTGCACCAGCGCATGGTCCAAAGTGTCTCTCCCTTGTTCCCAGCTCTGAGACCCTGCACTGCAGTGGCTCCTGAAAGGGTTTGCAGGATTTCCACTCCAGAGCCACCACTGAATTCCTGGCTGAAGCTGCTTACTCTGCAGATGCAAGGCTTCGGTTCCTGGGGAGTGGGGGGAGAGGGCATTGTGCCCTTGCATCTGCAGAGTAAGCAACTTTAGGCAGGAATTCGGCACTGGTGGGGGGGGAGGGGGATTCTCTGAGTCCTTCCCAGAGCCACTCCTGGATCCTGGGGCTTGAGACAGGAGAGGGACACTCTGTGCCCTGCTGACCCAGGCTAGGAATACAGAGTGCACGGCTGGTACCTTCACCCAGCAGCTTGCGAGCCCTGCTTCTCCCCTGCCTCTCTTCTGCCTGGGGTACATCCCCATGACCCCACCCCAAACAAAGCTCAGGATCCCCAGGCTGCCAAGCACAGTGAGCTCTCCCCACTCTGTTGGTTGCCTGCAGCTGCCAGTGGCCTGACAGATGACAGGGCAGCAGGGCAGGGCATGTGCCTGATAGCCAAGCAGGGATAGCACAGCTACTCAGCTACCCTCAGTAATGTCCAGCACTCTGGGAGGCTTGTGGGAGTGACCCCAGCCTTCTGGCTTCAACTAGGGTGGCGTTATAGAGGACATTTGGTTTTCTGCTACTCTGTCCTCTATTGATACAAAACCCGATGCCTTTATGTCCTCTATTTTTGTCTTCAGGAGAAAAGTAGAGGACATAAAGCTGTCCGCTTTCATATCAGTAGAGAACTACTTCACAGTTAGAACTACTTCACAGTTAGGGCGGCTAGGATCTGGAACCAACTTCCAAGGGAAGTGGTGCTGGCTCCTACCCTGGGAGTCTTTAAGAGGAGGCTTGATGCTTACCTAGCTGGGATCATTTGAGCCCTGTTTTTTCTTCTGCCCTGGCATGGGTCGGATTTGAAGATCTACAAGGTCCCTTCCAACCCTACTTCTATGATTCTATGATTCAGAGGCCAACTGGACTGTCCTCTATGATGGCCACCCTAGCTTCTGTCAGTGCAGGCATTTACCTGCCTGCCCCAACCAAAGAGTGAACATGAGTTCTGTTCACTAACAGTCCAGTCTACAGAGATGAGAGAAACCTGCATAGATTGGATAGATTTCAGCTTGGGCTGTTTGACTGTCTGTACTTAGGCCAGATGAATGGAAGGTCTTTGGGGAGGAAGTCTTCTGCCAGCATCTACTGTTCAGCAAGAGCAACTGACTGAATAGGTTAGCCCTCATTTGCTTTTGAGTTATGTGAAGTTGGTAAATTTTGTTTAAAAGATAATTAAATAAAGACATTGGGGTGAATAAAATTCTGTTACTCCTTCTGAATTAAACAAGACAAAAATTCTGTTTCTGGTGCTCTTGGAATCACCATAATAAGCCTACCATACTGTGGGACACTAGGCTCAGAAGGAAACCTGGGGAAACAATGAGAGGAAGAAAAGAAAAATTAACAGGGACTTAATTCTTCTTTCTGGCCAGGGCTCTAGGAGTGTCCTGCATTCCTGCGGGTGTTGAAGAATCCTCAAGCCATTGAGAATACTCTTGAAAGCTTCATGTGAGCAGTAGCCATTTGAGGGAGTCAAGTGAGGAACTTTCTACCTAACACCACACGTGTGATTACTTTAGCCAGAGATTTGTGATAGAGCCATTGGAACTACACATCCTTCAGGAGCAAGTGATAGACCAATATTTATGCTCCTTCAATGCTAAATAACAAATGGTGAGGGAGTTTAGCAAGGGGAGGAGGGAAATGGCCACCTACCTCTGTGGCTACCCTGTGGAGGGACCCACTTTCATCTAATATTTCTTAAGATTTTGGGAAATATTCTGGATTTCCCAAAATTATACTGTCTATCTCCACAGCCTAAACTTCAGTTCTGTTTCAAACCCTTGTTTTTATTGCATGTATTTTCCTATTACAAGCACCTAATATAATTTAATTTTCCAAGTCTTTAGGGAGGGGCTTTCTTTTTGAGAGACCCATGGTAACATAACCTTTTTACAGCCCCCTTTTATGGCCAAACAGCACCCAACAGAAGAATAACAGAAGTAGAATGAGAAATAGAATATTTCATTTAATTCATATTCAGACAAGTATGTTGAAGAGAATGATATAGTGTCACTCCATTTAGAAATGAAGCTTATATATGATTTTTTACTATTGGCAGGAACATCTGGCAAGACATCAAATTCTAAATGTGTGTATGCCATATATAGAAGAATATGCACCAGAAGTAAATGTATGATTTGCAGTAGGGAAACCATAATAGCAACTTGATTTGAAGTGCTGCACTTTTCTAATTAGGCAACAGAATTATACCACGTGACATACCCAGTTAAAATATTCAAATTTCACATTTTGAATCCTTAATACTCCAAAGAGTATTGGTGAATGAAATAGATCAAAAATGCTACACAAAATGTATTTGAATGGTGACTATTTTTGAGAAAATCCCAACCAATTCTGGGTAATTCAGGAATTAAGAAAGATGGGCTTTGTACACTAGTTTTAAACAGAGGTCATCATTGAGAATGGCCTTTTATAGCCTGGGGAGGATCTTGAGGTTTCAAGATTATGCTGAATTTTTTTCATTCCATTATGGAATGAGTGGGGACTGAAGCTAAAATTTCTGTAGTGGCCATGCCACTCTTCATCAGTACCTTGGATTGGGACAATTGTAGTCTGGTTTCTGGGGCAAAGCTTTAAAAAAGTAGAATGAGAGTGCAGAAATATATGGGATAAGGCAAATGCTAGTTACTGCCAACCTCTGCTTTTAGAGCCAATTCTTTGAAATCAAGAGTGCATCTCACTTTCAACTGCACAGTGCAGAATCAAGCCAATAATGAGATAGTTTTGCACAAAGGAAAAAAAAAAGCTTACGTTAATAGAATGGCTGTGTGGATCCATATCCTGCTATTGCTCCATTGTTCCATGATTGGAAGTCCCACTGGAGCCCATCAGAACTTTTCATGTTAATTGGTAGCAGGATATGGTCAGTTAATGGGTTTGTAAAACAATTTGGGACTCTTCTGAAGGAAAATCTCTGTAAAATCTAAGTTGCTCTATGGTATCCTTGCCATTATATCTGAGTTGGAAGAGATTAGCTTTACCTTAATATTATTGATTAACACCATTACGGGATTGTAAATCTAATTAATTGTAAGGCTTTCTAGAGCTTTATGTATGGGCATCCATCATAAAAAAATACAAGCCTACATATTTAAAGAGATGGACCAAAGCCATAATATTTAGAACTAGCTTCAGAATCTGACCTTTCTTCCTGTCCCCTCCCTCCCTGCTCTCCCCAAATCTGAAATGATGCTCGTATCTGGCTCCCTGCTTTTGATTTAAACTAGTTTTTCATTACAGGACACTTTTAATTTCATGATAAAGACCACATTTTTGTATGAATTCCTCAAAGAATCTTAACTGAACATAAGACTTTAGGATACTACTGAAATATAAATATTAAATTATGAAAATGATAGCTAATGATATTATATACTACTTTATATGGGCTGCTCATAATGTAAGAGAATGAAAGAAAACCACAATAGAATGATACATTCAATTGATTTCTCAAACAATATTATTTCTAGAAATATAACCAAAAAGGCAGAGTTAGTGTAGGTGTAAATCAGCTGACAGACTCAGCTGTGCAACTCTGCAAAGAAAAGGACTTCCACCAGGGTGGTGTCAAGTGAGAAGAGGCCTGATATTTTGACACAGCAAATGCTAGGGATGGAGGAGAAAGAGTTAGGTCAGAAGTCAAACATAAATTATAAGGGGGGCCATAAACACGAACCAGATTTCATAAATAGAAAGGGGAAAAGGTTTGCAGAGCCTTTAATGTTAACAATAAAATTTTGAAGTTGATTCTCAGCTTTAGAGGTGACCAATGCAATTGCCTGAATAAAGGGGTAACATGAGAGTAGCAAGGATAGTGATAAATTAAGCAAGAGGCAAAATTTTCAACATATTGCAAGCAGAAGGCTGAAAAATGGGAATGCCAACAAAAAAGTCCATTATTTCATGAGAAATAGCTGTGACCTGTTGCAGAACTTCAGCTGTAAAATCCTAAATGATGCTTTCATTAAAAATTATAACTTAAAGAAAAATTAATTGTTACCTTTCCTGTTATAATTGGAGTTGGACAAAGCTATTCAGATACAAAGAACACATTCAGGTCTTCTCCAACACTTCCTGAGATTTGAGGAAGTTTGCCAATATTTTATTTAAATGTTTATCAAAATTCCTGATTATAAATGGTCATTTTTCAGAGGGAACCCAAAAAGCATGTTCCCAAGATCACTTGATGTGGTGGGAGGAGACACCATTTGAGACACCACAGTAAAGAATAAGCATGCTTCCTGCACTGAGGCCAACCAGTTCCACTGGCTGGTAAAAAAAAGGGGAGTGGAGTCATGGCTTTGTCAGCACTCTGCTCCTTTTTCAGAGAATTGTCCCTAATGTAGCACTAAAATCATGAAGGACATTTGGGACCTCGCTTTAATAGGAGAGGTATACAATGTTCACTACATTATATCTTATCCATCATGCTCATAATCTTTCAAATAGAATTTGGTTCTATGTCCTATCAGATTCCTTTGTTTTATTGCACAGCACGGCACATGGCTTCGATGAGAGATAGTCAATCCATTGTATGTGTGCCACAAGTGGCATGGGCAGCTCTAGTGCATGGCATGTGGCAGATCAGAAAGGATGAACACAGTGACAGGTAGGGCAGGAAGGAGAAAGTACAGCAACAGATCAGGCACTGACAAGGAACTGGAGTGGCATTTGGGGTAGTTGCACTGCTTCCCTGAGGCATGTTAGCCTGAGAAGATTGCCCCCTGCCTCTGTTTTTGACTAAAGACAGGACAACTAGCACTGATAGGCTATGGTGGTTTCACTGTTCACAAGGGCTCTGCATTTCACTTCTCATGAGTGGTGCATGGAGTGAGAGCCCCTCCTGTCAGTCCAGCGGGGACTGCTGGGGTTCCAGACATAATCTCTGTCCTCCTCTCCTCTGTGTTCTGTTATATACGTATGCAGAGTTTATGGTTTGGCTCAGGCTGAATTTTCCACTCAAAAAATAAACACCTGAAAAATGGGGTTTATCACAGCAATCTTGATGCAACCTTAACTCTAGTGGCACTAGCAGGTGTATATTATAGTATTGCCTGCTTATAACATCGCCATGGTAATTAAGGCATGTCAAAACTACAAAACAAGTACAGTAAAGACACGTTTTATGACAGAAACATAAATACAATTTTTAAAACATGATTTGTTATGGTATTAAAAATGGAAAATTGTGTTCTAAGTCATAATGATTTAGTGCTGAATTACAGAAATAGTTGAAATGCCTAAATAGGATGGCAGCTGGTGCTATTTTCAAGTATTACATATGCACAAAAGTGCTATGACAAATACATTTAAATATCCTTAATGCTACAAAACCTGGAAAGGCAATTAGTGGCAATAAAATTTGTATTGAATTTGGATAAATTTTAGACAATTAGCCTTCTTCTAAATGTAATTTCTGGCCAAGTAATCCATAGGGACACATGACTTATCCACATTTATTACTCATTAGAGCAGAGTAATTCCTGTCATGGCTGAACATCAAGGGATTTATCATCATAAATTCAGATCAGCTAATGGACTGAGTAGCCCTTTTCTCTCAAGCGTGAATCCCTAGGTAAAAGATATAAAATATAAATTGACCACAGCAAAAGGAGTATGTGGCTAAGGTATGCAGAGTGGATATATACAGTTGTTATGCACAATATGTAGAAATGTATCTGACAGTATATTTACATAGAGGTAACAAAACTATCCAAGCTCAATCCTTTCCCAGAGATCACAGATATCATGAGGGGTGCAGCCCTGGCTATGTGTTCATAAATCATTTGCAGTTTTGCAAATGGTATAAGGCAAATACTTCTTTAAGAATACAAGGCTGTGAATTCCTGTTTCTCGTGTAAGTGTTTTCTTTCTATGTTGTTGTTCTTCTTTGGTCTTGTTTTCTTCCTTCCTCTCTCAATTCTTTTTCCCCCAATGAATAAAACTCATGATGCAAAAAATCACAAATCACACAAGCAAAAACCAAAATAATCAAAAAAAGTCAAGACCAAAACCAAACCCCCAAAACAGCTTCTTTTTTTCTGAATTTGAAGATATTTTCCATGAGGCCAGGAAGGTTCTGGTGGATTGGTGTCAGCCATCCATTTATTTCTCAGCAATAGCAATTTATAATAAGAATTGGTCATTGAATACAGATAAAATGTTATCTAACTTGAATCTCCACTGTATATATAAGCTGTGCCCAAACATATATTTTTATGAAACATGATTTTTTAAAGTGTAAATGTTTTTCCTGCATTTATTTTTCTTTGCACCTCTGTATTAACTGATTCCATCAATGTTTAAAAGTAGGCTGGTTTTGGAATATTTCCAGTTGTAAAAGTTTCTAAAGTTTTGTAGCCACAAGAGGTTTGGATTGCTGAAATTCCTAGACTGAGAAATATGCTGTGTTCTGTCTGTAACAGGTGCAGCACTGAGCTTGCAGCCCAGGGAAAAGAAGAACTATGGTGCCTGTGTACCTTCCTGCTCCTTAGAATCATAGAAACATAGAAAATTAGGGTTGGAAGAAATCTCAGGAAATCATCGAGTTCAAGCCCCTGCTCAAAGCAGGACCATCCCCAACTAGATCATCTATCTGGGTCTTAAAAACCTCCAAGGATAGAGTCCACAACCTCTCTGGGTAACCTGTACCAGTGTTTCATTACCCTTCTAGGGAGAAGGTTTTTCCTAATATCTAACCTAAACTTCCCTTGCTGCAACTGCAGACCATTGCCCCTTGTTCTGTCATTTGCCACCACAGAGAGCAGTGTAGCTCCATCCTCTTTGGAACCACCCTGCAGGTAGCTAAAGGCTGCTATTTAATCCCCACCCCCCCAGTCTTCTGTTCTGCAAACTAAATAAGCCCAGTTCCCTCAGCTTCTCCTCATAAGTCATGTGCCACAGCCCCCTAACTAAGGTTGAAGGAACTGAGTTTGTTTAGTCTAAAAAAGAGAGGGTTAAGTAGGGGCAGGAGGAACATGATAACAATTTTCCAGTATGTCAACACGTAATTTTAGAGAGGGTAGCAATAAACTGTTTTCCATATCTGCGGCAGGGACAAGGGAAGAAAACAGAAAAGAAAATAGATTTAATTTGCAACAAATTAGATTGAATATCCACCATAACTTTCTAGCTGGTAAGGCAGTGAAATGCTGGACAAGACTTCCTAGGGATATTTGTAGAATTTTTGGTAATGGAGGTTTTTTTAAGAACCAGCTGGGAAAACATCTTTCAGAGGTTCTGTATATTCCTTCTCCTGTCTTAGTGTAGCAGGACCAACTAGATGAGCTCTTCAGATACCTTTCTAAGAGATAGTTGCAGTACATAAGAGAGTGGCCTAACCAGGCTGGACTGGATCGAGGGGAGGGGAGTTCTCCACACCTCCAGATGAAGCTGTGTACAGAAGAATGCAGGAGTCATTGGGCAGAAGGGAACATGGCTGCAGGGCACTCAGCTTGGGTAGCTCTGATTTTCAGCCCCACTGTCAGGCTTTTTTTTGTATTTTACACAAAGCTGAAGAAAGTACAGAAAGGGTCTTGGGAGCAAGGATGGGAACCAGAACCTTCCTCTCCAAGGGGAGTTCCCCAAATACTAATTCATAGAATCATGCCCTACTCTTGCTTGCTCTTTCTGTGGATAACACTTCATAACGATCTTAGACCATCATTGAGAAACAAGCCCTACCCACTCACTCCTGTTCCATATACACCATTTGCCAAAAAAGGTGTTGGCATCCTTTTTCTGGGATACCCAAGGATTTTGGTTTAGACATGTTCTCAAGAGCAGTACTAGACACTTCCACTGTCACTCTGACACTGACTGCACTACATTTTTTCAGCATGTGGAGGGCTTGTTTCTGGGTGGGAGCCTCAGGATTGCTGTGGAGATAATTTCAATAAACCTTCACTGGCCCCAAAAGACTTGAACTCTTTGCTATTCTGTCAACCCCAATGGGCTGGCTGACAGTCTGGCCTTTTCTGGAAAGTAGGGGTGGGAGGTTGAACCTGTCATGAGGAGATGGGAAATAAATCCATGTGTGGAAACAAGTGTTTGCAACTCCAGTCTGTGTGTGGCAGCTTACTTTAAGCCACCTAGACGGGGAGTGGTCCATGCAAGAGTTCACCACTGCTGGGTGGGATCAGGGAGGGGAAGGGTTAGCAGGGACAGTGGGGGGTGGGGGGTCACAGGATTGGAGTGAGCTGGCAGGTCCATGGGGAGGGGTTGGTGGGTCTGCAAGGGTGGAGGATTGCAGAGTTAGGAGGTTGCGGGGCCTAACAATACCCCAGTCAAAGTCAGAAGGTGGAAATAGCATGGCCCTAGGGTTAAGGCAAGTGGCTGAGTTTTCCCAGTCCTAGGTGTTCTAGAAATTGGGTAACTCTTTCTTAGGTTGGGTTAACCCAATCTTGACCTAAGTTAGTAGACTTACTCAGGTGAAATAACTTAGAACAGGCACACCATTTGGGGGTGATTAAATGCACGTCTGTACAATTAGGCATTTAGATTGACCTAACCCTGGTGAAGTCAGTCTAAATGTGATGCCTGTATATATCCCAAGTGTCCCACTTTCTAAGTCAGTGTTTTTAACCACTAGGCTGATGGATAAAAGGTGATACTACCTCCATGATGTTTTTAAAACAACTACATTTGAGAATATATTTTGAGTGGGGAGCCCACTGTTACTGCAGGGTAGTCATACTCTGAATCTGCCTACAAGGTTGAACCCCTCAGGTGACTTGGGGAATAAATAGCATCTAGATATTGATTGATAAGTATAACGAGGCAAGTTAGTGGGCAGTTGTGGCCCTGATGTTATTTTTGCAAACACACCCCAAGCCAGTGCCCAGGGCTGCTACCTCAGTCACCTCCTTTTAGTTACACTACTATCCTGATGAGGAACTAACTATACACATACCACAAAGCAAAACACTGAGCCCCCATGGAACTTGAAGAACACATAAGGAGCTTGGGCACTAGTAGGGTTAGATAGCGGCTGAACTGGGGCTTTTGGGATTGTAATGTTGAAGTTAGATACCTCAGTTTTAACCAGGTCACATTTTAGACATCTAAATCTTTATTTGATCTAGCCTTAAGGGCCAGGTGGACAAAATTATTTAGGGCTTAACTCTCATTTGATTTCATTGGGAGTTAGGAGCTTAAATATGTTCAAGATTCTGAGACTCAATTTTACTTCTGTCTGGTTCTTCCACTGTCTTCAGTGTCACTTCTAGCTGTAAGTTTCAGTACTCCAGTGGAGCCTACAGTTCAGTTTGATGTTCCTGGCATACTTTGATTCTGCCAGTACTGAACCTGTTAGTTAAAAATTGACTTGAAGGGTCACAGCAAGAAAGATTTATTGTACTACACACTTTTCTGATTCAGGACTGAAATAATAGGGATATGTTACTGACTGAGCTGGTGGGAATCTTCAAACAGCTTATTTTTATTAAAGGATAACTGGAATTAAAGTGTGAATGGAGGTAGTGTGTTGAAAAGTGGGTTAAGGAGAGCTTGATATTTGTTAATTAAAAAAGAAAGCTGGGTTTAGAATAGAGATTAGTTGCATCTGGAGGAGTAAGCTGTGAAGAAGTCACCAGTGAGTTATATCAGCAATTTAACTTTATTCTTCAAAGTAGCCATTTTCCTTTAATAGCTTTTCTGCTCAGTGATTGGTTGACAACCAACATCTGTGGTAGCATTTTTAAAAAGAAGCTAATGTGCTCTTCTAAAGGGTGTGTTTGTGTGTGTGTACGCGCATGAGAGAGAGAGAGAGAGAGAGAGAGAGAGAGAGGTGGATGTTCAACAGGCAAAATTTACTGCAAGTGTTTATCTTCTAAATCACATGGGATTAATGAATACTACCACTATTAATTAGCAACCAATTAAAATGTAAAGACATAACTGAAGATTTACAAAAACATTAAAATGTATTATTGCATGAATTTTGTCACTGTCTAATTCATCAATAGCAAAATAACTCATATGTGGCTCAGTTTATCCATACATATAGAAGGGTATTATCTACACTTCCAGTTAGGGAAAGCAGGGCACAATAATTAGGAACAGAAATTACACACAAACTGGTGACTGGAAACTGGATCAAATCTGTAACACAACATAAGTTCAGTGTGCATTAAACCAATTTCAAAATGGCCAAAGCTTCTTTAAAATAAACCTGGATGGATGTAGTACCAGATTTAACTGATTTAGGTTAAATTTGTTTCTTGAACTTCTGTCCCAGATCCCCTCCTGATTCAAGTTAACTCACAGTTCCCCAGCATCCCAGGATGCTTTGCACTTCCCCCTGAAAAAACTCCTTGCAGGGTGAGTGGGCTAGCCTTAGTTCAAGCTGTCTGCTCCAGCCAAGCAGGGAGGCTCTCTAGTGCTTGTGGCCTGGGCCACTGCAAGCATATACCTGCATTTCTGGAATCAAAAGTGAATGTCTTTTCACTTGTTTTTTGGTTCAGTCTAAGCAGTTAAGACTAGTTTGGGAAGATTGAATCAATTCAGCCTTTGGCTTTTTGACTGTCTATACTTAACCAATGAGGTGATGTGACTTACTTAAAGTCATACAGCAAGCTAATGGGGAGCCTATCAATGTTTTGATGGATTACCAACTCCTTGGAATAGGACTATGTTGTGGCTTGTTATTGCTTAAAGGGAAAGGTGAGAGTGTACTGTAGGGGCAGGCTGAGAGAAAGAGTTGTGAGGACCAGTTCCTCTGGTGATCCATATATGGATCAAGAAGGGCATAATCAGAACATAAAATGGAGGGATTTCCTGAAGGAAGTGAAAAGAATAATAAAAATCAGCTGGTATGTCTAATTTTACCCAGTTACATGAGCCCAGCTCTCAGTAGGAATTGCTTGAAAGGAATCTGAGGGCAAAATGTAGTTCAAGTTTGTTAAATAGAAAGAACAAATTGTCCAAGTTTTTGGAGCTTATTCAATTATTTGCTGCTGCATGATAAATAAAGAAGGAACGAAGTATAATCCTAAGGCTACTTAGGGAATGAGGTTGCATCATGTAATATAGTCATAAAAATCACTTTCCTTTTTGTACCTTGGCAAAATGCATGAGAATAACAGGATCTGTGAATCTGTGATATCAACGTGTCAAACTTGAATTCATAATAACTTGTTGATGCATTTCCATATGCAAGAGATGATGCAAACCAAGGAAGAATGAAAATAAAGCAGGGTATGTGCCTTGGAGCAATATAAACAAATTATTATGTGAATTTTATCTACATATCTATGATGCTCAAACTCAAAGTACCAATCTCAGCTGGTATATAAAGTTTGACCCTCTTACTTTAATATTTACTCCCATAGAGATACTTACACCTGCCCTGACAATATATAAAGGAATTCAATTACCTTAATTTACATTACCAGGAAAAAAAAAGAACAGTAAGAAGGTATAAGTTAAGGTATAAGGTGACTTTTTACATATACCTTCTTCACTGATATACAAATTGGTTACAAAGTTACATTGATATATAAATTGGTGTTACAAAGACTGAGCAGAATAGAAGAATGCATATGCTATACACATTTGGATTCACTTTAGATTATTATCATCAATTTATTTAACAGCACTGAGGTAGCACGTAAAGAACCCAGTGAAGGATTAGGGCCCATCATGGTCTGGAAGACTTTTGCTGCCCTAAACAAAATAGATTTTTTTTCTTAAAGCTCTGCAGTCACTTACCTAATCAGCAATGACAGAACATTTTGCTACTCTTGGCCAGCTTTTTTTTCTGGATCTCTGACAGGGCTGGCTTGGTCCACACTGAACTTGGTATGCAAAGAAAAGATTTGATAAATATTAGTTTGGGGTTTTTTTTTATGGTGTAGGCAAGTAGATGCAGATTGTTCCCAAACTCTGAGGCATGTTTGCTACAGTACAATCAAAGGACATCAAAATAGAAGTTTATAGCTTTCCAAGGTTGTAACTTTGTCCTAAATAAATACGGCTTAGGGGCTAGTCTAAATTGTAGCAGCAGCATACTGCCTCTTCAAAAGAAGACAAGAGACAGCCACTGGAACTTTAAAGCAACTCCTTGCTCTTTCCATTCTCAAACCATGCCCTCTCTTCTACGACATGCCCTTCCTGCATCAAGGTGAGACAGTCACAGAAGAGTCCGTTCTGCCAACAAGTGAAAGCTCTTCACTGCTGGTGAACTCTTCATCTGCCCAATAATTGCAGGCAGAAACTGGCTCCTCTGATCCCATGAATGGTTCAAAGGAATTGGAATGCAAGCAACAATCTAGCACTTAGGTTTTACTGTGGTCACTTTGAAGACAGCTTCAGTTCAAACTATTCAGATTAATTCATTGGATGGTTACTGTGATTGTAAATGGTATTTTCTAAGTTAACAACCAACCATGCCCTTTTGCCAGTGAACATCATAAGCTTTCTCAGTAGCATGTATAACCATGCATACTTGTAGTGTGCAGTAATGACCTGGCAATGCACAAATATTCATTATTTTTTGTTAGTTTTTTAAAACATTTTTTACTTTTACTCCCTGCTATAAATTTGAAAACATCACAGTGGACATTTTTGGAGGGTGGGGAAACAGAAAAAGTTTTAACTCTTAATTAGAGCCAGGTTACTTATTTCGATACAGTTTACTGCAGTTGTCCTTAACCCAGATAATTCTTGTTAAGGTTTACATCTGGTTTCCTTAGGAGGTCCAGGTAAAGGGGCAACTATTAGTCAAATTAAAATTTTTGTACATTCAGATATAGTAACAGGGGATAATTAGTTTTCCAATCTATTATTGAAGATTTTGAGCCTGAATCAAAGAGAAGATTTACAAAACTATGACAACTATGCAAATATATTCTAAATAGTTTAACTAAAGAAAATGTGTGTGCACATAAACATACATGTACATGCACACAGAGACACTTTTCTAAAATATGTAATCTTTTTACTCATTTAAAGCATTTTCCAAAGTACATTGAAATAAATGGTAAAATACTACTGATATAATATGAGGCAAAGATTTTGTGGGTGATACCTTTTACTGGACAACTGCAGAGTTGGGATAAAGTTAGACAAGCTTTTGAATGCAAAACATTGTTCAGGTCTGAGGAGGAAAGCAAGCAAAGCAATTGTTCAGATATGAAGAACAATGCTTTCCACTTGGAAGTTTGTCTGAAACTATCTATGCAGCTTGTCCAGTAAAAATATCACAGAATAATCCTTGCCCCTCACAAAGTTCCTGGACCATCATGGTTACAATATCACTCTAACACTACTGTATTGATACAATGTGCTTTTGATCAGATCCTGCAGTGAACTTCATTGCAGAGAACCAGTGTGAAGGACTCTTTCCCCTCTAAGGATTAAGTTGGATCTAGGTAGTGCATAGACCCTATGCTGTATCTTTGTTGGGGTATGCATTAAACATCTAATAAAGTATGTGAAAAACCTTAACCATAGTAGTTGAGTTGCCCCTAGTTCTATGGTGCTAGAGCGGTGACCTACAAAGTGGGTGGACAGGGGCATAATTCTCTGGATGATCTTTCTATAACTAAACTTGTCTCTGCCAGTTTTGCCTGTGTCAGCATGGAAGGCACAGTTAGAGGCATTGTGCCTTAGAATCAAGTCAACACATTGAGATGATCTCTTTTTTGGCTCTATTTTATTTTGTTATAGTCTCAGTCCAGCCACAGCTGGCACTACTACTAACTGGGCATGTCTACAGGCGCATTTATGCCAGCTTAAATTTACTGTGCAGTAAGTTACTGCACAGTAAGCAGGAATAGGCCAGCTTCTATACATGCAGGCATTAAAGTGCATTAATGTTTTATGTGGACTAACATGGGACTAAAGTTAGCCCAGGTCAGCCAACACACACAGTGTTACTGCACAGTAAGATGTCTACACATGTGTTACTGAACAGTAATCAATCAGGTGTAAATTTGATACCTCCCAATTTACGCTGAAGTCAGTGTAAGTTACCATATTTACTGTGCAGTACAGGCATGCACATGTATAAGTATGCCCCTACTGTGCAGTAATTTTGGTTACTGCGCAGTAAATGTGCACATGTAGATGTGCCTACTGATCAGCTTTTTGAACTGTGCCACAGAGCATTCTAAATCTCAGACAATTCTTAAGACTCTTTAAAGGAGCAGAATAGGAAAAGGCAGGAATATTGTGCAAATACATTGAGCTAGTAGCCAGAATACAACTTCAAAACATACACATAAGTAAGAATTGTACAATAGCTGATACTGTTTAAGGGCTGAAGTAAAAATTATGGAAATACTTCTGAGATGCACCCATAAGCCCCCATCCTAAAACTAACAAAATCATCCCTCATACGTGAGGTTTACTTGGTCTTTGTGCAGAAGATATGCATTTTACCTTCCGGGGAAAATCCTCTCGTTTTCATGGAACTCAATCAATCAAACCTTTTTGTTGAGCAGTTGGGCATGGCAGGGAACAGTGCAGAATGTAAGCAATAGTTCGGGGGTTAGTAGGAGGATGTGATTTGCCTCTTAGCAGAAGAACTCTATAGTAATATATAACGACTCAGTATAATGAATCATTTGCCTAGGGTGACTCACGATATTTCTCGTATTACAACTTTGAGAATAGACTATTTTCTCCTCCCTTGTCATGTCGCCTTCTCCTTTTGTCCAGGGATCAGTGGTGATTCTGGTAATATTTTTTTTAGTACAGTACCAGTAATACTGTCTGTCACATCAGGCCTTTGCTTCCTGGAATCATTAATACCATGCTTTGAAAATTATTTGAGACAGAAGATACTATACAGTGGTACATACTGGTTTAGTCTACTTCCCCAAGAAAAGATTTTGTGCATTTTCAAAAGGAGAGTTTAACAGGTAGGAGCCCAAATGGATTTTCAACTAGGCCTCAACCTTTTTGAAACCTACTGATGTTGAATAGTCTTTTACTGGTTGCCATGCCAACTGACACCAGAGGAACACTCTGCTATGTGTTCATCCCATAGAAAGCTTCACCAGATGTCTTCAACAAATTGCCATGAAAAGACTTTGGTCTGTCAGCCTTGTTAGGAGATAAAAATCAGACTGAAACGTCCCTGCCTCCACTTCTGATAAAACTAGCCCATAAAATATATAGACCTGCACTACTCTCACAGTAAACCAGTAAAATCTCTCACCCCCACCCAACTCCCCTGACTTCCTGTAGCAGGATTTTTAAAATATTTATGTTCTTATTTCTACATGAAGCACAAGGCCATTATGCTTTGCAGCTGACATCATCTGGCAGAGCAAAGCTAGAAGCATCTGGCTGGCAGCAGAGAATGAGAGCAAGTTGATAAATTATTGATTTACATAAATCAACACCCTTTAAATATTGGTCTTTTGAAGAAAAAGGCTTTTGTGTTATTTCAGGTTGAAAAGTGTTAAGACAATAAATACTGAATCAGCTGCATTGTGATTATCTGTCCCTATCCCAGACACCAAATATATTTATGTAATCAATTTTCATTTTCTTGAGGGGCCACATTGATAAGCAAAACTATTTCACTTCATGATCCCCTGTTCCTTCTGTTTTAAATCCGTGTCTGTACACCTACTGTGTCTGTGTCAATTAGCATTGAACTAAAACAAGAAAAATAACCATAAAAAGGAGATTTTAGGAGATATAAATGTTTTTACACTGAGATCTTTATCCTGCTGAATGCCAGGTTTCTCCTGCTCCAATTGATGGAAAGGTTGGTCATTCAGGAGTTGAGGGTACTCAGCACCTCACAGGAATTTCTTAGCACCTTTCACTGATATTGACTGTTTCACAGTTTGGAAGACATTGGGGTTACTAAGTTAAATGCAACAAAGCTTTGATAATTCACCCTTGTTTTTGGAGGACTCACAATGAATGACTGGCTATTATTAATTACATATTTTATGTGTGTTGCAGCATTACAAGGGCACATTTACAATAATTTAATCTTTAATGCTAATCTTGATTTGGACTATTTTTCCACTTTTGTGGATTTCCCCTTGATGTATGTTTTCTTCCAAAATATTATGATATATGTCTAAATAGACACAGCCTTAAAGTTCATGTATACTTTTAGCACTGTACGCTATGTTACACAGCAATTCTACAGCATTTATTGTGTGCATTAGCTGCTCAGCAAATTCCAGCCCATCACAGTCTGTATTTTACCACAGAAAAGTGGGATACTGATGCTGATACTAGGGGATGCTAACCTACTCAGAAGACTAAACAATGTACTTGAGTGATGAAAGGAACACCTCTGATCACAGAAAGGGTGTGTAATGACTGCTCTGGCTCTGCTTTTTAATGAACACTAGGAACTTCCATTCATTGTTAGAAATAATTCTTCTTTGTCCCTGTTATCACTGGGTGCATCTACATGTGCCCCTATGGCACCATTGTTAGTGCACCATTGGTTTGTCCTAAAGGAAGTATTAAAGGAATTACTAAACTGTGGTAGTGGTGTATGGTTATTTTTAGCTGCTACACTGCTGTAGCAATGTGCTATAGCAAGGGAGAGTGTTGCTACAGCGACATAGCTGCAGTGTCACGGTTTGTGTCTGCCAACACTATGTTGCCGTAGCATGTTGCTATGTTGATGTAGTGTCTTGTGTAGATGCACTTGCTGTTGCTTGTAGGGAGAAGTAGGCTCCATATTATATAGCTTATTTCTGTGTATGTTAAGGCAGAGGCAATATGCTGGTGTGCTCTCAAAACTGCTCTAAATTGTATATGCTGCTTAACTTGTGGATTTGAGCATGAGTACAGCATGTGAAAAGCTTATTTCTCAGCTGTGCTTCTGGGCTCACATGAAGTTGGTGTAGGCATACCCTTACATACCATTAGACATTAATAGAGGGGGTGTAAAATTGCTGTGAGAGAGTTTAACTGGGAATAAAGGTAACTGACCCTTTCCTGGAGTATTTATGGCAAATCTAGCCTGACCATTTTTAGCAAACACTGACAAAAAAAATCTTCCTGTTAAAAAATACTGCTTACCATAACACAACTCTCAATAGAACAAAATTCTCAAAGGGCACACCTACACAAGATGCTTGACTGTGCAGTAGACCTATTTACTGCACAGTATATATCACTACCTACACATGCAGATGCTTACTGTACAGTAAATTGGTTTACTCCACAGTTAATTTGCTACTTACAAATGCAGGTAGCAAATTGACTGTGGAGTAGTTACTGCACAGTAACACAAAGGACCTGCAGGGAGCAAACCAGGAACACCAAGGCTGCAGTGGAACTCCACCTGGCTACAAGTATCAAGGACAATAAAAAGTCCTTTTTTAGATATGTGGGGAGCTGGAGAAAAAGCAAGGACAACATTGGACCCCTGCTAAACCAGATGGGACAACTGAAGACCGACACCCGGGAAAAAGCCAACTTACTAAATGGGTACTTTGTGTCGGCCTTTCACAAGTCCCATGGGATGCCCCTGCCCATTATGGGACAGGGACGCCCGAGTGAGAGTGGTTCCTTACCCTCCATCGATGCTGACCTCATGAGGGAACACCTTGAGAGGCTGGACGCCTTCAAGTCAGCCGGCCCTGACAATTTACACCCCAGAGTACTCAAGGAGCTGACTAGCACTATAGCTCGGCCCCTGGCACAGATCTTCAAGAGCTCCTGGTGCTCTGATGAAATGCCCAATGATTGAAAGAAGACCAATGTGGTGCCTATCTTCAAGAAAGGGAGGAAAGTGGATCCAACAAACTACAGGCCCACCAGCCTGACCTCTATCCCAGGGAAGGTCTTAGAAAAGATTATCAAAGAGGCCATTCTTAACAGACTGGCTGATGGCAACACCCTAAGGGATAGCCAGCATGAGTTTGTTGCAGGTAGGTCGTGCTTGACCAATCTCATTTCCTTTTACAACCGGGTGACTTATCACTTGGACAAGGGGGAAGAGATTGATGTCATATATCTTGACTTTAAAAAAGCCTTCAATCTAGTATCCCATGATCACCTCTTGGCAAAACTGGCCAACTGAGGCCTTGGGTCCATCATGATCTGCTGGCTGGGAAATTGGCTCCATGGTCAGACCCAGAGCATGGTGATTGATGGAAGTCAATTGTCATGGTGGCCTGTTACCAGTGGGGTCCCACAAGGCTCTATCCTTGGACCCATATTGCTCAACATCTTCATAAATGATGCAGACATTGGAGTTAGAAGTGGACTGGCCAAGTTCACCGATGATACCAAACTTTGGGGTAAAGCATCCACACCTGAGGACAGGGGGGTAATCCAGGCTGACCTTGACAGGCTCAGGAAATGGGCAGATGAGAACCTGATGGTGTTTAACACCAAAAAATGCAAGGTTCTCCACCTTGGGAGAAAAAACCTGAAGCATGTTTATAGGCTTGGCAGTGCTACGCTGACTAGCAATATGGACAAGAGGGACTTGGGGGTCAGGATTGATCACAAAATGAACATGAGCCTTCAATGTGATGCTGTGGCTAGTAAAGTGAGCAAAACCCTGGCTTGCATCCATAGATGCTTCTTAAGCAAATCCCAGGACATCATTCTCCCATTGTACTCGGCCTCGGTGAGGCCACAACTGGAGTACTGCATTCAGTTTTGAGCTCCAGAATTCAAAAAGGATGTGGAGAAGCTTGAGAGAGTCCAGAGGAGAGACACGTGCATATTCAGAGGTCAGCAAAACAGACCTTATGACGCAAGGCTGAGAGCTATGGGACTCTTCAGCCTGGAAAAGCGCAGGCTCAGGGGCGATCTGATGGCCACCTGTAAGTTCATAAGGGGTGTTCACCAGGATCTGGGGGAATGTTTGTTCACCAGAGTGCCCCAAGGGATGACAAGGTTGAATGGTTATAAATTCGTGCAAGACCATTTCAGGCTGGACATAAGAAAGAACTTCTTTACTGTCTGAGTCCCTAAGGTCTGGAATAGCCTGCCATCGGAGGTGGTTCAAGCACCTACTTGGAATGCCTTCAAGGGAAACCTGGATGTTTTTCTTGCTGGGATCCTATGACCCCAGCTGACTTCCTGTGCCTGGGGCAGGGGGCTGGACTTGATGGTCTTCCAAGATCCCTTCCAGCCCTAATGTCTATGAAATCTGTGAACCACACATGTAGACGGTTGACCAGGAGCAAATTTGCTCCTAGTGAGTTGGGCAGCAGGGGGTAGGATATTGCTCCCTGCCCTTGGGAGGTGCCTGCTGCCAGGATCAGCTTCAAGCTTGGAGCCCAGCCAGGACAATGAACCCCTGCCCCAGCAGCAGGCAGCTCCCAGCCTTGGCTTCATGATCACATTTTGGAGTAGGTTCCAGCCAGCTGCATTCTGCATGTGCAGACTTCCCCATGCAGCCTGGGGCTAGCTGGGACCTATCCTAGTCTGGGCCAGGTCCCAGCCCCACAGCTCTTTCTGGCGGCTCACTGCTAGCTGCCTCTCCAGTGGATTGGGCAGGGGGCTGGGACCTGCCCCTCCCCCATAGCTATTTCTCAGCCCCATGTCCAGATTGCCCATTTGGGGCACAGAACTGGAAAACCCCTGCAGGGGAGGGGACTCTTCCCAGCCCTCTGCCCCTATCACCTGATCAGGGTACAAGGCTGGGAAACAGCTGTGAGGGAGGGGCACAGCCTGGAGCTGGCTGGGGCCTACCCCAGATGGGGACAGGTCCCGGCCAGCCATGGAGATGCTCCACTGGACACAGAACTTGCTCCATGTGCATAGGGCAGGAGAACTCTGCAACAGTGCTCCTGGCCTGTGGCCCGTCCCAGTATCTCCTGGCCCCATGCTCCCCACCAGTAGGGATGTGTGAAGCTTTGGGTGGAGATTCGATTTGGAGGCGATTCGGCCTGATTCAGTGGCCAAATCTTCAAATCCGAATTGAATCAGGGCACCAATTAAAAGGCCCAAATCAATTCAAAGCTCTCCAAATCTTTGGAAAAGACTTGAAGAGCTTCAGCAATTCAGGCAGTCCCGGCTGGCTGCAGTAGGGAGCTGCAGCTGGACTCCAAGCTGGTAAGTA
>NW_017729024.1:149025214-149027496 GCF_001723915.1 Gavialis gangeticus | reverse complement strand
CTGCTCCCCCAGCCCCCCCCATGGCTGCCCCACCCACCCAAGCTCCCAGCCCTTTAAAAAAAAGCCCCAACTCAGTGGGTGCTGCTGAGTGAGGCAGTGATCCCTGGTGCACCCCACTGTCTCAAGTTGCTTGGGGTGCTCTCTATGAGCCCCCTGACACCCCCTGCTCCCCCAGTCCCCCCATGGCTGCCTCGCCTGCCATGGCTCTGGCCCTTTAAGGAAAAAAAAAAACAGAGAAAAGCTCTGGGACTCACTGCTCCTGCAGTAGCCTCAGAGCTTCAGGGAGCTCATGGATGAGCCCCCATGCAGCATGGGGCAATAGGGGGCAGCAGGGACTGCTCCCCACCAGCAGATAAGGTGAGTGTGGGGTTTTCCCAGGGTTTTTTTTCTTAAAGGGCTGGAGCCATGGTGAGTGGGGCAGCCATGGGGGAGCTTGGGGAGCAAGGGGGGTTGGGTAGCTTGTGCAGAGTCAAATCTGGATCCATAGCAAATACTAGCTACTTCACACAGGTCTACTTGCCAGCCCCTGGACTAGCACCTAGGGGGAGTCTGGAGCTTCCTCTGGCTGCTGCAGGGGGGCAGAGCAGCAGAGCAGGGGGTGGGAGCTAATTTACACTCAAGAGGGAGTACAGTATTTTTCCTGTGCAGTAAGCCTACTTCGAATTAATTGCATGTTTAGACATGCCCAAAGTGACCCTGCTGATCAAACCCCAAACTTACATATATATATGTGAGTGTGTGTGTGTAAGTTAAAACAAAACTCCCTCTAACCCAAGCAGAGTTTTTACTACAAGAATAAAAACATTGTAGGGACTTTTAGAAATCCACTGTGGATGTTTTGCCATTGGTTTATATGAAAGGCATTCAAATATTATGGCAACATGTGCCATAATATTTATAAGTATATAAGAGAACACCTAAGGTCAGATCCAGATGTGTAGGCACGTGTGTTTCCCCAGGGACAAACAGCAGTGGCACAGTACATGCTGCTGCTACTTGACCCTGGGGAACGCCTGTGCATATGTGTCTGGCGGGTGGCATCTTGTCCTGGATGGGGTAGAGGAGGCCGGGACCAACACCTGGGCTGGCCTCAGCAGCCCTACTTGGGGTCCTGGGGCCTCCCAGAGCTCCAGCAGTGGCTAACCAGCAGCAGGGAGCCAAGCTGGCAGCTGGAGCATGGCTCTGGCCAGCCAGGCTCCAGTTTGGGGCAGCGTGCACTGCAGCCACGTGTGCTGCCCCACTTTTTTCTACCACAGATTTTTTTCATACTGGGATCTCTGGGTCTGTGGTGCCACATACCACACATGAGCACTTCTCTGGATGTGCCCTAAGAGTCTAACTAAGATTAAGGACATGGGATTTAAAAATCACCTCTAGTTTAGCCCTAAATTTGTCCCTAAAAGAGGGCCCTCTTTCAGCTGCCATTCCATAACTGCTATAGAGGCTCATGGAGTAGGGAGCAGCCTGTCTTGCTTCCAAAGGTCAACAGCTGTGGAGACTATTCTAAGATAGGGAGGGACCAAATGTGTTTTGGTATATATTTTTTATATGTAAAGATGTAAATAGCAAAACCCTTATGCAGTATAGATGTACAGCATACATGTGCCCTAGCCCATTTTCCATGCTGAATATGTAATTTTGTTCTATTGTACAATTAGCTGCAAGACATTTGACAAGACTCTGCTTAGAATTAGTTCCGGTGTGCAGGGTGCTGTACAAACACAGAAAGAGGCAATCCCTGCCCTGAATACTGTGAAGTCTAAACATAGCATCAGACTAAGACTACAAGGTAAGTGACAGACATCTATTTGTTTCTGATGATAGGCAATGATGGAAACAAATTATAAGTTTAAAAAACTTGTCGAAAACTTTAACAAAAAAATTTGGAATGAGGATACAGGATATTAAATGTAATAAAGGGTGGAGGAAGAAGGTGAACCAAATGATAGTGGAACACAATTTGAAAATAAGGTCACTTTCAGAATTACTTAAATTTAAAGAAGCCTGTGGTATTATATATTGAGGTATTATATATATTATATAAGCCAGTACTGACCATTGCAGTATCTTTTTTCTTTGGTTTTTCAGGTGTTTCCATTTTTACCCCAGATATAAATAACTTTAGTATCTGCAGCATGCTCTTGACCTTCCCTACATTCAACACAGAACATAGCTTGAATACTATAAATACTGTAGTTATCTGGCTCCAAGCCATGCTATTTAAAGTTTTAAGTATTTCCCTTATTTGATGCACTGGATTTTTTCTAAGGCTATTTTCAATC
>NW_017729024.1:149015175-149020214 GCF_001723915.1 Gavialis gangeticus | reverse complement strand
CATTTTTACCCCAGATATAAATAACTTTAGTATCTGCAGCATGCTCTTGACCTTCCCTACATTCAACACAGAACATAGCTTGAATACTATAAATACTGTAGTTATCTGGCTCCAAGCCATGCTATTTAAAGTTTTCAGTATTTCCCTTATTTGATGCACTGGATTTTTTCTAAGGCTATTTTCAATCTAGATGCTATTTTCAATAATATCACTACCTATAAACATAATTCACACATTTTATACAAATCAAAATAATATTTTAAATAATCCCTCTTCACAGCAATCATATAGCATTAAGAACTATAGGTCTCCCACCGGTTAGGGTACTGGCTAAACTTCTGGTCCCTTTGGCAAAGAAGTTGTATTGTACCATCTGTACTCCATGACCACTTAACTCAGGCAATTTTTACTATTAGCAATTTTTACAATTGCACTAGTCTCCCTACAAGGGGCTAAGAGGAACAGAGGTAGGGGGCACTCAGGTTTCCACTGCTCAGCCTTCAGACTTACCAAAGAGGATTAGCTAAATAGACTTCAGTCAACTAGCAAAGTGGCTACTTTCTACCTCAGTCTACCAATGTCCTCCTATTTGCTGTTTCAACCACAGTTTAGACCCTTACCAAAAGCCTACTTGCCAGTGGAAGCTATCCAGCTAAATTTATGTGCCTGAGCAAACCAGAATACAGTTTTAGAAAATGCCAAGTGAACCTGTGGTACTCTGGGTTTCAAGATACTTGCTGCATACAAATGGTCATGATAATACAGAAAACAGATCTCCCCTCATCCCCCAAAATGAGAACTTCAGGCATGAATTCTATAGAAACTGTCTCTTTCCCAAATGGACAATTTCAATGAAAAATAAAACTATTTCATTTTTATCTAAATTATCAGCAGAATTTTTGGAATGTTGTTAAAAAAATTAAATAAAATTCATTTCAATTCAATTAAAAACTTTTGGTACCAAACTGCCAACCTCCCTGCCCCCCTACCTGCTCTCCCTCCCCCCACCTCCCAAAAAACAAATCAAAAACCACTTCACTCTAATTTTCTGATGCCTGCCTAAGCAAGAGTTTTCTGTGTTTCACAGTGGCAACAGTGGAGCTTTAGATGTTAATCTTGCAAAGTTCTGAGTTTAGTTTCATCTTCAGCTGTCTAGCTGGTCTGAGCCTTCTAGTTATCCATACTGTAGATTTAGAAAGTTTCCACATGTCCCATATATATTTTTAATTGAGTTATAATTGCATTAGTCATTAGCTATTATGGTAGTGCAAGAAATGAGAGATAATGCACTCCAGAATAATGGGCTTACATTTGAAGAACAATGGATCACACGGAGTGAATTTGCTTAGACTCACTGGTAGAACTTTTATAATACCTTGTTGGGTGTAACCCAAACTATACTGATCTGCTTCTGCTTTTCCACTTCTTGACTATTTGATACCCTGCCGTAAAAAATGCAAAATTGTAATATGAACAATTCTGTTTGGCTTTAATGAAAATTTGGTATCTAAAGATGATACCTGAAGTGTTTGGATAGGGAAAAACAAGAGGTTCCTCATAAGAAAAAGAGGAGTACCTGAAGTTTTGTAATGGGGGGAGAAGGTGGATTGAAAAAGCAGGCTTCCTCTCAGCATCAAATAATTTTTACACTTTTTGTATGGGACAGGTAAGTCTGGCAATGATGCACCATGTCAGGGATAAGCAAAATATCAGGGGCGTGACAACATCTTGTACTAATCCTTAATGTAACAGTGTTTGATCTCTGCTGGCCAATCACCTGACTCAAACCATTTCATCCTGCAGAGCAGCCATTGAAATCAGCAAAAGTTTTACAGGCATAAGAAATGCAATATCTTACCATATCTATCTATCTTGCAATATCTTACCATATCTATCATACAAAGTTCAAAGAAGCTTCTAAGACAAATGATAGTTATGCTTGTTTAATAAAAAGTAATTATGCCTGAATGCCTGTGTTGCCTTAAAGAAGATTTCAGAAGTTTCAGTAACCAAAACCAAAATTAATAATGAAAACAGAATCTTATGCATATTTTTCTTAGTAATCTGACAAAATATCCAGTCAAATTCAATCTGATTGCTACTTCATAGGTAAACAATACAGAGTCATAAAGTCATTGAAACCATGAAACACATTTAATACTGCTCTGTACTTAACAGCTGGCAAAGTATTCCATCTTTAATGGTTGGTCCATGACAGGAAGGATATTCCTGGGTTAAGAAGTTAAGATCTGAGTAAGTTAAAACTCATTCTTAAATCATAGATACTAGGGTTGTGCAAAGCTTCGGATCATGATTCGGAGATGATTCAGATGATTTGGAGACTGAATCTATTAATCTGAATTGAATCACTATAAGCTTTAGGCTTTCTGAATCAATTTGGAGCGTCCGAATTGATTTGGAAAAGATTCAATGATTCGGAGATTTGGCCATAGAGTATAATGGGGAACCAATGAAATATCTATAATGTTGTTGTTTTTTGGCTGATTTGGATGATACCTAAAAGATGAGGGCATGAAGCGTGCCAAATTTCAAGGTGAGAGGTGAAGGGGTTTCTGGGAAACTGCACCTCAAATTTCTGAGAGCAAAACTCATGTCACGTGTGTGTGTTAAGCTACAACAGGATAAAAACAGCAGGGGTGGTAGCTCCTGCTGGGGCCACAAAGTCTGCAAAGTTTCAAGGAATAGGTGCAGGGGTTTCTGGGAAACTGCAGCTCAAATTGCTGACAAGCAAAACTCATGACATAGGTGACACCATGTGTGTATTTAGTCACAGGGGGGTGAAAACTGCAGGGGTGCCAGCTGTCAAGGAGATAGGTACAGGGGGAGTCTGTGTTCTGGGGCCCTGCACCTCTGGCCACAGGCAGGCAAAACTCATGACATGGGTGCTTGTGGGACTGTGTGTGTGTTGTGCAGAGGCCCCAGGGTGCCTCCCCCTGTGGCAGTGGAGATTCGCCCACGCCCCAAGGTAACATCCGCCCTCAGGCACCTGGCTTGGGTGGTCCCAAGGCGCACCGAAACCGTGGAGGTAAGGAACCAGGTCCCTGCACAGCTCATGCAGGCAGGCAGGCTCCAGGGGGGTAAAAGAAAAAATCATCCTGGAGTGGGGCTGAGAGAGGCCAAGGAGTCAGAAGGCCCAGTGAGGGGTTGTATTAGCAAATTGTTAGGACATCTGTGAGGATGCATCTATGAGGCATGGAACATCAGTAGGGGAGGTACAGAGCCATGCAATTGACCCATAAGGCCAGGACGACAATCTGGATGGTCATTATAATAAGATCAGGGCATCCTCCTGCACTCTTTATTTTAACTAACATCAAGGTGTGGCGGGCAAGCTCTTGGCAGATTGCCCATAGAGCAGGGTATTTTAAAAAAAAATTGGGTATCCTGTGACAGCTCCCACATCTTATAGGATGTGCATAGTAGATTAAGTCAAACTTATGTACCCTTTTTTTGCAAGTTTAGATCCTTTGATGCTCACTCGTTGCTAATAATATTTCAAATACATTTTCTCAAATACCAGTCATACCAAATTATTTAGTTACTTGTGAAACCTAGGCAGGTTGACCCTTTTTATAATTCATGTAAGTCTAGCTCTGTTCAAAACAATACCAAATAATTTTAGAAGCTGTAGGGTGATCAAAGAACTGAATCATTTCACCAGGGTAAAATGGAAATTCTTCAGTAAATAGGACCAGTAATTTGGATATTAAAAATACACCCTTTGATTTGTACAGTACAATTAGCTAAAACTAATAACAATGAAAGGCTATTTATTGTAATGATCAGTTTGTTAAAATAAGAAAGCTTATGGAATCATCATACCAGTAATTAACCACAACTAATGGGCAATTTGTTGAGGGTTGCTTAATTACATTACAGGAAGAATCTGATTAACTCCTGTTGCCAGAAGCCATAGTTTAAATCCCATGGAACTGTTTTTTAGGATCAAAGTACCTCAAATTATCAAACCCATTTCCAGAGCAAGTTAAAAAATGAAACGTGTTTTCTTACACTTGATCAAAACTTTTATTTTTATTTTAGAAAATTGTCTAGGGAAATATTTTAAGTGTTCATTAAAAAAAGAGATGGGTTTCAGTTTCTCAATGAACATGAAGGTCTTGCATAAAAAAATCTGTTTCTTTGAAAACAATTCTGTGCCAAAAAGTTTTAACAAATTTATTTTTTTTAACAGATCGGTCTTAATCTCCCTATATGTAAAATACACTATCCCCATCTTCCAAGAAACATGTAAGAAAACATGTTTTTTTATATACAAGTTACTATAAATATTAGGAATAAATGCAGTAATTAACCTCCACCAACAATACATGCATTCTACATACAGGGCAATAAATTACTTAGGAGCCAAAGTCCTGTTTTCAGAAGTGACGTAGGCACTTCTGGCATATCTAAATTACAGGCTGTTGTGCATTGCAAAAATAGCCTTGGCAGCATATGTTTTTTTGAAAGTCCAACAAAGCACACCACCACCATTTTTTCAGTGCAGGGTCACTGATACACATGATGCTAAAGCGCTTTTAATTAGCATGGCTCAGAAATTAACGTACCCCCCACTGCCTCCTGGAGCACATCTATAAACCCCTTCTGGTTCTAACTTGTACATTAGTCAATATATACAACTATTTTGAAGATAGAAAAATGATTTCATAGATTTCATAGACATTAGGTCTGGAACGGACCCTGGAAGATCATCGAGTCCAGCCCCCCAAAGGGCAAGAAGTCAGCTGGGGTCATAGGATCCCAGCAAGATAAGCATCCAATTTGCTCTTGAAGGTGTTCAATGTAGGTGCTTAGACCACCTCCGATGGCAGGCTGTTCCAGACCTTGGGGGCTCAGACAGTAAAGAAATTCTTCCTTATGTCCTGCCTGAAACGGTCTTGTAGTAGTTTATGACTGTTCGACCTCGTTATCCCTTGGGGTGCTGTGGTGAACAAATGTTCCCCCAGATACTGGTGGTCACCCCAATAAACTTACAGGTGGCCATCAAATCAACCCTG
>NW_017729024.1:149007353-149010175 GCF_001723915.1 Gavialis gangeticus | reverse complement strand
GTTGGCCAGTCCATTAAGGATGGCCTCTTTAATAAACTTTTCGAAGATCTTCCCTGGGATAGAAGTCAGGCTGATGGGCCTATAGTTAGCAGGATCCACTTCCCTCCCTTTCTTGAAGATAGGCACCAGATTGGTCTTCTTTTAGTCTTCAGGCCCTACACGAGAGCGCCAGGAGTTTTCAAAGATTCGTGCCACAGGCTGGGGGGTTATGATGCTTGCCAGCTCCTTGAGTACTCTGGGGTGTAGATTGTCAGGGCCGGCTGACTTGAAGGTGTCCAGCTTCTCAAGGTGTTCCTTCATGAGGTCAGCATTAATGGAGGGCAGGGGATCTCCCTCACCTGGACCTCCCTGTCCCGTAGTGGGCATGGGCGTCCCATGGGACTGATGAAAGACCGACGCAAAGTACCCATTTAATAAGTTAGCTTTCTCCTGGGCGTCAGTTGTCAGTTGCCCCATCTGGTTCAGCAGGGGTCCAATGTTGCCCTTGCTTTTCTTCCGGATCCCCACATATCTGAAAAAGGACTTTTTATTGTCCTTGATGCTCAAAGCTAGCTGGAGTTCAGTTGCAGCCTTGGCTTTCCTGGTTTGCTCCCTGCAGGACTGGATCAGTGCAGAACAATCCTCCTTGGGGGTGAATCCCAGCTTCCATCCTTTGTAGGCTTTTCTTTTTAGCCTCAGAAGGTCTGCTAGGTCCCTGGAGAGCCAGGGGAGCTGCTGTGCCCTCTTGTTGCCTTTCCTCCGAGATGGAATAGACTTAGCTTGTGCATTGAGGATTGCTCCCTTGAGGAACAACCACTCTTCTTGAACTCCCCTCTCCCTAGGGTTGTTGTCCCTTAGAGCTTCACTGACAAGCCTCCTGAGCTTGTCAAAGTCAGCTTTCCTGAAGTCAAGAACTTCTGTGCTGCTGACTGACTTGCCAGCTTTACAGTGGATGATAAAGTTGATCAGCTCGTGGTCACTGTCACCCAGCTTTCCATCAATGACTAGGTCACCGATTAGGCCATCCCCAGTAGCCAGTACCAGGCCGAGTAGTGCTTTACCTCTCATTGGCCCATAGACTTCTTGAGTCAGGTAGAGGTCATACACCCATGATAGGAAGCTTTGCAACTGCTCGGATTTTGCTGAGTGATCCTCCCATGAGATGTCCGGGTAATTGAAGTCACCCATGACAACCATGGTCCTGGAGCATGCGGCCTCAGCCAGAGGGTTTTACACTAGGTTCACTGTGGGATAGAGACCAAAGCCCTGAGGTAAATGAAGAAGTGGATGACCTTCAGGAAGCACAAATAGGGGAAGTGTGGGGGGAGGAAAGGGGAGGCTTTCTCATTCTTCCTGAGAAAACAGGAAAATCATCTAGTCACCTCAGATGCCTGTACAAGAATGCATGGAGCCTGAGAAACAAGCCAGTAGAACTGGGAGTCCTTGCTCAGTCACAGAACTATTATATGATTGGAATAACAGAGACTTAGTAGGATAGCTTGCATGACTGGAGTATTGTTATGGATAGGTATAAACTGTTCAGGAAGGACAAGTAGGGCAGAGGGGAAGGAGGCGTGACTCCTTATGTAAAAGAGGTGTATAACTTATCAAAGGTACAGTATGAAACTGGAGATAGGTCTGTTGAAAGTCTCTGGGTTAGGGTCAGAAGACAAAGCAACAAGGGTGATGTCATGGTGGGTGTCAACTCTAGACCATGAGGATGAGGTGGATGAGGCCTTCTTCAAACAGCTAGTGGAAATTTCTTAAAAGCCCTGATTCTCATGGGAGACTTCAATCTCTCTGACATCTTCTAGAAGGACAATTCAGCAGTGCACAGGCAATTGAGGAAGTTTTTTGGAGAGTGTTTGGAACAACTTCCTGGTGCAAGTTTTGGAGAAGCCAAGTAGGGGCCATGCTCTTCTTGATCTGCTGTTCACAAACAGGGAAGAACTGGTGGGAAAGAGGGTAGTAGTGGATGGCAACTTGGGCAGCAATGCTCACAAAATGATAGGAAGGGAGGAGAGAGGCAGAGTAGGGACCCTGGACTTCAGAAAACCATACTTCAACTAACTCAGGCCAGGAACCCTTGGGAGGCCAGACTGAGACAGAAAGGAGTCCAGAAGAGTTAGTTGTACCTTAAAGAAACCTTACTGAGGCCATAAGAATGAACCATCTTGAAGTACAGGAAAATTAGTAAGTATGGCAGACAACCAGCTTGGCTTAGTAGGGGGCTCTTCAATGAGGTAAAATAAAAAAAAGGAAACTTACAAGAAATGGAAACTCAAACAAACAACTAGGGAGGAGGACAAGAGGATGCTTGGGCATGTGGAAATCAGGAAAGCCAAATTGCAATTGGAGTTGTAGCTAGCAAGGGACATGAAGGGTAACAAAAAAGGTGTCTACTAGTATGTCAGCAACAAGAGGAAGATCAGGAAAAGTGTGGGTACCTTACTGAATGGGGTAGGCAACCTAGTGACTGATGTGGAAAATGCTGAAATACTAAATGTCTTTTACCTCAGTCTTCATAGGCAAGGTCAGCTCTCAGACTACTGCACCTGGCAGCACAGTTTGGGCAAGAGGTGAGCAGCTCTCAGTGGTGAAAGAACAGGTTAGGGACAATTTTGAAAAGCTGGATGTGTATAAGTCCATGGACCCACACACAATGCACTTGAGGGTACTGAGGGAGTTGGCCGATGTGATTGTAGAGCTGCTGGTTACTGTCTTTGAACATTTGTGGGAATCAGGAGAAGTCCCAGACAATTTGAAAAAGGGCAAACATAATATATTTTAAAAAGAGTAGAAGGAGGATCTAGGGAACTACAGACCAGTCAGCCTCACCTCAG
>NW_017729024.1:149006262-149007342 GCF_001723915.1 Gavialis gangeticus | reverse complement strand
CGAGCTGGGTTTGTTTCTCCAGCGCGATGCCCGGGCGGCGCAATATTGAGATCCTGAGAGTTGGCCTGACCCCTCAGGGCAACAGTTCGTCAAGGACGCAGTCCTCAGAGCACAAAGGAAGTCCTGTCCAGCCCACAAGAAAGGTACGAAAAGGCTGGGAGACCCCCTTGGCTCAGTAGGAAAGTCCGGGATTGCCAGAAATTGAAAAGAAAAACTCAGAAGGGATGGAGGTCGGGAAATACCACCACGGAAGAGTACACAGCAATAGCCCACACCTGCAGGGAGAGGATTAAAAAAGCAAAGGTGGAAACCAAATTCAAATTGACAGCAGAAGACAAGAACAATAAAAAATCTTTCAGATACACAGGAAGTCAGAGAGAAAATAAGGGAAACATCAGTCCCCTGCCTGACCAACCTCATGTCCTTCTCTGATCAGGTAACAACCTGCCTGGATAAGGGAGATGAGGTTGACATCATATCATTGGACTTCAAAAGAGTCTTTGACCTGGCCTCCCACAATGTGCTTATGGTAAAATTGGAGAACTGTGGCCTCAATGACCCAACGGTCCAGTGGCTATCTGAGGCTGTCCAACGGGCTCTGAGGTAGGACCCAGAGAGTAATAATAGATGGCACCGAGTCAACGTGGTGCTAGGTGACCAGTGGCATCCCTCAGGGTCCAGGATTCAGACCAGTGCTTTTTAACATGTTCATTAATTATTTGCACTCGAGTGTTAAAAGTGGACTCAGCCCACCCCTCCCAACAACTGGTACCCTTTTATACCTATGAGTGGTTGGTGCTTTGTTTCCTAGGACCATCCCTCCACTACCTAGGTGGCGCAGACCATCATCTATTGAAGGCTTCTCCCTGCACTGCCTTCCTTTTCACCCGAAATAGTTTCATAGTTTCTAGGGTCGGAAGGGACCTGAGAAGATCATCTAGTCTGACCCCCTGCCATGGCAGGAAAGAGTACTGGGGTCAAACAACGCCAGCAAGGTGTTCATCTAACCTCCTCTTAAAAACCCCCAGGGTGGGAGCCTGCACCACCTCACTTGGAAGTTGGTTCCAGACCCTAGCCGCC
>NW_017729024.1:149004027-149006201 GCF_001723915.1 Gavialis gangeticus | reverse complement strand
CTCAGGGGTGATTTAATAGCAGTCTTTGCCTACCTGAAGGGTGGTTCCAAAGAGGATGGAGATGGACTGTTCTCAGTGGTGGCAAATAATAGGACAAGGGGAAATGGTCTCAAATTACAGCAAGGGAAGTTTGGGTTAGCTAAAGTTTGGGATAGATATTAGGAAAAACTTTGTCACTGGGAAGCTAGTACAGCACTGGAACAGAGAGGCTTTAGAATCTCCATCCTTGCAGTTTTTAGGCCCTTGGTAGACAAAGCCCTGGCTGGAGTGATACAGTTGGGGCTGGTTCTGCTTTGAACAGGGGGTTGAATTAGATGACCTCCTAAGATTCCTTCCAACCCTAATTTTCTAAGATTCTATGATTTTGCAAATAAATCTTCACCTTACTAAAGGCATCAACATTCTTATTGACTACAGCATAACCAGGATTTGCCTCCTTAGGTTTTAATAGGACTTGAATTTGAATTAATGTTATATTTTAGCTCTTGTATTCCATTTTCTTTTTTGGGGGGGTAAGAGGGTGGGGAGAGGGGTTCTTTAAATTACAACATTTTTGCTAAAATGATAAATATGACACAAAATGTAATAAAAGAAAAGTATCGTGTAGCAGGGCACTAGGGTGCCTGCTACTGAATAATGGTAAAAGGGGCTTAGCTGCCACTCATTAGGGCAGCAGGTGGGAGTTGCTGTAGCAACTGATTGGGTCAGCTGACCGCCAGGGGGCAGGGCCTGGCCTTTATAACAGGGGAAGGCTGAGGCCAGAGAGCAGTTCTGCTCTGGTGGCTTCAGGAGCAGGAGCTGTGCTTAAGCAGACCAAAGCAGAGCTGAGCAGCACCTTAGAGAAGCCTGGTGGCTGGAGAGTGGCTGCTTGGCAGTACTGGGTGGAAGGAACCCAGAGAAGGAGATCCGTGAGCGAGGGAGCCAGGTCTTGCCTGGAACTTATGTTGGGACTCCAGAGGGGGGGTTTTCCGTTGTGCTTGGAAGTTGTGGTTCTTGGAGTTTAATTATTGTTACTAACCGGAGGACTAGGTGAGGCTGTAGGGGTGGAGGAGGCCTCAAGGGAGCTCCCCAGTAGAAGGGGGTGTTCCTAGCGCCAGAGAGGACGCTGCATTTTGGGTGTCCCGGCCCCAGGGTGGGCGACTTTTGGGACAGGCCCCAGTGGGGCATAGGCCCAAGAAGGCGGGTCTGGGGGCCAGGTAAGCCTAAGGCCACTTGAGCCCCAACTGGGAGAGCCCGAGTCAGGCATAGACCCAGGAAAGGGGTCTGCAGACTAGGTAAGGCTAAGGCCGCCTGAGCCCCAACTGTGAAAAGCCCGAGTCGGGCATGTGACCCTAGAAGGGGTCTGGGGCCAGGTAAGGCTGAGGCCGCCTGAGCCCCGAGCGTGCGAAACACGAGGAGCGCGGGAAGCGCGAGTAGCGGCCCAAGTCGGGCGAGGGGCACGGGCCTGAGTGCGGGTGACCGCGAGACATATGAGAGGTAGGCCCCAGTGCGGTGCTGCCTGGAGGGGGGGAGCCCAAAAGGGGGGCGAGCCCAGTTAGAAGCCTGGTGAGGGCAAGGAGTGCACGAGCGCAGAGGCACTGGCCCCAGTGGGGCACGGTCCCTGAGACAGAAGCCCCCAGGAGGGGCAAGCATATTGAGCAGGCCTCAGGAGGGGGCGGACATAACCAGTCGGCCCGAGGGGACTAGTGGACGGAGGGGCGCCAGCAGAGGGGCACCAGTTGCGTGACAAGCCTAGGTGTGCCGGGCAGGGTGCCTTTAGGAAACTAACCAGATAACGCATAGCCCATAAGGCTGGGGCACGTGTTGAGGCAAGCGCCAGGAGCAGGCCCCGGGAAAGGGGGGGCGCAGGTATTGAGGAGAGCCTCTACAGAAGGAACTTTGGCAGGCAACTGGACCAGGCCGGGCATAGCAAGGCAGGCACCGTGTCAGCGCAGAAAGAAAAGACAGCCTCCCCTAAACACTTAAAAGATCAAAGACATGGCTTTAAACTAGGCTCGTCTGGGGAAGGGGAAGATGAGGGCGGAGGATACACCGGACCGGCACCCGCAACTACAGCCCGGCCTGGACGGACAAGCTCAGCGGACAAACAGGTAAAAGATGGGGACAAGGGGAACAATGGGACTAGGGGGTCGGCAACCACATCTGCAGGAGGCCTGAAATGCCTCTACACTAAT
>NW_017729024.1:149000945-149004016 GCF_001723915.1 Gavialis gangeticus | reverse complement strand
AATGACATACTGGGCTGCATTAGTAGGAGTGTTGCCAGCCATGAATGATGTGTGCCCCTGGAGGCTGGGGGGACACGGTGACTGCCCGCAGGTGGCCATGGTGACATCAGCAGCAGGGGCATGGTGGTGGTGAGCAGGGAACCACCCACAGGTGGCCATGGTGACGTTGGTGGTGAGGGCAGGCTGAGCAGGGACTGCCCACAGGCAGCCGTGGCAGTGTCAACAGCAGTGGGGGTTGGTGGCAAGTGGCAGGTGGTGAGTGGAGATCATCCTCAGCCACCAGTGGCCACATTGGCAGTGAGGGGATGGGCAGTGACTGCCTGCAGAAGCTGGTGGCAGCTTCAGCAGTGACCAATCTTAGGGTGTAAAGGAATTGGAGAGAGTCTAGCAGAGGGCAACAAAATGGTGAGGGGGCTGGGACACTTGACTTCTGAGGAGAGGCTGTCGGAACTGGGCTTTAGTTTGGAGAAGAGAAGACTCAGGGGTGATTTAATAGCAGTCTTTGCCTACCTGAAGGGTGGTTCCAAAGAGGATGGAGATGGACTGTTCTCAGTGGTGGCAAATAATAGGACAAGGGGAAATGGTCTCAAATTACAGCAAGGGAAGTTTGGGTTAGCTAAAGTTTGGGATAGATATTAGGAAAAACTTTGTCACTGGGAAGCTAGTACAGCACTGGAACAGAGAGGCTTTAGAATCTCCATCCTTGCAGTTTTTAGGCCCTTGGTAGACAAAGCCCTGGCTGGAGTGATACAGTTGGGGCTGGTTCTGCTTTGAACAGGGGGTTGAATTAGATGACCTCCTAAGATTCCTTCCAACCCTAATTTTCTAAGATTCTATGATTTTGCAAATAAATCTTCACCTTACTAAAGGCATCAACATTCTTATTGACTACAGCATAACCAGGATTTGCCTCCTTAGGTTTTAATAGGACTTGAATTTGAATTAATGTTATATTTTAGCTCTTGTATTCCATTTTCTTTTTTGGGGGGGTAAGAGGGTGGGGAGAGGGGTTCTTTAAATTACAACATTTTTGCTAAAATGATAAATATGACACAAAATGTAATAAAAGAAAAGTATACTGTAGCAGGGCACTAGGGTGCCTGCTACTGAATAATGGTAAAAGGGGCTTAGCTGCCACTCATTAGGGCAGCAGGTGGCAGTTGCTGTAGCAACTGATTGGGTCAGCTGACCGCCAGGGGGCAGGGCCTGGCCTGTATAACCAGAGAAGGCTGAGGCCAGAGGTCAGTTCCCCTCTGGCGGCCTCAGAAGCAGAAGCTCTGCTAAAGCAAACCAAAGCAGAGCTGAGCAGTACCTTAGAGAAGCCTGGTGGCTGGAGAGCGGCTACTTGGTAGTACTGGGTGAAGGAAACCCAGAGAAGGAGATCCGTGAGTGAGGGAGCCAGGTTTGCCTGGAACTTATGTTGGGACCGCGGAGGGGGAGTTTTCCATTGTGCTTGGAAGTTGTGTTTTGGGAGTTTAATTATTGTTACTAAACCGGAGGACCGGGCGAGGCTGTAGGGGTGGAGGAGGCCTCAACAGGAGCCCCCGAGTAAGGTGGGGGTGCTCCGAGCGCTAGGGAGGGCGCTGTAGTCGGCGCGAGAAGTGCGAGTAGGAGCCTGGTGCGGGCTATGTGGGCACGGGGAAGAGACTCCGGTGCAGGCTACGCGAGCACAGGCAAGAGGCCCAGTGGGCGAGGGCACGAGAAGCGCGGCGTGAGAAGCGCGAGGGTGCGAGAAGCACTGTAGGCCCAGTGGGCGTGGGCGCGAGAAGCGGAAGGGCACGAGAAGCATGGTGCGAGAAGCGCGAGTAGGCCCAGTGGGCAAGGACACGAGAAGCGCAAGTAGACCCCAGTGGGGCATAGGCCCAAGAAGGCGGGTCTGGGGGGCCGGGTAAGGCTGAGGCCGCCTGAGCCCCAAGTGTGAAAAACGCGAGACTAGGCCTGAGTGCGGGCAAGGGTACACAGGAAGCGTGAGACTAGGCCCGGGCAAGGCGCGGGAAGTGCAAGCAAGGCCCGAGTCGGATGTAGAACCCTGGAAGGGGTCTGGGGCCAGGTAAGGCTGAGGCCGCCTGAGCCCCGAGCGTGCGAAACGCGAGAAGTGCGAGTAGTGGCCCGAGTCGGGAGCTAGGAGCAGCGGGGAGAGGTAGAACGCAGGCACACGGGTGTCTTACACACGAGTGCCCCCTTACTGGACCCGGAGCAGAGGCGAGAGCAGCGACAGCAGCAGAGGAACGGAGCAGCAGCGGGAGCAGCAGCAGCTGATCTCCCTAAGGTAAGTGGGGCGGAGGGAGCGAAGCAGCGGAGCTGGATCCAGAGGGGAAGCCCCCCGGATCCCTCTTAGCTGAGCTGGTAGGGAGCCGCGCTCCCAAGCCGCATGAACAGAGAGCGCAAACAGGCGTGGTCTGTAAGAGCGCGCCGGAGTTTGCACCGGCGTTCGCACCGGACGGTGAGCAGGAGGGGCCCAGAGGCTGACTCCTGTTAGTGCGGGGCAGAGGAACCAAACTCAGCCAGAAACTCAGCAACTCCTACGATGGTGTCGACACGGAGTGCTGGCAGGGCCCCTGCCTGGGGGGCATGGCCTTCCCGGGGCTTGTCTGAGGCCTCCACCCAGACGGATCCCCTGGGGGGTCTGGCATCCCCCAACCCCCTGGCCTGCGGGTGCTGCCCAGCAAGGCATGGGGGGGCAGGGACTGGGGACTCTCACACCTGTCCTGCAGGTGCCCACCTTAGGGCCCTGGAGGTGCGGGTGAGGGAGCTCCAGGAGGAGGTTAGCAGGCTGAGGGGAATCTGAGAGGCAGAGGAGGAAACTGACAGTTATTTTCTTTCCCTGCAGGGTGGTATGACCAAGGAGGATGCACCTCAAGAAGAGCCCTCCAGTGCTAAGGGCAGATGGTCACCTCCCGTGCCAGGGCTGCTTGAAACATGGCAGCACCAGTTCCTCCAGTCTGGCTGGAGAACAGGTATGAGGTCCTGGCTGCTCGGGAGGAGGAGGAGGGAGAGGACGACGCCGGGGAGGAGGCAACTCCATGCTTACCGCATCCCGTGCAAGCTGAAGGAGACAGGCAGGCCAGGAG
>NW_017729024.1:148998466-149000934 GCF_001723915.1 Gavialis gangeticus | reverse complement strand
ATGAGTGCAGAGGAGCAGGCCCCGGGAGACAGGGGGCGCGCGTATTGAGGAGCAGGCCCCGGGAGAGAGGGGGCGCACGTATTGAGAAGAGCCTCTATGGAAGGAACTTTGGCAGGCACCCGGACCAGGCCTGGCATAGCAAGGCAGGCACCGTGTCAGTGCAGAAAGGAAAGGCAGCCTCCCCTAAACACTTAAAAGATCAAAGGTGTGGTGGGCGAGATTGGTGAGGGTGCATTTTGACACCAGCTAGACACGGTAGCCAGGGGGCGCTAGGGGAGTTCACGGCACCCTCTAAGGGCGTTCTGCCACATATACTATGACAAGACCAAAATTACTATCAGAAGCATTCCAGGTACTTCTTTGAGCACCTACATGGAATTTAAGTTGAATTTAGGCTCCTAATTTCCAAGGAACAATTCAGAATGGACCTATATCAGCACTTACAAGTCATTATTGCCTCCATTGTGGACTGCAAAATTCTGTAGGTGCTTAGACATATACTTGGTCTTTTGTGTGTGCTTAAAAGCAATTCAGTGCCAGTGCTTAGACATACCATTGTCTCTAACTCATGTCTCAGTTCTGTTGCAATTCAAAATGCTCTTAGTCACCTAAAGTGATTAAGTCACTTTGTCAGTGGGCAGAAAAAAGCAAACAATTTAAACCATTGATAGCTTTAAATTCAACTCAAAACCAATGAGGGTACCCATCTTTCGTGCCTGTACACAAGCGCAGAGGCTGCTCCGACATGCTGTAATTACAGCGTGCCAGAGCAGACTCGATTAATCGAGTCTGAAGAAGTATGGTAATTACCTTGCTCTAGCCAGCCTCTGTCTCTCATGTGTCAGCATCCCCATGCATCAAAATGGCTTCAGGGGCACTTAAATTAAGCTCATTGGATGAACTTTAGTTCAAGAATCCCTACCACCATTTGGAATTGGGTGGGGGGAATGAGGGACACATACTGATATATGAGATGCTGTGGCACTTTAAATAGAGCAGCTCTTGGAGCTACTCTAATTAAAGCACTGTCCTGTCCACCCCCGGAGCCCATGTAAAAGTGCCTTTAAATTCTGGACTCACTTGAACCACAGTAGCTTTAAACCATCATCTGCCACTTCCCAGGGGAATGTCATAGTCACTAGGATAAGTGACTGAGTTGATTTTTATTTTTTCAGAACTCAGGACACCCCAGACAGGAGGGTTATATCACAGAGGCAGACTCCTACTTGCTTTTAATCCACTACTGTTTATGCATCTAAGCACTGGGCTATAATATAAAATGTAAACAGTGTCACCATCACCTCCTTGTCCTGTTTCTTCAAATTAACTCTCTGTGGATAGTCTCCTAACTTTTAAGCATGCTGAATCCTAAAATAGAGGACCTATAGACTAGGAAGTTTGTCTGGATTTTGCAGTTACTATACGCCTACAAAATTCTCTGCATCTGCGTTAATAAAACTTTTCCTATGGCATAAAGCAAGGTCTTTTTGGAAGTTCATTATTTTAATAGAATTCATAATTTTGATGTATAATTTTTTTATTTTTAATGTGTATTTTTTCTTCCCTCTACTAAAAATATCACAGTGGGTCCTGTCAGAGAGATTAGTGTCAGATTCTGGATAATATTTTATTGTGATATGTTATATGCAACATTTGAAAAACAACAAATATTATTGTAATACAGGTAGGAAAATTATATTCTAAAAACACCAATTCAGTGATTGATTATCAACCAGGGTTCTGCAGCACCCTGGGACACTGCAAGATCCTTTGAAGTGTGCCATGGTACCTGGTCCTTGTGCAAGGAGGCAAGTGTTATCTCCTCCATATGCTAGGCACCCTGCACCCAACCCACTGTCCTGTGGACAAGTGGTACTCACATGCATCATTCACAACATCCCCTTCCAACAGCTCTGCAAGCCTGGGAGGAATGGGGGAAGGAGGGAAGCTGAAAAGCTCAGCTTCCTGCCTCTCCCAGATCCTGACCAACCTTGCACTGAGCGGCAGATCCTAGGATGCACCTTCTCAGCCAGGCTCACTCTCCCTCTCCTCCCAGGCTCCCAGAGCTGGTGGCAGGGGGGCACATCACATGGTGGCCCATTCACGTCCCTAGAGGAGCAGCCACAGCAGCAGGGGTTCTGGTTATATCCTTCGGAACAGACCGGGGCAATGAGGAGGTAGATGCTGGAAAGAGCAGGGTACTTCAGGGACCTATTCCTTGCTGTTCTCAGCTGACACCAACCTCTGCATCTCCAGCAACCACTATCATCCATTTCTACCTCCTGCAAAGACAGATGTCTGCTTCAGAGGTCTAATGACCTATCCCCATGTTCCCCAATCAGCCCCACCAAGCAGCTTCTGCCAGTGCTAAACACCATGCACCAACCTCCTGCTAAAATCTCAGGGGACCCTGCTCACTGCTTCTCTCCCTGCCATCCTGTGAGATTTGTTTAAGGGTGCCACATGGT
>NW_017729024.1:148991022-148993466 GCF_001723915.1 Gavialis gangeticus | reverse complement strand
CCTGGGCTCATGGCCTGCAAGGCCTGCCTGCACACTTTAGACAAAAAAAACAAAAAACCCCACAAAGAACAAAATAAGTATTTTACATATATTTTACAAAATAAGTATTTTACATATATACATGTATACAGTTCTTGCCAGTGGGGACACCCAGGGGGGTGTCAGGACATCAGGGGTTGGCCTGCCTGGACAAAGCCCAAGGTCTCAGCTCGCTGGGTGCGCCTCTGCACCTTGAGGAGCTTATGGTGTCACAGGGCAAGGAGCAGGCGTCCTGCCTCGACTCGGCACAGTGCCCTGTTGACGGTCCAGCGTTCCTCAAAGGTGGGCGAAATCCGCTGGAGGACCGCATGCTCGAATTCAAGAGGGAGGTGGGCCCATACCAGCAGGTGGAAAAGCTGCAGGGCATCATGCATCCCGGTCCTGGTGAGCCGGTTTCGCTGGCTCTTCAGGGTGGCCATCTTGGCCTGTTCCACCAGGAAGTTGGCCAGGCTGACTGCGGCCCGCTCAGCTGCCCAGTACGGGAAGGAGTGGATGTAGGTTTCCGCTGAGAAGTCCCAGCCCAGTGCACGAAGCAGCGTCCCAAGGGCAGCAAAGAGCGGCCACAGTCAGGGGCAGTCAAGGAAGGTGTGGAAAATGCCCTTTTCCAGCACCCCTGGGCAGAAGGGGCAGGCCGCTGAGGCCACCGGGTCCAGGTGGCGCACAAAGGTGCCAGTGGCCAGGATGCCATGCACCAGTCTCCACTGGAGGTCACCAGTCTTCTTGGCAGTGGGCGCTTTGTGGAGTGTGCACCACGCTGGGGTCCTGGGCCATGCCAGGCACTGCCGCCACGCAGTGTTGGGGCAACCGGCCAGCACCTGGGCATGCCGGGTGCGCACCACCCAGACGTAGAGTCCCTTCCAGGGCAGTGTGCCAAAGGGGCAGCCCATATTGCTGCTGGGGGGCACAGGGAGCCTGAGCAGTGTGTTGGGCCAGTGAGCCAGCTCACTGGCCACCGCTGGGTTGACCATCAGTGGTGGGAAGGCATCACCTGTGGCGTCTGTGGTGGGGAGGGCCTGGTGAGCCTGGAGGTAGCCTTCCAGGTGTCACGGAAAATCTTAAGGGTGTGCTGACAACACAGAAGAGCTGAAACTGACATGACCATTTTACTCTGTGAGTGGAAAATTCCAAGGCTCACCCAGCTCGTGCCCCCTGGGTGACCTGAGGACCTGTCAGTCATTACTGACCTACTTTCCCCACAGACGCATGCTCAGTGGCAGCTAAAATCGTGAGGTAATCAGACTAGAAATTTCTTTGCAGTAAGTATTCTAATTGGCCACCAAATTAATATAAAAGGTTAAGGAGCCCCTCCCTCGGGGGGAGATCCGTTCAACTGAGGACAGAGGCTAGTTCTTAGGGACTGTCCCTCAGTTAGGTCTCCTCCAGCGTGGGCTCACTGTGTTTCGTACCTTGGTCTTGCTGTGTTGATTCTCTGGTTACTGGATTGTTCTGGCTTGGACTCTGACTTCGCTCTCAGATCACCCTCAATACACTGGCTACGACTTACCTGGTATTCAACCTCGGCTATCATCTCGACCACGATTCTGTGCAACCCCACTGGCTCTCATCGACTACCTAGCTTCTGACCTTGGCTTCGATCTCTGACCATCCGTTTGTCCACTTGGACTGGCGTCGCCTCATTACAGTTTCGTTGTTTGTTTATCATTACATGAGCTGTTGACCAGCCCTGGGACTTAAGGAGTGGGCAGCCGCCCCTATCCCTCGTGGGGTAGATCGCAAGGGCTCACTCCGGAACCCCGTGGGCCAACAGACCCCCTTTTGTTGCTTGTTCACACGTTAACTTGTTGTCCTCGTTACCACTGTAACCGAAGAAGCAGCTCTACCTACGCCTTCTAAGCGTAAGTCAGATAAATCACCTTTGTTTGAAACCATTACGCTTCCGTGCCTCAGACCTCCACGCCAATAATCCCGCCTGTTCGTGTTCCAATTGCCAACCCTGGCCCACCATGACCTTGGGGCCCAATTCATTCGGCGATTTTCCCCAATACCAGGGTGGTCACTGCTTCTGTTGGGAAGGCGGCCCTAACGGCATGCAGAAGCCCCGCAGTGCGGACGGAGCACAGTGCCATCTGGGCAGCCAGGGCTTTGGGTGACAGCCAGCCTGACTGAGCAGGGTCCAGGAGGTGCCCCAGGCAGGTGGTGCGCGCCTCGATGAGAGCATCCATGAGGCTGGCGGAGGCCAGACTCAGCACGACAAGCTGCAGGGCTGGGTTGTGGACCAGGGGCTCCTGAAGCAGCTGAGGGAAATGCAGGCGCCTGGCTTGGGGACAGAGATGGAAGGCAGCCTGCCAGACCTACACCATGCTGCAGTAGAACGTGGGGGAGGAATGCCCCGTTCAGGAAGGTGAGGTCCAGCATAAAGAGCTCCTGGTCAAAGCCAAGGCCCC
>NW_017729024.1:148980366-148986022 GCF_001723915.1 Gavialis gangeticus | reverse complement strand
CCCGCACTGCCAGACTGCTGCAGTGGGTAAAGGATGTAGGGAAATGCAGGCGCCTGGCTTGGGGACAGAGATGGAAGGCAGCCTGCCAGACCTACACCATGCTGCAGTAGAACGTGGGGGAGGAATGCCCCGTTCAGGAAGGTGAGGTCCAGCATAAAGAGCTCCTGGTCAAAGCCAAGGCCCCCCCACTCGGTGCAGGAACTGGCACATCAGCTGCTGCCAAGGGAGGTGGCCCTCGGCATACAGGAGCCGCTGGAGGGCTTGCAGGCAGTAGGCAGCCACCCTGCTGGCCAGGTTGATCAGGCCCTGGCCCCCCTCGGTGGTGGGCAGGTAAAGGGCAGCTTGCCGGAGCCAGTGGCGTCCGTCCCAGAGGAAGTCCACTAGGAGCCGCTGCAGTCTCTCGAGTAGCTCCAGCAGACGGTCCAGCACGGTGCAACGGTGTCACAAGGTCGCCGCCACCAGGTTGTTGGTGATGAGGACCCGGCCACAGTAGGAGAGGGCGGGCAAGTGCCAGCGCCAGCGCTGCAGGCAGGTCTCCACTCCCTCCACCAGACCCTCCCAGTTGCGGGCTGCAAAGGCCAGCAGCCCCAGGAACACTCCCAGGGCTTTGAGGCCCTCCCAGTGCCAGGCGAGGCCCCCCGGCAGGTCCAGAGGTGGCCTGCCAGTCCACATCCTGAGCAGAAGCGTTTCGTTCTTGCCCCAGTTGATGCGGGCCGATGCAGTGAGCTCATAGGTGCATTGGCAGTCCACCAGAGCCTGTACATCCTCCTGGCTGCCCAGGAAGACTGTCACATTGTCTGCGTAAGCCGTCAGCCAGATCAGAGGGCCGGTGGTTGGGCCTGGTGCCGGTGGCAGGGCTAAGCTGGTCAAGTGACGTCGCAGAGCACGCAGAAGCAATTCGATGGCCAGTGCGTACACCATGCCTGAGAGGGGGCAGCCCTGGCGTATGCTGCGATGCACCGGGAACGGGGAGCACAGCATGCCATTCACCTTGAGCAGGCTGGAGGTGTCGTGGTACAGGACCCAGAGGACCGCGATGAAAAGAGGCCCGAAGCCAAAAGCCTCGAGGGTGCCGAGCAGGTACCGGTGGTCGACGCAATCGAAAGCCTTCTCCTGGTTCAGGGAGACCAAGCCGACGTCCAGGCCAAAAAGCTCCGCGGCCGTGAGCAGGTCACACAGCAGAAACAGGTTGTCCTGGATGGTCTTGCCCGGGACACAGTAGCTCTGCTCCGGCCCGATGACGGAGGCCATGATGGTGCGGAGACGGTTCACCAGTGCCTTCGCCAGGATCTTACAGTCTGTGCACAGAAGGGAGATGGGCAGAATGCCCGAATCTGGGTCTTCCCCATGTCCTACCACAGCCGCCAGGAGGGGTAGTCTGCTCACGCAGCCTCCCAGCTCCTCCAGAGGTGGGCAAAACAGTCCCTGAAGCGGGTGTCCTGGAGCAGGCTGATGTTGAGGCATCAGTAAGGGGTCCGCGTGCACATTCTGCCAGGCAGGCTCAGCTCGCAGCAGACCAGGGTGTGGTCCAAAAGGCCTGACGGGACGATGCGGCTGCTGCGTAGTAACCGCAGATGGTGCTGGGCGATGTAAAGGTGGTCGAGGCGGGCCATGGCGATCCCACTGGCACTCATCTTTGCCCAGGTGTATTGGCGCGCGTCAGCGTGGAGGACCCGCCAGGCGTCAACGAGGTCCGCCACCTCCAGCACGGTCCGCAGCTTGCGGGCTGAAGGCAGGTGTGGCTCCGGCCCCGTCCGATCTAGCAGTGCGTCAACGGTGCAATTGAAATCCCTGCCCATGAGAAGCAGGTCATCGTTCTCGCTGGCGTCATGCAGGAGGTCACCCAGGGTCTCTAGGAAGGCTACCCTCTCTCTCTCATTGGTGGGCGCATAGGTGTTGATGAGGAGCAAGCTCTGGTGTGCCAGGGTGATGTGGACAGTCAGCAGCTGGCCAGGGACAACCTCTCATGCCACCGCTGAGTCATACTGCAGCTGTGGTGAGAGGAGGGTTGCCACTCCTGCGCTGAGGTTGGTGCTGTGGCTCAAAAATAAGCAGCCTCTCCAGGCAGCGTGCCAGTCAGCTTGGACATACATGTCACTGTGCGTCTCCTGGAGGAAGGCGATCGCCAGCTGCTTTTGCTGCAAGCCCTCCAGGACGGCTGTCTGCTTCACCAGGTCTCTGCAGCCGTTGGTGTTTAGCAAGGCAATGGTAGTAACCACCATGAGCAGGAGAATAGAGAAGAAGGGTAGGCAGGGTACCGACAGAAGAGGTGACAGCCGGGCAAAAACCACAGAGACCAGGGAAGGCCTATTCTTGCCCGACCCTATTCTGTGGTCCCACCTCGGCCCCACACCTCCCTCACCTGGGTCATCAGCTTCTCAGGCTGGAAGGCATGTTGACGCATGCCCGGGTCCCAGCGCATGAGCCTCACCGCGTCACTAGCGGCATGGACAAACAGTGCAGGGTCCGGGCACCATTGCCAGATACTGTCTGCCACGTTCCTCTGGCCCTTGGTCTGGTCTAAGAAGTTGAGGAGGCCTCCATAGTTGGGGGCCACCCAGGGTGGGTTCTCCAGCAGAAGCTGGATGTTGCCGACCAAGAACCGGCAAGTCTGTACTCTGGGAGGGGACCTCCTGGTGAGACCGGTGAAGGTGTCCTCAATGGCCAGGCTCCCTAGCAGGCCCCCTTCAGCATCTGGGTCATGGAGCGTCTCCGGGAGATTGATTCCCATCCACTATGGGGGGCAAATGTCATCCCGCTCCCAGCACCACTTGCGGTGCTCAGAGGGCAGGCACTCCATCTCCTCATCGGCCTCAGTGGGCAGGGGAGCAGGTGCGGGGGGTGGCAGGGCCCTCTGCTGTCTCCTGTCCCTGATGCTGGGGAGGCAGGCACTCTCTCTCTACCTTGCCACTCACAAGCCTCATGAGCTGGGATGGGGGTGAAGGGTTGCCAGACAGTGCTGGGACAATCTCAGTCCTGGCCTGAGGTGGCGGGGTTTCCAGGGGGACAGGCAGGGTGGGGTCACGGTCCCTGGCTAAATTTTCCCCAGTGGTGTCAGAGGCAGGCCCCAAAGGCGCAGGCGCTCCTTTTGAAACTCCTTTTTGCTTCTTGCTTTTAGCTTTCTTAGGAGCAGCCGGCATCTCTGCCAAAGGGGATGGGCCAGGCTGCTTGGGATTTGCCACCTCCGGGTCCACCGCCTCAACTGAGGCAGGGGTGGAAGGAGGTGGAGGGGAGGTCTTGGTTGCTCCACCTGATGGGGCCCCAGCGCCGGAGATGCTAGCCACCCCGGGAGGAACTGGGACAGGGAGGGACTGGGAGGACTCCCCAGCCCCTCCACCGGGTGGGGCATCAGTCACCAAAGGGGCAGGAGAACCCTGGGAGGACATCCCAGGCTCCCCGCTGGGTGGCATGCCCCCTGGATGGAGTAGGGGTGGAGGGGGGGCTTGGAGGATCTCCCAACCCCACCCTTTGATGAGGTCCCCACACCAGAGGCGGACGCACCATCCCCCCATGTGGGTCCAGCAGCCGGTGACCCAGCTGACTGCCCCAGTGGGCACTGGGCAGCCAGGTGGGAGCTGCTGCTGCAGCGGCAGCATGAATTCCCACCCTGGGAGAGGTACACCACCTAGGGCCTCCCATCCAACATGAAGGTCATGGAGAGAGGCAGTTTCTGGGTGCAACCTGCGAGAAGCGTGAACGTCTGCCTCCAAAAGGACGGGACATGCCTGAGCTTGGGGTCCCTGCTCCCCATGGTCAACCTATGACAGGGGCTGGTGAGGACGCCATAGCGCTCAAGTGCCTTGGTGAGGTCTTGGTCTGGCAGGTGTGGGGGGACATTGGAAACCATCACCCACACTGCCAGGGTCTCCAGGGGCATAACCAAGTGGTGGCCCCCCGAGATCTCCAGTCCTGCTGCACACCCCTCCCTCACCAGGCTGGGAGAGCTCAAATATACGATGGGCACTGAGTTTACCCGGGAGGCGTACCAGACACTGTGGCGTCCCAGCAGGTCTGCCAGAGCTCCAGCGCAGTCCTCCACCCTGATGTGGAGAGGGGTGTGCACCCAAAGGCCATGGCTGAGGGGAAGGTCTGCAGGGACATCCCTGTGCCACATCGTTCTCTGGCTGCTGGCAGCCATACTGGGCAGGAGAGGGTTAACTCTCCCACCCGGGGGGGGGGAGCCCCAAACTGAAGCTGGGGACTGGGCGGGGCTGACACAGCCCCAAAATCAGCCCCAGGGTGGGCAGAGCAATCCTGCAGGGGCTGTAGGCAAGCCCTAAGGCAGGAGGAGATGGCAGAGACCAAGGTAAGGGGCTCTGCAGGAGGGAGGCAGTGGGAATCAAAGGGAGAGCACAGGCGGGGGTGGGAGAGGGGCAGAGGCAAAGGAGGCTGCCAGAGCCCGGGGAAAATGCTCAGAAAGTGGGGGCAAGGGGCAGAGAGGGGGTCCCCAAACACAGGCTGGGGAGAGACGAAGGTTTGCGGGGTTGGGGAGAGGAACAGGGGGGAGCAGGGCATGGGGGGAACGTGCAGAAGGGACCTGAGCTGCAGCAGCTCAGAAGGGCTTCACTTGTCAGCCGCCATCTTGAAAGAAAGAAAGAAAGACACTGAGATCTATCAAAGGTACAGCTGTCATCTAAGACAATTTTTAAAATCTATCTTAGAAAACCTCTCCAGTCCAACAAAATTCTTTTGAAAGTAACAGAGAGAAAAATATGAAGCATTGCTATAGGGATTATGCAAGATGGAAAATGCAAATATAGAGCACAATTAGTCCTTTCTATCTCGGAGTATCAGTAGCGCTTAAAACCAGAGTATGGATTTGCACAGAAAGTATACATTACCATGGGAACAATCTTTTTCTTTAACCATGAATCACAGATCTTGCAAGGGATTTATATAAAACCAATCTCTATCCATGTAAGAAAGCATATTACCAGGACCACAACTAACTTAAAATGCAGCATAATAATCAGAACTCAGTTAGTTCATTCCCAGCCCTTAAATTTCCCTGTAAAAAGAAAATGGTACCAATTAATTATGGTCACCAATCTAGCTAGTGTTGCAACCAGCAGGAGGCCCACATGTTGCTGCTTAACAAATATCTTCAAGAGTATGGTTTATAAAGATTTTAAGAAATGTTTAATCACTTGTCAGTGTAAATTTAACAGACAGTTGAAAATAGTCTGCCGTTTTGGACTGAGCATCCTGTGTTATATTATTTGTGTTATGACAAAGTATACTGGAGTATAATTGTACAGACTACTGACCCCTGAGACCCTCTTGAAAACGAGAAGTGTATCTCATGAGCCTCTCTCAGTGACCAGTCCTTAAAAGAAATAAATATTGTATGTGTCAAGAGTGTTTTGTGTAGACAAATCTATTGATTCACCGTTGGAGCAGGCACAGTTAGATTAAGGAGGAAAACTACTCACATGGAGATCATAGAAAGAGGAGAACAGACTCAAGTTTGCCATCAGATTAAATATGTTTGACATTGAACTTTATAATATATTTAGAGAAGTGAAGCCAGAGCCCAGTTCTTCTCCAACTGAAGTCAGTGGCAAACCTCCACTGAGAGCAGGAGCAGGATCCTGGTTTGAAAATATGCAAAGCTTGAAGATACCTCCATGAATAAATTAGGCTAGGATTGAGTGTG
>NW_017729024.1:148965251-148980188 GCF_001723915.1 Gavialis gangeticus | reverse complement strand
AATAAATTAGGCTAGGATTGAGTGTGTCACAGGATGTACCTCCAGTTAGGTATTGCTTCACCTAACTATTTAGTGTCTGCCCCAAGAGGCAATCAGGATATCCTAGTTAGGTGTTTAGGATCCCTGTATAATCAGCACATATATTTTATAGGCATTTGAGTTACTTGGATTTAAATATCTGGGTCCTTCATAGAGAGAATAGGGGGAAAAAGTTATCTTCAAAGAGTGATACAGAAAGCCTGAAGCAGTGGCATACTGACAGGGGAGAGCAAGGGTGGGGGGGCATGCCCCTGGGTGATGGCTTGTGGGGGGTCTCCCGCTAACACTTCCACTTTCACCACTGGTGTTTCCAGGCTTGGCGATTGGCTGCCAGGGGATCCCCCACCCCCGCTTAGTGACTGGGGGGACCACCCTCCCAGTGCTTGGCAATTGGCTGCAGATGGGGGGGGCACAAATGCAAGCATTGTCCCCTGGGTGCTGGAGACCCACAGTATACCACTGGCCTGAAATCACCATTAAGGGCTATGATAGAAGTTACACTTTACAACCCAATAATGTGTTACAACCCATAACATGATACACATGCATGGGATTACATCTCTTTTAGGGGGCAGTCATCACATGATAACTAAAGCTTGATGGATGTAGTTTAGCTGAACCAGATGTAGTTGAACCAGGTTCTGCAACTGGTTTTGTAATGTCTGTCATGTTAGGGTCTGTCTGCATTGAGAGTTACATAACTTGTCCACCAGGTGTAGCTCCAGAGCCTGTAACTTCTTATCTCTATACTTCCTTGTTGTGGAATGGGTGTAAATGACATTAAATAAATAAAATAGATTTTGCTGGTTTTGCTAGAAATGCAAAGTATTCAATTATCACCTGCCTATTTGCTAACTTGAAAATTCAAGTAGCCATTTGAGCTAGTAGGTTTCAGGTGTTGGATCCTGGACAGTCCTAAAGCTATACAGTTGAGCCTCTGTGCCCTGGTCTGGAGTGATCTACGCTGTGTTGGGTCTTAGTGCTCCCAGGACGGAGAAATGAGAGGATTATGAGCCATCAAATCTTGCTCATTTGTCACTCCTGAGATGCCTGTGTCTCAGGAAGTCAGAAGCACACAGACAGACTCACTCTCCATTCACATGCTTCCAAATGTACAGACACAAAATAAAGACATACATTTGCTCTTACAAGGTGCACACATTTGCACAGACACCAGCAGGGGAGGAAAGAGGAAGATGAAAAACTGGAAAAAACAAAGTCATGAAAACTTCAACAAAAGCAAAGCTTTGACCTATTTTAAAGTATTCATTAAAACCTCTCCCATTGCTCAGTCCCTTTTATGCCACTCTCAAATTCAGATATGATCATTAGTTATCCTGCAGGAAGATGTAGCAGCCCCAGATATGGAGTGGGACTCCATTGTGCCAGGTGCTATACACACATATAACAAAAAGACAGTCTCCAAAGGAAAATAGAACAATAAAAGAAGATGAGTTGGGTCAGGCTCAGCAATAGGTGTGAGAGTCTCTACCCAAGAATTGAGTGAGTCTCCTCAGCTGCTGCCTGATGTGGTTGGGGGAAATTCCATGATACTCTCTGCACAACCCCCCTGCTTGTGTCTCTGGACATGATTGGTGACATGACAAGCACAGCTGCACTTGCCTGCTCCTCCTGTCTGCAGGGCTCTGGGATTGCATGATGGTCCCATAGAGGGGCAGTTGCTCTGCTGACATCCAGAATAGATGTCTGATGGATTGTAGCACCTGGAAAGCCTTCAGGCTGTTATATGGGATAATGTCGCACTTCTTCTGCCTCGTGTGCCATCTCCTAGTACCTAAAAGCTGCTGAATTCACCCCTGTTGTTGGCAAGGGCTCCCCACAGCAGTGTAGGCCTAATCACAGGTTTTGCATCTCACTGGTGATCATAGAATTGCTGCTGACTTACAGCCACATGAGGAAGTGGAGAATGTGGTTCCATGCAGTGAAACTCAGGATGAATTTAGGCTCATGAACTTATTCCAGACTTGTGGGAGGGCTGGGGATACTGTATGTAAGGGCGGATCCTTGCAATGCTCCTGTGCATGTATGAGGGTGACATGCAAGATGCTAGCTCTAATCATCCTTTGAGTGATAGGCACTTTCACTGGGATAGGCAGTAGGGCTGTGCGAAGCTTCAGTAGATGATTCAATTCAGAGGAGATCCAGCCCGATTCAGGAGCCATATCTCTGAATCCAAATCGAATTGGGAGACCCATAATAGGTCTGAATTGATTTGGAAGCCTCTGAATTGATTCAGAAAAGATTCAGAGATTCAAAAGGCAGGCTTGCAGGAAACAAACTGAGAAGTGGGGGGGAAGGAGTGGGGGAAAGACTATTCTGATATTGACATCTGTAGCTGGCCAGTGACTGTGATCTTTCCCTGAATTCCCTTCCAATGACAGTGCTCTAGGGGAGGGACATAGAAACAACATATAAGGCTGTGTGTGAAGTGATCTGTGCCTTTTGTGAGATGTCTCTCTTGGACCAACAGCTTCTGAAAGGCTCTAGCTTGCTATCTAGTCTCTTGGTAACTAGCTAGTCTCTCTTCTGTTTTCCCTGACAAATGTGTTATTATTATGCAGGAAAGCACAACACATATTACAGACACATACACATTTTGCAGCACACATTATGAAGCGTGCTAGTCAGGCAGGTACCGGGTCTTCTGGCAGGGGAGGGAGAAGGGGCAGAGGAAGAGCTACAAGACCCCCCCCCAAACATAGACACACTGTTTTTCCTGGCAGTGAGGAGTCTTCTGCTGCTAGTGGGAGCAAGGAGATGGGAGCAGTGGCTGCAGCTGCACCACCTCTACTAACAACAGTAATTACCACCAGCACCAGCATGACAGTCTTCACCCCAATTTCAGTTCCAAGCATGAGCCTTCCAGTGCCAGAGGAAGAGCTGGATCTGGAAGCAGCAGAGCTGGGTGCCATAGATAAGGAAATTCTGGGGAAGGAAGGCGAATCTGAGTTTATGCTCCACACCCTTCAAAATTCCCCTAGATGCAGGTCTCCTCTGGAAAGCCCTTTGGAGGAAGTTGTGGGGGCAGGTAGCTCAGCTCCTCCTGTTATTGTGCCTTTGCCTGGTTAGGAGGGGGATAAGGAAGGATCCCTACCCTCAACCCAGAAGCAGGTGGGTAGTGTAGTGTAGGAACATTTTGAGGTGGCAGATGATCCTAGGTATGCTACCTGCAAGCACTGCTGAAAGCAGATCAGCCGGGGCAAGGATTTGAAACTTCACAACCACAGCGATGCTGCTGCATCTCAGGAGGCAGCACCCCCTTGCCTTTTTTCCTCCTCAGTTTGGCACCAGTGGGAGTGTACCCAAAAAAGAAGATTCCCTCCCCCTCCAAAGCCCCCATCCCCAAGAAGTGGAGGCAGGATACCCTGGACCAGTGGGGAAAAGGCAGAGACAAAGTGGGGTGCATTCCCAAGGTGAGTGAAGTCACCCAGAGAATTGGGGAGATGCTTGCCCTTGATGGATAGCCCTTCTCCTTTGTTGAGCATCCAGGGTTCAGGAAGCTCATGGTGCTCATGGTCCCATCCTACCAAGTGCCCGCATGCACCATCTTTAGCAGGACAGTGGTGGTCCCCCTGTATAAGGCGTGCAGGGAGTACTTGAGGGAGAAGATGCGGAAGGCAGGTCCTCAGGTAGCTTTGCACTTCACCTCCAACATCTGGAGCAGCCGGGGTGGAGATCATGCCTACCTCTCCCTCACAGGGCACTGGTGCAATCAGTCAGGGCATTGGTGGGCTCTCCTTCAAGTGGAGGTGATGGATGAGTCCCACACTGCAAGGGAGATCATGGTGGCCATAAACCATATGGCACAGGGGTGGTTCATTGGACAGGATGAGCTCACCTGCGGGTTCATTGTCAGTGACAATGGGGCCAATATGGTGAAGGTGATGCATGGCACACAAGTTCCACCTTGTAGTCAGGGACCCCTTGGATGGGACAGGGTTCCCGGTGATGAAACCATCACTACCACTTCCAGCAAGCTCATTTCAAAATGCAGGAAGGTGGTGGGCTACTTCCATCGGAGCATCAAGGGGGGCTGCAGGACAAACAGGCAGAACTGATCATCCCACAGCAAAAAAATCATTCAGGATGTGGAGATTCGGTGGAACTCCACATACCAGATGTTGGAAAGGCTGGTGGAGCAACAGAAGGCCATCCATGAGATTGCCTTGGTCAGGAAGGTTGGGATCAATCAGCCACCATAACAAAACAGAGTGTGATACCTCCGCCAGACCTTGGTGGTCCTCAAGCCATTCCTCAAGGCCACTGAGAGCCTCAGCATTGGGGATGCCCTTCCTGGCCATGTGATCCCCATAGTGAAAGAGCTTGAGAATCAAATGGAGAAGTTCCAGGGGATAAATATTCCTGGCTAGGGCAAGCTGCTTTCACAAGAGGTGCAGGCACTGATAAAGCAGCTGTAGGAGAGCATCAAAAAATGGCTGGATCTGTTGTGGTCCATTATGGTCCATGTGCTGGTGGGCATGTATGACCCAAGGGTAAAGGGGAGCATCTGCAGCAGCAAAACCCTCAATCACTGGATGGAGGTGTTGGTGAACAGAGTCAGGGAGGGAGAAGGGCAAAAGCAGGAGGATGTGGAAGAGGGAGATCCACTTTCCTATGCCAGCACTCCACCCACCAGCCAATCTCCTCCACCACAGCTGCTGCCAATGTGGACCAAGGACATGGATTCAATGTTGGGGTCCAGAGGCATCAGACCCCACCATCCATCAGATAGTGCCAAGGCTTCAGTGACTACCTGTCTCACCAGGGATGTGGAGCTGCTGCACTGTGACCCTTTGGCCTATTGGGCAACCCACAACCAGGTGTGACAGCATCTGGTTACAGTTGCCCAGGAACTACAGTTGTCCTGTCCACTGACTATTGTTCCAAGCGAGGGGGTGTTCAGCATTGCTGGTGATATTGTAACACCCCACTACATCTCCCTGGATCCTGGTTAGGTGGAGCAGCTGGTGGTCACGAAGGTGAACCTCTCGCTGCTGGGGTTCCATAAACTCCACGTGCAGATGGAGTGAGTGCCACCCTCCTCACTCCGCACCTATTTGGTTGGGTTTTTTTATTTGCTTTCAGAACCATTTAATGCCCCAATCTCAGAGATGGAGGCGGTAGTTTAATTTATCACCAGCCAGCAGGAGAAGAACTTCTCCCTGCTGAGCTCCCACGCCAGGAAGAACTTGGAGGTATGGACTGTGGCTATGGGGAAGGAGAAGACCCCAAGTCCTGGGCATGACCTAAAATCGTACCCTGCCAGGTTAGGACTGGTGGGACTGCCAGTGGCACAGCAACCCCAGGAAATTCCAGGACCACAAATGTTTCTGGTGAAAGGCGGGTAGGGGGTACCTGATAACCTTCAGCCACTGCACTCATCCACAGTCCTGGCCGAGAAAAGCTTAGACCTGTAAAATCTTTGAGAGGCCTGAGGCTTACTGGTTGCAGTAGGATTCTGAGGGTGAGAACAGGCAGGCAGCTCAGATCTGACCTGAGGTACCCTTGACTGGTCCGTGCTGGGGCCAGGACCCAAAGGGGGAGCCAAAGATCCCAGAGGGGGAACCACAGCTGGAGGGAGTGAGAAATGTGCCCCCACTGGTAATTGGATGTTCTTCCCTTTAACAGATTTGTGGTGTGCATTCATTCTGATGTGCAGTTGTTGTTTGGTATCTCCTAAATATTTTCCATCGGGGCATTTGGCACACTAGATGAGATATATAACATTTCTGGAGTTGCAGCTGTAAGATCCAGGAGAGGTGATAGTTCTGTTGGGGAGTTTAGTAATTGTGGAGATACTGGAGATATTTTGTCAGGTTTTGCATTTCTTGTCATGGCATGGTCTGGATCCACTTGGTGCATTTTGGGTTGTAGGAAGTTTGCTTCTGGTGATGAGATTAGTGACGTTCGGTACTTTGAATTTACAAAATACTTTTCACAGATGAACCTATGAACTTCACTTGGGGACTCCGGGTGCATAGCATCCTTTCTCCATGAGGACAGGGAGCAGAGAGTGCATCATGCACACTGAACATGAGTGCATCATGCACTCTGACAGTCCACCTGGTATAAAAGTTTGTAAACAAGCCCTGGTGGTCCACCATGGCTTGCAGAATAACAGAGGGAAATCCTTTCCTGTTTGTGAATGACCTCCCCTTCCTTGAAGGGGACTGCACTGGGATGTGAATGCTGTCTAAAGCTCCCATGCAGTTAGGGAACCCCATGGCATTGAAGCCATCTATACTTTCAGGCATCTCCTCATTGCAAGCATTGAGAAAGACCAGCACTGCCAGCATTAGCTGTGGCTGAATGTTTTGTAATAAGTCCAAGGTCAGCTGCAGGGTAAATATCAACCTCCTCTGCACCCATGTCATCCAGATTCTCCATGTCTGAGTCTTCACTCATTTCTTCTTATCCATTCTCCACTTCCCAGTCCATACATTTCATCCTGATTTCCATTTGGTCCTGCTCTATCATCCTATATGGATTGTTGCAAGCAAGGTTGATTGAGCATGCATAGCAGGGCCACTTCCCAGACGATAGCACCACAACCAAGCGGGGAGGTTGTGATCTGGAGCTGTGTCTAGCTGCATTCAATCAATGACCATTGCATTTTAACTCTTCCTTGTACACAGTTGCATTGCCTCAACTGGCAAAGTCCTCAATGTCTCACTGACAGGTGCCTATTGCTACTGGTATCCCTTCCTGCCTGCCTCCATGGCTGAAATAAGTATAATCAGTAAATTAATAATATTGAAAAAATGAGAATAATGATGCTTATAATCATATTGCTGATAATGGTTTTAGCCAGTGCAAAAAAAAACAAACTTTAACTCGAGCAACAAAGACTCAGCTAACCACACCAGAGAGGTTGGGCTCCACAAGCTACAAAAGAGCAGTCAGTATTATTACACAATGTCAGAGCACCCTCCCCCTGACACTGATTATTAATTACTATTGGAAACCAATTATTCATCAGAGGAAGATTATTATTCTTACTATGATTATTATTCTTACTTTTATAAACAGAGTGAATTGGCCCCATTGTCCTCCTAAGATACAGATACAAAATAGCACAATCATCAGGCAAAAGGGTACCCACTGCTTGGTGGGTCTCAGCATCTGGGGTAGTGGGAAACGGCTCTTTTTCCTACTGCCTGGTGGGTCTCAGCAAATGGAGTGGTGGGAGATAGCTCTCTTTCCTACTGTATGCTCAGTATCAATGCCTTTTGCTTGTTGAGGTCCCACCTTTTCATACATTCTGATCCAGAGACAGTTGCTTTGCAGTTGCAAATTTAACATTTGCTGCTGATATTATGCTCCACAGTTTCAAGCACAGTGCTGGGTGTAGGGGGTAGTGGCTGGGGGGAGCACATAAAAGACTGAAGGGGGTAGTACACCGAACCGTAAATGAGGGTTGGGCAGGTATTGTCTGGGTCCTCCATTTTTTTTCTTTTTGTATAAGAACTACATTTCCCATACATTCTGATGAAGTTATGTTATGCAAATGTCAATATAGAACAACCTTAGGTTGCCTGCCTGTTCACTGTCATCATCTGGTGGGTGGGGGTCTGCCCTTTTTCATAGTAATCTTTAGAAATGATCGCTTGATTAATAATCAGATCAATAAGTACATGTGTTTCAGAAATGTCTGTTAAGCATGCAGTGTATGCAACACTTCCCGGGTGGCATCTGTGTGCATGTTTTCTGGCTACCTAATCCCACCCCCATCCCCCGCCCAGTGACCCTCACACAGCTGTGGGAACAGGGGAAGTGGACTTCAGTGCAGGACAGTGGGACAGGACAGTAAACTGTATTTCAACATTAAAATGGTGAACCAGCAGACAAGGATAAACCCCAGCAGCAGCATGGCAGATTGGAGCAGCATTTTGGTGTGTGTGGGGGGGTGTTGTGTAGAGGTGGATTAAGATTCCTCAGATTCTTAAGATTCCTTAAGATCCCGGGGATCCCCATGCCCAGAACAGATGCCCAACCCCCACCCAGTGGGGACCCCGAGCCCCCTACTCTATCCACTGCCCGGCAACCCCCACACTGCCCAGGGTGGAGCAGAGAGGGGAGCTGGGTGGAGCAGGGAGGGGAGCAACCCCCACCCACCTGCCCCCAAATTGCATGGACTGGCATGCCAATCTGCCTATGAAAGAAAACACACCACATCCGGAAGAAACTGTATGAATATCAAAAACTTTATTTCAAAATTAAAATGGTGGTGCATGTACATGATTTTTTTTTTCATAAAAAGGAGTCATTATATAAAATTATAAAATTGTAAAGTAATACAAAAGTAGAAAAAAAAGAATGTGGAATTCTCTTCCCTGAACCCTATATATACACTATCTATTTACTTATATACACTATATCTACACTAAGTAAACACTAACTAACTAATGTATGTATATCTATTTCTATTCTATTTTCTATTCTATTTCTTTCTATTCTACTGTTATCTACTCTGTTCTTCTTCTTTAATTTATTCATTCCTTTCAATCTCTTCTCTCAAAAGTCTTCTGAAGTAGAAGAAAGAAGAGGGGGATGGGTTTTGGCCTACAGTCCAAACACCACCTTCTTCGCCTTCCCCAAAATTGGTAGGATATTTCTGACATTGCCTACATATCACTCAGGATGCTGCATATCCTGGTGGGTGAGTCTGGCATGTAGTGTCTGCCTGCACTATTTGTTGTGTTTCTGGAATGGGAATTATAAGAAATAGGAAAGTTACCCTGAAATTTTAAAGTGTTAAGAAGAGGTGCCACACTCCCTTAGTTTCAAATGTACCATTTGCTGCTGCTGTGCTCCTCAGTTTAGAATAATGTGCTGGACATGGGGCGGGGTGTGGGGGAGGTAAAACATACAGGACTGGTTGGGGGGTATAAGCATGGGCATGACCACTGCCAGGGGTTTTTCATAGATTTCATAGACATTAGGGTTGGAAGAGACCTTGTAAGATCATTGGATCCAGCCCCATCAGGTAGTATACCACAACATTGACTTGGGGGTTATTGGCTTGTTCCTCCATTTTTTTCTTTCTGTATATGGACTGGTACATTGTGGTGGTATGAGATGCCCCCTGCACTGTGCCCTTCCTGTACACAGCTGTGGGAGGGGAGCATGGGCAGGTGGGGAGGGACAAGCAGGGGCCAAAAAAAAATAAATAAATAACAGTAGCAATCAAAAGTGGCACCTAATGGACTGAGATAGGAGGCAGAAGCCCCCCCCCATCATGGCCAGAACCCCCGACCGATTTGCCCCAGCATTTATCTTAGGAGCCAGACAAGCGGCAGCTGGGAGGAGATGCAGACATGGGCTCAGCAGTTCCGCAGCTGCCTAAGCCTGCGTACCAGCAGATGCTGAGGGCATAGCTTCCGAGTAGCATGTGCTGCTCAAAAGGTGGCTGGGGAACCAGCTGAGCCAGGGCAAGGAAGCCAGGAGCAGAACACCAGCTAGGAGACACTGGCCATGGACCCGGTGAGTCCAACTCCAGGTGCCTCAAGAAGGAGCCAGGCACCTGCTGGAGGACCCCGACCAGTGAGGCAGAGGGCAGCCTTGGGGGCTGACAGTGGCAAGGGAGCCCCACAGTGGGACAACAGCCACAAGGGATGCTGCCAGGGAGCAGCAGGGCTCCGACCAGGGGTTTGGGCACCATGGCTGAGGACAGCTCCTCATGCCTGCAGGCATCCCTAGACAGCCCTGGAGTAGGCAGAGCACGGGGGATCATGAGCCCCCAGAATGGGGAAGTAGGTGACACCAGCTGGAAGGACCAGGATGACTGGACCACAGGTCAGCTGAGCCCCAAGAAGGTGACACCAGAAGAACTGGTAGAGGCTGGGCACAGGACAGTTGCCTGTACTCATGCCCACTAGGAGAAAGGGAACAGATGGGTCTCCCCAGGGGATCAAGGGGCCTGAGAGAGAGAATCTTGGGAGCGGCATGAGCCTGTTGTTTTCTGTTTTAAGTTACAGTTTGGCCCCAGACAGAGCAGGTTTATTTCCCAGAAGAGGGGAAGCTGACCCAGAGACAAGGGGTGGACCCCCAAAGATTGACAGCCAGGAAGGCCCGACCCTTCCAGAGTAGACAGTGAGGGAAGACCACCAGGGAGCAGCATCTACCTAGGCCAAGAATGTGGCAAGGATGGGGTTTGGAGCCCCACAAACACAATCCCAGGGCCAAGTCCCCCTTGGGTCACCGACAGAGAACTGCCTCCCCAACAACATCAAAGATGTGGCAGGCGAGAAGGGGCAGTGCCCAGACCATCTAGGTGGCACCAAAGCCACGTCCCATCCTGGTGTTGCTGGGGAGCAAGGTACCAACAAAGAGGGCCAAAACCCTACAACACCTACCAGTGACATGGACAAAGGCCTGAACTACAGAATTAGTGCAGCACCGCTTGATGGAAAAATAAGGTAATTAAAAGTCTTTGAGTGCCTTTGTGTTTCTATGCAACAAGTCCATAGAAGTGACGATGTAATTGGCAGTGACCCAAACTAAACGTTGTCCAAGCAGTTTTACTTTAACCCACCAAAAAGACTTTTAAATGGTGGCAAATCCTGCTCGTGCAAACAGAAATGCAGTTGCAGTGCCTGAAAGGGCAAATGTGGTGTGTACATACACCACCTGAATGTCTATACCTCCCCTAAATTTCAAATACCAGCAAAGCAGCTAAAGTGAAGCCAGTTGCAGATTAGTGCTTCTCATTAGTGCCTGACCATTGTCTTCAGAACATATTCCAAAATTTAGTCTAAATCCTAGTTAGTTCCAGAGTAATGACTACCACTGCAACAAATTGTGCCAAGCTCTGTTTGATAGCACTATTTAGTATGGGAAATGCATGCTTCTTAGAAGTGTGTTTTTTTATCCACCCATCCATTATTTGACAAGGAGAAGACTAGAGAACCAGACAAAACTAAGCAGTTCTGTTTCTAAGCACACTTCTATCAATTACACCTCCATAGAACTCCTACAAGCATGTGCATGTTAATGTTATAGTGGTTTTTTTTGGTGTGGGGGGGCTTTCTTCTTTCTTCTCTGTGTAAACTTAATGAAAAAATGTGACATCTAAGATTCCTTTTTTGTTTTGGTACAAAAATTAATTTAGAATGCTAATGCCATGTAATAAGCTTCTAAATTGTTTTGCATATTATGCTTGTAGTAAATATGCAAATGTAAATAAAATGAATCGTTAAGAAAGAACAGTTTCAACTTTAGTACCATTATTTCACCAAAGCTGAATTATTTAACTTTTGCTTAGGTTAAAGTAATGCTTAATGTATTGGTCTAATTGATGTATTAAAGCTGAGCATTACATTAAGACCACTTTCGCAGTTGTTATACAAATCCAACCTATGTTATTTTTGCTGTTGAAGATGCTTGTTTGCTCAAAAGTTATTGTCTCATGCAAATTGTTTCTTTGTAAAAGTAGTAATGATACGGTCACTTTTGTCATTTTAGCATAATTAAAACATGCAATTCTCCATTTCTCCATTTTACTTTAGAATAATGTTACCGACAACTAAAGTATGGGTTACTCTTCTTAGCTGAAGAAATATAAAACTAAGTGATAACATTAGAAGGAGGCGGTGTGGAACAAGTACTGCAAGGATTAATGATACAATTAAAAATCAGTGATGGCTAATTACTTAGTCCTCAGCACAGTGGGTTTTTTTGTCTTTTGGGGGAATGGGTTGTTAGGACATTAGACTGTAGCGTTTTATGAAAAATAGTTGTTTCATATAAGTTTATTGTTTTCTAATTAATGCTGTTGCTTATTTCCCAGAATGCTGGAAGCAAATAGATAAAGCACGCAAACGACTACAAAGAAATATTTTCACTTGTGAAGAATTCTGGAGCAGTTTAAAAAGAACTGTAAAAGTACACGAAACCACAAGCATTTTTAGGAAGACAAAGATGCAGGCTACAGAGGAAAAGAAATCCTTATATAGCCAACATAGAAATGCTTACTGTTTTAATTGAACATACTATATCTTCAACTTATTTAAGATGAAACCTCAGATTAGACTATTCTAACAACAAAGTCAAAGTTAATTAGTCTTAACTAACAGCCAAGTTGTAAACTACTTGAGGTCAGCTCCACCCTTAGGAAAATGAACATTAGTGAGATGTTTTAAAGCAGTGTCTGTTTTTATAGGCAGTGCAGGGAAAGGCTAAGCCAATAAAATGTGATCGTTCCATTCTATATTTTAATAGTAGCCTCTAAAGGACAGAATGCTTCCCTGTGCTTTGATGACAAAACCTTGCACCAAGTTAATAATGATATGTGAGTTAAGAAAATTACTGTCATTTTACTTTGATCCTGAGCACTGAATATAACAAGCAAACAGCAATCAAACCCATATCAATCACAGACTTCCCTTGGGGGTCACCTCATAGCATAAGCAACAAAGAAGACCCCAGAGACCAGTTTGAGGCTTCCTCAGTTTACCAAACTGATAAATCATTACTGCCTCAAATGATCCTGGGTTTGGGAAAAATAAATAAATATCTGAATCTTGGGATGTTGTTTGGAAGCTTTAGGCGTGAGCAGCTGTTGTTAATTATGACTTCATTTTCCCCTCCAGTCATCTTTGGTTGCATGCCATAACTGCATGGGGCATTGGGGTTTACAGCTTGAAAATAGCCTTGTCATTTGGTGAAGTCTAACAGAGCAAAAGGGCTTGATAAATGATAGAAATGTTCCTTGCAAAGCTGCTTAGATCAGATTAGTCTTCAGTTGTTTGTTTTCAGAATCCCAGTAGTCTCTAGCAGCCATCTGTAAATATGCTAGGCCACACAACCCGGAAAGAATGTCCAAATACTTATACTGATATTGAATTCCTCCTAAATGTTAACTCTCCCACCCTGATGTTACATGACCTGTTTATATGGTGTGTTTAGAATGTGAAATCAATCTAATTAACTGCATAATTAAGCTCTGACTTGGCTTGTAGCACTCGCCTACTTGCAGTCACATGTACCTTGCTGAACTGGAGGCTGAGGCTTTGATCCTGCCAGAGTACTGAGCACCCTGGTCCTAACTCATCAAAGCACTTGAGACCCTGCACTTCAAACTGAATCCGATGGGGCAATTAGCTTAATATTATGCTTATAAAGAGATGTGGTGGCAGCAGCAGTGATGGGTTGGGGGAGGGTTTCCCCACCCTACCTGGGCCTTTGAGCATGAAGGAGTGAGGGAGGGGGTGGTTCTTATGTGCTTCGTGAACTTAAAATAAATTCCAAGACGCTTCTGAAGTGCTATCTGCCTACATTGGTGGGGAGGCGCAGGGCAGGGAGCAGATAATGGAGCCACCTCTGCAGTATGGGTGGATGCTCCCACACTTCCCTTTGCCAGATCTGCTCTTGATGACAAGAATGCTGAACACCATGAAAGACTGAGCTGTAACATAGTGACTCAGGGGCCTTAATATCATCCCCTTTCTCAAATGGATTTTGATGAGATGGGGCAAGTTGCAGCCTGGCGGTTAACACAGATGTTGCTCACTCCTGCTTCTGCTCCTGCTGCCACCATGCATCCCCAACAGGCTGCAGACTCTGGATTTCAGCTTTGGGAACTGCCCCCACTCATCCCACCCTTGAATACCCAGCCCTTCTAGGAACCTCACTGGTCAAAGACACAGCTTTATAGTCTGGATCTGGCCTCTGAGCAGTTCCGCAATGAAATGTATGATGTCTCAGGTAGCACTTTCTGCACAGGGAGGAGTGAAGGTATCAAAGAGAACAGAACTGATCCAGCAACTGTTACAGTGTTAATAGTACTTTTCTCCTTTCAGGGATTGGTGAATATTATTTTATGGTTGTTTTTGCTACATACTCTATGCCACCACCTCTCAGAATAAAACTAGGTTTGGGGAAATAAAAACTTCTTATCAACCTACTTATTTGTTCATTTTCATTAGCCCTAGTGCTTTGTTTATATTCGCTCTTGCTCTTTGCCTTTTTAAAGAAAAAGTGATTGCTCTTTAAATGGAATTACTGAGATTTAGAACAGCAAGATATTTTGACCAACATTCCCATCCCTTGAAGAATGGTGCAGTAAAGACTGCAGTAAGGAAGTGCATTAAGAAAATCCTACTAATTTGCTGCTGTGAAGTGCAGCAGCAACAGGACACTTTTAGCTGATGTTCAATCTAATTGTAAGAGTGATGGGACTCAAACTGTCCTCCATGTGAAATTTATTTTTCATCCAATCAGCAGAAACAACTAATGCACTGGAAGGTGTATTATATCCCATCTACTTCCCAATAAAGCCAGTGGTGTCCAATCAGACACCTATTGTTAGCAGAGAATCTGAAATTGATACAATCATCACATTGATCCACATTTGTATCTGTCATTTACTTTCCTTCACCTCCTCCTCCTCCTTTTTTTCTTCCAAAGTGCACTATCTCAAAGAATGATCGTCTTATTACATTGAGTTTCAGAACATTCTAATTATTGGATTTATTTGCTGCATAGGGCTAAGTAAAGGTATTTAGTCACCAGCCAACAATCAGGTGGTACAGAGCTATATTATCCTACAGGAAACTTGACTGGTGCTATCCTTTCCTCATCTCCCAAACATACAAAGGGAACATGCCCATGGCTATATGCCCTATTATCACAACAGCTCAAATAACAAATGCAGAGGCAAATTGGTTGCCCTGCTCCTGTCCCAATATCTATGTAGTACCTTCTGATAATGGGTTGTTTGGTAGCTGGCTGTATTTGCAGGTGATTCCTGAAATGATGAAGGAAGGGATAGAGAGGAAAAACTCCTTGCATCCTTCCTTTGCTCATCTACTTAGACAGCTGGTAGATAAAGGTGAGAAGTCATTTCTAGGGCTCTGCTCATTCAGATTGCAGATCAAA
>NW_017729024.1:148948827-148960251 GCF_001723915.1 Gavialis gangeticus | reverse complement strand
AGAAGATGGTGAGACTCCTTGCATCCTTCCTTTGCTCATCTACTTAGACAGCTGGTAGATAAAGGTGAGAAGTCATTTCTAGGGCTCTGCTCATTCAGATTGCAGATCAAACTGCATCCCTGACAGGTTGAATTATAGGTCACAGTCTGACACAGAGTCCTTTATACACCATTCAGGGTGTGTGAAAAAAGCACTTTTTTATTCCATTAGAAACAAAGGGACTCTATCAGTGATATAAGCAAGACCTGATTTAAATTACAATTTTGCATTTTTTGTGAAAATCATGAAATCAAGTGATTTTCACAAAAATGTGATTTGCAACGAAATGCCATGACATGGCTGTTTGTGGGGAGTTCCCCAGCGAGCGGCCATATCTCAGCAAGATGGCTGCTGCAGGCTGGGATTCTCCACCCAGAAGCAAAAGCCTGGCAGCCCAAGGGAGGGGGAAAGGGATTGAAAAGGGATGGGGGAAGAGAGAGTTTGGGGACAGGTAGGGAGGGGCTGTTTGCTCCTCCACGAGGAAAAACTGGCGTGATCGGAGTTGGGGATGAGGGGAAGAGAACACATGTGCAGAGGAGCAAACAACCCCTCCGCTACCTGGTGCCAGGGCCATCTGCCAAGGCAGCCCCCAAGTGCCCCCAACCCCCTGCACCCAGTTTTCCCACCTGGAGGAGCAAACAGCCCCTCCACTACCCAGCACCAGGGCTTTCTGCCTAAGGCAGCCAACAGCTTCCAAGTCCAGGAAAAAGTCTCTTACCCTCTTTCTGTGGTGGTGGGGAAATGGGCTTTTCAGCAGCAATCAGAGGCTTTGGGAGCAAGGCCGCTGGTGCTGCTATTAAGCCTTTCCCCAAACCTGTCCCCTCTCAAATGGGGGGAGGGGCGGGGCAAGATCTGGATGCAAAAATGGCTGCCCCTGCCATGATATTAGCAAGCTGGGCCCATGATTTAAACCAGGACCTAGATAGGAGTAGCATTTCATATAACTTAGTTCTCAGTTCTTGTCCTGCAGCGTTCCATCATGACTAATCTTTCCATGGGGAAAAAGACAGAGCTGTTAACCTGAATCATGCTTCATATGAGTAAGAGTTTTGGGACTGAGCCCTCATTTTAGTGCTTATGCCTTCTGGTAATTACTGTAAGCATGGGGGGGGGTTACCTGTACAATAAGAAATAACGTATCTTTGTATTGGCAGTTTTGCATAAAAATGTCTACTTCGATCAACATCACTGCAAGCTACAGTTTCAGTTATGGAACAGAATATAGCCCAAAATAAGGTTTAATATTCTCAGATTCCCCCCTCCTTCCTCCTCTTTTTCATAGTTCATGACATAAGCTTGTGTCAGCTGCAAACAGAACTTGGATCCACCTCTCCAACAAATCCCAGGTGTTATACTACTGGCTTGAAATGGCAGTAAGGTGTGTACTAGTGTATTCATTTCTCTTCTGGCCTTCTCTGTTCAGGGGCCAGACTAGAATGGATCACACCTCTGCTGTTTCCTGGGGATGTTGGAATCAGTTTGTTCAAGTTAAAATAACACACGCCCATTGGGGATCGACTTCCATGGCTCTGTGGGCTTGTATCAAGCAATCAAGAAATAAAGATGGCACTGGGCTGTCCTAATCCTCCCTTCTCCTGCTTCTAGTAGCTACAAAAGAGGGAAAACAGGAAAAATAAGATGATGAATGGAAGAGGGAGGAGGCAGGCACACTCAAATACCCAGTAAATAGGTTCAGAGAGTTTCAATAAATGTATATTGGAAATACAGTAAAATCCTTGTTATCCGGCATGAGTGGGGAATGGGGGGTGCTGGGTATCTAAAAGTGCCAGTCACCTGAGGCTGGCAGTTTTGGGCCGTATGTGGAGCAGGGGGAGTGGGGAGTGGTGGTGGCTGCATGTGGAGCGGGGGGCAGGGTGGTGGTGGTGGCCGCCGTGCACAGAGCAGCTGCAGCATAGGGTGGTGGGTGGGGGCGGCAGCCACATTCGAGCTCCCTCCTCTCCCCAGACTGCATCCGGCTGGCCAGTCGGTCGGAAATACTGGCTAATAGAGTGTTCCAGCTACTCAAATCCTGGATAACAGGGATTTTACTGTAATAGGAGTTTACGTTATGGGGGGAAATGCTACAGCAACATTCACAAAACCAGGTTCCACTAGGTTTGTTTTCTTTTCATTTGAACTCTAATGTTAGTGATTAATGGGATACATCCTAACTAATTCTCACTTGAGTCTTGCTAAACAAGAAGGCTTCCACCTTCTTGGGGCAAGTTTGATTCCAGTGTTTTTCGGGAAATGAAATGAAGCAAGATAATGAACTCTGCACCTCTCTTCCCTCTCAGTAGGTTGGTTTCTACAAAATATCCAAAAAACACTTTTGTTTTATGATGAAATATTTTCTGTTATGTAGACAGAATTCAGAAATAGCCCCTTACTCAAATGGATGATTAGTGTGTATTGTATTTTAAAAAAAGAAAGTAAAAAAAGAAAGAAAGAAAGAAAGAAAAAAGAAGAAATGAGCTATTAACCTGCAGATATAAAACATCATCTCTTTTTTTCATACACAATCTTGGTTATCTCCAGGCAGCAGCCAGATTAATAAAGATGGGAAAGTGAATTTAAATCAGATAGAAAAATCAGTGTAACTTTTTCCCCCCATCTGGATTATGGCATTGACTATTAATGTTTCAGAAATATATTATTTGCCTTTTCATCAATTCACACATTTTGTCCCTGCATAATTTATATAAAAAAGGGAAAAGAGTGTAGCTATTTTACTAAAACTGTGTTGTCCAAGTGAGTACCACAGGTACAAAATGTTTCCTTTTCTTCCTCCTGTTGTTTCAACGCTACCAAATGACTGAAAACTGAATACCAGGGACAATCATGTGCACTTAGGGCCCAATTCATAAAAAAATGCTGCAAGCCATTTATGCACAAATGTTGCTACTTTCATATGGAAACAAGCTACATAAAGAAAACCCCTTTGTGATTCACCAACCCTCTTTATGTTAACATATTTTTCCTCAGTGGTGTACATGAACAGTGCACAATTCCACAGAGGGATAAGGGCAAAAGAAAAGGCGTTTTTAGCCTGTCTTGCAGAAAAAAACATTAACAAGCTTTATGTCTCTCTGCTATTTTTTTTAAATCAGTACCAGAGCAAAATCTGAATCATGGGGCAATTAATTGACATTTCTGGAAGATGAGACACAAAATAAAATTTTCTTCTGAGACACTCCTCTGATGTCAGTTATACCAGCAGAGAATTTGCCACAATGCTCCTGAAGACACAGATTCTCTTTAAGAAAGCAAATTGAATTTCTCTCATTCCACAATGCATTTTTCAATGTTTCTTGCTATTGTTATAGGTCAGACAAAATCTTATTAAAACAGGGGTGTGCTCTTCATTTAAGGCAGATATAAGAATTATTTAAGTTCCTTTTTGAAACAATAGTAGCTTCCATCTCAGACACAAACATCTATCCAATCAAAGGGACGTGGAAGACTCCATGGACAGAGAGATTTCAGCTGACAATTCTGTGTCTATATTGCAAAGTAGAGGATATGGCAGCAAGAAGGCATCTGCCACAGCTTGAACAAGCATTAGCAGCCTGCCTCTAAGCAAAAGCATGGGGAGAGATTTTGGGGCAGAGTAGTATTGGAACTAGATTTGGAATAAGGAAAAATAGTATCTCTTGCTGATTTCCACTTCCCATGTTCAGGGAATTTGTACATTCTTTGTAAACAATCAGCTTGCATCAAAGAAACAACCTGACACCTACAGTAATTTCCCCTGTAAACAGGAATCAGGGGTGCCAATCATACATAAATGTATGGACAATCTGCAACAAAATTGGTTAAACACCCTTGCCCATAAGGCCTATAAAAATATTTCAATGTCCATAAAATTTATGGATACCTGCCCCTCCCCCTCCCTTCCCCCATTGGGACCTTCAGAAAGTAGAAATGCAAGGATACTGTGTGTGGGGGAGGTTGGACTCCTCCTCATTTGTTTCTAGGAGGGAAGGGGAAGATGAGTGTGGGCCTGGACGGCAGGAGCATGTCCAAGCACAGGGGGTAGTGCTTGGAGTGTTCCCATCCTGTGTTCCAGCTCTCCCCTCTGTCCTCTCTACCTTGTGGAGTGTGTATCACCTGTGTGTCTGCTGAGATGGCATGGGTAGTGGAGGAGCACAGCACCCCAGGGGCTGGCAAGAAACTGTCTATTGGCATGGTGTTGGGGGCAGCAACGTTCTAGGGCAGAAGGTAGATTCTGGAGCCTGAACTGCTGTGAAGAAGTCAGGGTGCTGAAGATCTGGACTTTGGATCAAATGTATGTAGTTATTTTTATTAAAACTTGAACTTAAAGCTAGCCATGGAGATGAATGGTTCAACACCCTACAGGAGAACTGAAGGTATTGAATCACCGGCCATTGAGCTCACTAGAAACACTCTTATTGACTTGGGTGGGCTTAGGTGCTGAAGGTCTAAGTGTAAAGATTCCTTTGGACTTCAGTGATAGATGGGTTAGGTTTTACATAAAGCTTTAATTTGTATACCCTTACTTATTTAAAGAATCTTGACATACTGATACATCAGGGATTTGGTTGGGATTACTCATGTGAGGTACGGTTACTCATATGAAACCAGGATTTAATTTTGTGTTATTTCTCAAGAGTGAGGGACTAAGCTTGCTTCCCCTAAACATATTACAAATATTTGCCCTCTTAAATACAGTTAAAACAAATATATTTTTATTTTTTGTCATACAGGATTTGATCTTTATGCAGCTAATAATAAGAAATCACATTACTTTTTTACAAGTGACTTTCTGGTATTTGACAGTGGCTGTATTATCTCACTTTGCACTATACAGTGACTTTTTCTTATTATTATCACAAGAAACACTTTTCCTGAGCTAGTGATGTTGGGGAATAACAATAACATTTCCTTGTTGTTCCTCAAGATTTCCTGAAATCAGGACAAAGGAAAAGTCACACTAAGTCCTAGCATTTCTATTTTGAAATCCCTTATCATAGATGTTTGTCAACAGATCATTAGATGCAGGAGAAAAACAATGAGTTGTCTTTATCATTTATAGATTAGCTGCAACTTTGCATTGTCAGTTCAAGCCTGAGTGAAGCAGAGACATTCGGGTATGAGTCTCATTTCCTCTTCATTATGCCAATTTAATATAAACAAAGGATTCTAATCATCCTTTTGATGCAACAATTGGATAAGTTTTTTTGGGGGGGAAAAAACAAAACACACAGTTCTGTTTAGTTCCCACCATGACAAAGAAATAAACAAATTCTCACTATCTAAAAGCCAATACTGTTTATTGAAAAGAGAGTGATTGGACCAAAATGTTCCAGAGCTTGACTCATGCAAAATATCGGTAAGTGATTTATGCACACAGTATGCACAATACTTTTCATTATGTGACAGAGTATGAGAAATAGTACTACTAATCCTCAATTCCTGAAAATCTCCATACAGCAGTTATTCTTGCACTAGGAGCTGGGATTAAGACCATAAAACAGAAAAAATGCAGTAGACATATTGCAAGGCACCCTGGTTGAGAATCATTACTTTAGAGAGAGCTTCTCCTGCCACTTGACCTGTCCTGTATTCATTTCCATGTTCACACTCCGTGGAGCACAATCTTATCAAGGAATAATCTTCAACACTTTTCAGAAGTGCCAGAAAACCTAAAAAGCAAATAAAAAAGGACTGGTATGGACCACTTTCTGATAAACTCTAGGAAGACTTTAGCATTGGGGATGTTGATTTAGAACAGCAGTGCTCACTATTTGCAGGTGGCAGGCTAGAGGGGCAGTGCCTGATCCCTCTGTGGGCCAGATCCAGCCACGCAGGGGAGGGGAGCAGCCTGGCCCCAAACCAACTGCACAGTGGAAGGAGGCTTGGGCTGGCCCCAACCCGGCACCATGGGGGAGGGGGCATGGCTTGGCTCAGATCCAGCCCTATGTGGGGAGGGGGCATGATTCATCCCCATGGGAGCAACACGGCATGGCCCAGCCCCAACCTGGCCAGTTGGAGGGAAGAGGTCATGGTTCGGTCCTGTGGGGCAGAGCCGGGTGCGGGGGGAGGAGGAGGCATAGAGTGAACTGGCACCAAACCAGCTAGGGTCATGTGACTGGTAGGGGGTGGAGGCCAGTCTTCCAATAAGCTTGGCTCCTGGGATAGAGAGGTCATTTGAGCTTAGGACACTGTAGAGAGAAGAGGATCCTGGAACTTGCTGCAGAATTATCTCCAGCAACCCTGGAGAAGGAGTCTTAGGGAATCAGTGCTCAGAAGGGACAGAGGTTGTAGGACTGGTGTCAGACAGCAGGCAAGAAATCTAGAAGGGAGGAAGCTGGCTGGGGAGAGGCTTAGGGAAAGGCAAACCTCAGGCAATAGACAGGCTATGGATAGAAGTGGGGAAGGGCCCTGGAAAAGGGCAACCCCAGGCTACAGTTGAAAGTGGGCAGGAGGGAGGGCTCAGGGAAGAGGAAATCCAGGTTGCATCACATACACATTAAGATGACAGCTGAGAGGCATAGGGTGACTAGTAAAGGGTGAGTAGAGGCCACTAGGGGTGCCCTGGTAAGGGTGCTGTGGAGTGTTTCCTCCTACGGGTGGTGGTAGCCCTACAGAACCACTTCAAGCACCCAATGAACTGAAAGTAGCCAGCAGTGACTACTTAGGGGCTGTGATAGAGAGATGAGGTAGGCAGGTAGACTGCTACGGGGCATCAGACTCCAGGAATGGAGCCCTGGGCCTGCTACAGGTGCTTACTAGTGAACAAACTAAAATGTCCATTCAAGTTACGCAGGACCCGATGATCTTACAAAGTCCCTTCTAGCCCTAAACTTACATGAGTGATCCTTCTAAATTCAGGGTTGGAGCTCATTCATGAGAAACATCAGAAATCTTGCTAAGCCGTATTCTTTTAATAACTGCTGTCAGACCACAGATCCATGAGATAAGCCGTGGTCCTTCTGTTATCTTCCATTAACACTTCATTCATTTTTAAAATACAAATCAGCTTAAAATGTACCATTGGTGTGTATCAAAATATATTTCTGGAGCCTGTTCAAGTATTTATGTAGGGAACATCAGCATCATCCACATTCAGTTGTTACTATAGAGATAATATAAAATAATTAATAATTAATTAATTTCCTTTCCTCTGGCTTAAATGTGCATGTGACCCACCTCTACCATATTCTGGGCAAGTAACCTAACTGCCAGATCAGAGCTGTTCAATTAGCAACCCAAACTCCCCATGAAGCTTATGAGGGGTGAATTGCTGGCTCCCAGGCTCTCACCAAGCTGCCACTTCTGCTATCTCTCTGGCTGCAACAGGTACTCTGAGCTTCCCCTTCTGCTTCTTGTGCCTGCCCCATGGAGTGACTTGGCTGGCAAGTGGGGGTGGGGAGCTTTCTGCCTGCCTGGTGGGGTGGAGGGAGGAGTTGCCCACAAACACAGTACAGTGCGAAGGAGGGGAGTGCCCACATACAAACATTGTGCAGCAATGGGGCAGTGCATGAGGAAGGTCCACTTGTGCACACAGTGGGCTGGTGGTGGTAGCGTTTGTAAGGGAGCAGCCTGGAGGACCCATGACACACTGTTATGGCCCATGGCCTGTGAACTGCTGAAATGATCACAGCTGGAGTGGCTTTACATGGATTTTTTTCCATATATGGAATCAGGGATCTTTTAGGCATTTATGTTTTTCCCAGAAAAAAACAGATTGTAACAGGGCTTAGAGGATGAGTTGTATAAGGAGCTCTGCTGCTTCCTTTTGAACATGGGAACAGCTCAAGTCTATGGATTTTTACAGGCCAAACAGGAGATGCACAAGGAATCTAGGTGTCTTAGTGGTTTTATGGCTGCTGTGAGGAATGGAATAGCAGTACACTGAGTGACTGCATGCCTAAAAATGTAAGTGCCACTTAGACATTTCTGAGAGTGTTGCCAAGAACTGTGACCCTCCCAGTTTCCTCTACTCCATGCACATCAAACCTGGAAATGAGGCTGTTAAGATATCCTAAGGTACCCCTTGCTGCAAGTCTCAAGATCTCTATCTCTGGAGTACCTGAGAGCAGCAGCAACCCCAAGGCTACTTCCTTGCCTAATTTCCAGGTGCGGTGCATGTCGATCAGGAGTGTGTGAACAGAGCCTGCTTCTTAGCATTGCACTCAGAAGTATGCAGGAATTAGCATAGACCCTTAGACGTGGAATAAGCTCTGGGCCTAAATGGTTATTCTATAAACAACAACACACTTTTGTTTGTTGTCCATTTACAGGGTAAAACCTGTTTGAGGTGCAATAACAGCTCCTACAGTGGAGGAAATTTGCTTAACAAAGAACTAGAAGAAATACCGTAAGTGTAGAGTAATTTTAATGTTTCACAGAAGCAGCTATTCCAGTGGTGGGACAATACACCCATTACAAATCACTCACTAGCACAGTTACAGTGTCCTTAAACTTTAATTGGTTTAATATGTATCAATCACATCTGCATTCTTCATTGTTGAATGACTGGAGATTTCTGGAACACAGGGGCACATATGATTTTCCTGTCAATGAATACTTAATGTCATTGGTTAATATCCTAATAGACTACAACCTATGCATTTTATCATCTTCTGTACCTCATGAGTACATGCATGGTTGTACAAGGTTGTAGACACTAACTTTCAGAACAGCCTTATAAAACAATATTTATATCAGTTGTTTCAGTTCTTAAATAGAACTTTTCTCACATCATGCAAGAATGGTATTAATCTTACATATTCTATATTAAGCAGACATAAGATCCCTGTTTATACTCACATATATATTGATCAAATACAGGCTGTACAGGAAAACAGGAGGGGATGTTGAGGTCTGGCAGAAGCCAATGATGAGTGGAACAAGTTAAATTAATAAAAGTTTTATTCACTTTTTCTGCTGTAGAAAGGTGTATAGTTGAAGGATATATAGATTAAAGTGTCCATTAAAATGGACATTTAGCCATTATATTTATAGAAGTCAGGGCTGCTCCATATTGACATTTTTATAATAATTTTGATAATGCCTGAAAGTTGCCAGGTTTGTACACTCATATAGAGAGACTCAGCCTCAGCCTTAAAGAACATACAATTGAAAGCGAAAGGGAAAGACAAACGATGGATGAAGAAAACAAGAAAACTGATAAATGAGTAAAGTGTGCCTATTCTAGGTTATGCATGTTGTAAAAATTAGGTTTAGAGGGATTTCCTATGTGGAAAATGTGATGAAATAGAGAAATTCAGAAAGGAACCGTGAGGGCAAATGAGGAGAGTGAAAAAGAAAACAGGAAGAACTGAAGGGAGAGGCAACGGAGAAAAGTGTTTGTAAGACAAAGGCACATAAGGGACATACATAACAGTAGAATGGTTTAAATAATTGAAACCTGAAGCAGACAGACCTACACACCTGTTAAACTGGTTTCAATCTACCTGGAATGGTACAAAAGTGTACTTGGAAAACCAACTACTATTTTGAACCAGTTCATTATGAGCCAGTTCAATGTTGTGTGTGATAATGAAGTGTTTCGTGACATGGGTCTGGTCAGTCTTCCAGGCATCTCACACTGTATTGCTCCTCCCTTCCATACACACCACTGCAACTGGCCACTCTGGTATGTAGCCAGAACTCTACTCTCCCACTTTTCCCTTTCTTGGCACTTTTTCAGTGAACTGCCTTGCACTACTTGTTCAATAAAAGCTATTTTTTCTAAGTTATCTGTGTCCTTACTGTCTACTTGACTGTAGCCCCTCCTGACTAGGGTGACTATCTGTCCCATTTTTCCTGGGATAGCCCTGGATTTTAGAGGCCAGTCCTGGGCATGGGGTGCAGTCTGGCAGGGAAGGGAAGCAGTGCACTGCACCAGGAAGGCGGCAAAGCAGGCACCGTGGCTGCCTTGCCTGCCAGTTGCATCATGCTGCTCTGCCTCCACTTCTCCCTGCAGTGTGCTGCTGACTTGGGAGGAAGGAGTGGGGGAGGAGGGAGGAGAAGGGGAGTGAGAGGGGGGAAGGAAAAGGGAGGAGGGAGGACAGGATGTCCCATATTCCCAACCAGGATGAACGGTCACCCTACTCATTACCCTCTCCCCCTCCATCCTCCACAGATCCTGAGAACCAAAAAGCATGGGACCAAGCACTCCTCCTTTTCCCCACATCAGGCAAGCACGCTGCAGACTTTGAGCATTTGCAGGTCATTGAAGTTTACTGGACTCATGTTTAAGAAACAAGGGAAAGCAGAAAAGTGGCAACATATCCAGCCACCTATACTTCTGAGGCTCCCAGAGCATGGGTGCAAACATGCCCTCCCTGCACTTGCCCACTGCAAGAAATGCAGGACTGGGTTCTCATTCCCACCTTCTGGAGTCATAGTTCTTTGCACAGCTGTGAAATGGTTCCCAAACAGTGACACTTAGGAGCAGTTCAGTTGTTATGTGTGTCCACACTCTTAGTGTTCAAAACTGTAATAGGAAGCAGTGTGCAGGCTGATTAGCCAGCTGGGGTGCATTGGACTGGCCATGCCTCCTCAACTCCTGATTGACTAAAAGACACAGCAGGACACCCTACCTATGTCCACCTGGGGCAAAGTTCTGCAGGTATTTGAAAATGCTTGTTTCAGGATGTTACATGTCTTGCTCCTGGTTTCTTGACTTGCATGTCAAACCAGCTTTTACCATTGGGTTTGACTATGCTCGTCTTGGTAACTTAACAGTCAGATTCCCATAAGGAGTAGGGCATGATATTGCTCGACTGACAGAAGAGGCAGAAAAAATGGGGATTATTGGGCACACATCAAAATAAAGATTGTGAGAAATCATAGAATTTTGGAGCTGATACTGGAAAGTTCCTCTCCGCTGATGCTATTTTTCCACATACGGAAAAAAAAATGACCTGATATTAGCGTAAGTCCAGCAAGAGCTTCTTTGGGTGTGGACCCCCTTACCTTTAAATCCTTGACTGTTTGGCTATACTAAGAAAGGAGCTCAGAGGTAGGGTTGTTTGGAAAAAACATTAATTCCATTTAAAAGTAAATAAATCAAATAAACACATCCTCCAAGTTTTATAAATTCATTTACCTTCTGCACTGGACCAAACAAAAGACCTTTCCATTTGTTGTGACGGAGCATGACAAAGAGACAGTTACCACAGTTTAGCCAACAAAGCAGTAGTTAGGCCAACATGAAAGCTTAGGTTAACATCCCTGCTTTAGTCTAATTCTGGACAAGGTTATGAACCTGGAGTTGCTGCAACTTGGGGAAGTGCCCTAATCACTAAATCATTGTCTGTTCTAGGTTTTTGCTCTTACTGGATGCATCTACACATCCCCCCAACTGCACAGTTTCATAGTTTCATAGTTTCATAGTTTGTAGGGTTGGAA
>NW_017729024.1:148945205-148948029 GCF_001723915.1 Gavialis gangeticus | reverse complement strand
TTGCAGCCTATTCCTCCCTTCTAGCCTGCCCACATCCCCCCACACATCTTACTGTGCAGTCATTTAGTACTTGCTTAGTTAAGTACTAAGGTTTAGCTAACGCAAATAAGAAATGTCTGTGCAATAGCCACCATTACTGCACAGTCCTGGCAGCACATGGTCGTTTCTGACTTCACTGCACAGTAGCAATGAGCTACTGCACAGTAGCTCATTGCTACTGTACAGTAGCATCGGTGCCACAATTCATGCCCACCAATGCTATGTCACCATAGCGACGAGCTACATTGCCATAGTTTGTTGCTACAGCCATGTCGCATCTTGTGTAGACATGCCCAGTTTCACTTACAAAAAAGGCTATGTTGGATTAAAGCAGACAATCTTTACTGAAGAAAAGCTTCACAAAAATAGAGACATTTCTGTGAAAAGCATCAGTTTTGAATGGAGAGTGCCATTTTGTTGAAAAATTCCTAAAGAGCTGCACATGGAGAATGTTAATATAAACTCATATCTTCTTACTTGTTTGAAGCATGTTTTTCCACTTGAGTTAAATTTTATAGTGGGGATGCTAAGCACAGGAATGGCACATGAAAACAAAGAGCCAAGTCTTGTTCTAAACAAGTCAATAGAAGCTTTGCTACTGATTTGAATGAGGCTACAGTTTGGCTAGATGAGTTAAATGACTTTTTCTGACATGTCAATCATAAATGTCTGCTTCAACTCAATGTTAGGACTGTGCAGAAGGGGAGAACATAGGGTAGAGAAGCTTTGCAGAAGGCGCCTCATGCTATTTAAGTGTGCTTTGACTGCCAAGATGTGGATGCACTGACATCAGGCTGGGGAAAGGTCCTGAGGTTAGGTGCATACTAACTGGATAACGATGCCCCCACCATCCCCTCAGAAGTGGAACAAAGAAGCTAGAATCTCTCTTCTAGCTCATAAGGTGGAGTAGCATCACTGGATGTCTGTGTCCTTATCCTTGCTTAGGAAGCCTGTGGAATAGATTTCACCTGCACTTCTTCACATAGACATAATTATTTAGACTATGCAAGATGAGAGGATTTTGCTCTATATGCTTGAATAAATCTGTCCAAGACTACACAGCTCTATTAACAAATAATTTATAACAGAATAGATTTCCACAGTAATAATAACTGAACCTTAAGGTGACTATAAGGTTAATAACAAATGTGGATCATTCACTCCTGTCAGTGTGCAAGCAGCATGCACACTAAAGTGATTTATCAATTCCGATTTCATTTTGCTCTCCTAACTGCAGAATAAGTAGATTGCATGCTGTAAATGTTGACGGGAAGTCTTTTCTGTTGATAATTTAATTGAGATATTCATTATTAAAATGTCAATTAACCTTGATTTTTCATCCTTTATTATTATTTAAACTAAGCACCAAATAACTTTGATGCAGATGTAGAACTGTAAAACCTTTAATGAGGTAAATTGATTATGGAGCTCTAGTTTAATTAGTTCAGTCATTTTCTGTCACTTCTAATTACATAACTAAATTCTCTACATTTGGCAAATATCACATTTAGTATGAACTCTTCTTTCATAGTAATTAGCTTAATATTCAATGACCTCATTTGTGTACACTTGTGGCTTAATTTATGTTTTTATAAACATTTAATTTTGATTCTTACTTCTCCAAACAATCTACAACACCATCGATTTAAGATACATTTCAAATAATCATATATTCATGTTAAATTTATGGCATGTATAATGTAATTAATTATTGTGGCAGTCCACAACTTTCCTTTGTAGGAGATGGGGGTAATTAGCTTATGCATTACAGTCACTGCTCACCATGACACTCTTATGCCATAAAGCGAATCCCATCACCTTTTACCACTCCATTGATGGTTCCTCCAGTGAGGAGAGTACCATACTTAATCCTGTGAGACAGATGAGGATAAAAGTCCCTTTTCAGTGCCTCTAGCTATTCCCTTGTTCTAATTAAAGCCTCCAAGTAATCATCATTGATCTTCAATGGTGTGGATACCCTCCCCACCACACATATGGCTGGACTTTTATTTCCCCTGCTAGGAAAATTACTTGCCTCTGCCTCCTTCCTGAATTGGAATATCTGGGAAACAGAAACAAAACAAGCTATTTTTGTACCCTGGGCAGTGCTGTCAATTTAGGCAGTGGTTTGTATTGCCAATCTTGCACCCCGCCCCTTTTATTTGGCACCTGTAGCTATTTTCCCATTCACCCACCCCTAGTTATCCTACTGTCTTGAAACTTCTTACTAATAAAGAAGAAAGGAATCTTTCCTGATTGAAAAATAGAAAGAGAGAAAGAAAACTTTTGAAGATGATGTGTTCCCATAATAAAGAACTGGAAAATCATTCTGGATTTACATTATTTTATCTGTTTAGATTTAAAATAGGGAAGTCAGATGCTCAAGGGTCTAAGCAGCCTGACATAACTAATTGTACAATGATTACAATTAAATGAAACCTCATTAGCATTAAAATCAATTCTACAGGAGCTTGACTAGTTGTCCATTTATCCTTTTCCATTTAGGGAACATTTCTCACCAGACATTGTATGAAACCAAAGCTTTTTTGCAGTGTGCTACAGAGACACCAAATTGGGATTTTTAAATCAAGGGAAGTTCCACATTTCCCACAGAAAAAATCCTAACATAAGTTTTTAACTAGAGGGATGGAGCTTGGCCACTGTTACCAACTGAAACTATGACAACATCCCTCAAGAAGAAAGACAGTTAATGGAACAAGACTTTTCTCAAAGCCCTCTTGAACCTTTCTTATAGATTCATAGATTCATAGATTAAGGGTCGGAA
>NW_017729024.1:148936291-148945194 GCF_001723915.1 Gavialis gangeticus | reverse complement strand
GAGTTCCTCTGCCCTCAAGGACCCCAGTGCCTCTCCCTCTTGTCCCAGTAAACTTCATGGCTGGACCATCAGAACAGATTCTCCATATTAGAGTTACTCAAGTGAGTAGTTGCCCCAATATGCATTATGAGAAGTGTTAATACCATTTTAAAACCAGCTTATAATAAATTTTTAGTCCTTGGGTAGCAGAATTAATTTCTGGATTTTATACCCTAACCATCAATCTGTTCATTAAAACTTTCCACAATATCTAGGGCCTGAGTGTGATCTCACTTCCATTGATCTAAATTGGGAATAATTCTGTCTGTGGGCTCACAAGCTGTAACTGAGATCAGAATAAGGGTGGGGTTTTTTAATTTATTTACACTTTTCAGTACCTGGTTAGGGTGGGCTCTGGTACATACAGGGTGTGTCTATAGGACTGCATTACTTTGCAGTAAGCATACATGTCTACATATGCACATGCTTACTGCACAGTAAACTAATGTACTCATGATTAAATTTGCTACCTGAAAATGCAGGTAGCAAATGCCAGCCCTGCCCATGTGGTTGGCCCTGTACTGGGGGGGAGGGTCCTTCCCCCACCGGCCTCGACCCCAGCCCCTGCCCCTCCCTGCCTGGCCCACCCATGCTCCCCTGGCCCCCAGGTTCCCCCTCACAGCACACAGTGAGGCAGGAGGCAGTGAAAAACTTTATTGAGCAGACTGTGCCCCACAGTTAGGCAGGCATGAGCCTCTTATATGCTGAGGAACACGTTGATGCTGGTGGCAATGTCGTCTTCAGCTGTAGGGGGCAGGGACATGTAACACAGCCACAGGTAGCCCTCCAGCCAGTGATGGAGGTTTCAGAGAAGTGCACCATTGAAGATCAGGGTACTGTGCCAGGTGTGCAAGTGTGCCCAGAGCCCAATGGCTAGCAGTAGCAGGGTGTAGTCAGTTGGGCATCCCTTGGTCCATGCAAACAGACCTGGGACAGTCACAGTAGGGGCATACTCAGGGTGCAGCACCAACATGGGGGAGGACTGGCCCTGGGGCACCTCCCTGAGAAGGCCCCTGGAGGGAGGGTGGGGCACTAGCAGCTCTGCATCCCAGTCATCTGGGAGCCCCATGCTCCACTGTGGGTACCAAGGGCTTAGCAGCAGCACAGAAAACAGGCTGGCCTTCAGGAGAAGAAGGTTGGAGAGTGGCTCTGGTATTGTTGCCAGGAGCCAGGTCTAGCCCAGTCTGGGAAGGGGGCAGAAGAGGCAGGCTGCCTGCGGCCAGCACCCAGCAGCCTGCCGGCCCTTGAGGACCTAGTGGGGGACAGGAGCTTGGTCAGTGGCTGCCTGGACCCATGCCTGCTCAACTGACTCACCACGGTCCATGGGCACCCATGCACACATGATCCCTAACTGAGACTGGACAGTGCATGGCCTCCTGGTACAGAGCATCTTATCTCAGAAATGTTGCAAACTCTCACAAACAGTTGCATGCAGGAGGGAGCCAGCAGTTGGCAGGTGGGATGGTAGCTCAGGGTCACCTCCACCCTTGGCTGAGGCCCTGTGGATGTGCCATCTCTGCCAGAGGAGAAAGCAGGACTGGATTCTCCTCCTGAACCAGCTGGTGATGGTATTGGAGCAGTGGCTGGTGGATCTGTGGACATGGTGGGCAGAGAATATCTCCTGGCAGGATGCATGGTGGGTGGAGGATGTCACCCACCAGGATACTCAGGACTGGAGCAAGGAGGCATGGGACTGGGATTGGGAGTTCAGGGAGAGGCACCTGGCCCTGGAAGAGAAGCATGTTGAGGCTTTGGAGTGACAGGGTGTGCTGGTGGCCAGGGCAGTGGAGGCAATGGAGGAAGACCACTGGGTGCTGGATACCTCCTCGCCCTGGTGGTTGCCTTCCTGTTACCCACTGTCCTGCCCCCGACCAAATCCCTGCTTGCCCCCTGACAGCCACCCACTGTCTAGCAGCAGCCCCCTCTTTGGTCCTGGGTGGAGGTCCAGCACTTTTTCCACAGGCCAGAAGCCCCTGCTCCCTGACCCAAGTCCCCTACCAGCCAACTCCACTGCCTGGGCCTTAGCTCCATGCAGCTGTGGAGCAGGACCTACCTGCAGTGGAGCCAGGACCACACATGGGCCCTGCTGGCCTGGGTCACTGGCTGCTAGAGGTGGTCAGCCAGTGCCTCTTGCACCTGGTGCCCTGCCCAAGCTGATGGGTATGTAGCTTACTTGGAGCCTCAGTGGGCAGGGTCCTCCACTGTTGCTGCAGCTGGTGCTCCTGCTGCCAGGCATGCTCCTCCTGCTGCACCTCCTTCACCCAGTCCTTTAAAAAAGAGCACCCCCAGGCCTCAAAAATGTCATGCAGAATGCAGGCTGCAATGATGACCCCGGGGATGTTGCCTCAGTGACTTTGAGGTGGGTGGTTGTCACAGAGCACTTAGGTGCCCTGCTCCTTTTAAAGAAGGGAAACTTCTAGGGAAGAGCCCTAGCAGTGAGTGAGGAGTCCCAGCTGCTGGTTGCCAGGGCAACTAGAGTTAGCTGGTGACCCACACCTGCCAGCGGTCAGCTGACTGAAAGGGGCAGGGCCTGGCTCACATTTAAACCCCAGGGCTGAGGCCAAGCTGACAGTTCCCTGCTGGCAGCCAAGGGAGAAGGAGCTGTGCTAGAGCAAGCAAAGGGGAGAAGCCTGACTGCATGAGCAGCCCCTGATTGCTGTTATGGGAGGGAGAATTCCCTGGTAGGAACTGAATGATGTTTTAGCCGGGTGGCTTAGATTTTTTTGTTATAGCCCAAGGGCTTGTGTTTTGTGTTTGCTGTTTAGAATCAGAGGTCTGGGTGAGGCTATCAGGGGTTGGAGGAGGCTTCATAGGGGACCCACGGTAGTGTGGAGACCCCAGCCCCAGAGAGGGGGCAGCAAGAAGCCCAGGGAGGGGGCAGTCAAAGCCCTAGAGAGGGGGCAGCATCAAGTGTCCAGTGAGGCGCAGAGCGAGACAGGGCCGCGGAGAGCCCAGGGAGGACAAGGGGGCCAGAGGAGAATAAGACCCAGACCAAACGATGTGAGTACCATCTGCAAGTCTTGGGCTGTGGTACAGGGGAGTAAAAGGAGCTGCAGATAGTGCCTCCTTGCATCGGGGCAGTAAAATGGGCAGCCTCCCACTTAATTAACAATTTCTAATTAATCAATTAACGAGAAGGCGGGCAGTTGGCCCATAACAGGTGGGCGGGGTCACCAGTAGATGGACCCCAAAGAGGTGCACCTGTTACAGTGCTGAAGGTGTGCAAATGTCCATTCAGGCAGCCAAAGGTGAACTGCACAAGGACGTGGATCTGGTCCAGGCACCTCTTGAATTGGGCCTGGTGGGGGTCTAGCTTGCTGGTGTAGAGCTAGATGAGCCAGAGGACAAGTGTGTAGGTGGGGTCCCTGAAGAGAAGGGGCAGGACCACCATTGTGCCTAGCTGGAGGTCTGACATCCCTGGCACAAATCACCCACTCTGCATCAGGGCTGGCAGGGCAGAGTTGCAGAACACATGGGTATCATGGGCACTGCCTGCCCAGCCAGCACTCACATTTATGAAGGCACTGCAGTGGTTAACAATGGCCTGGAGCATGAAGAAGTAGAAGCCCCACCTACTGTAGTAGGGCCAGTTGCCATTGGGTGAGCTGGTGACAGGGATGTGGGTCCTGCTCAGGGCCTCAATGCCCTGAGAGTAGCCCAGAGTGCAGAACCCCACCACCGCCACCAGGGGGTCATGCACATGGAGCACTGTATGCCCCAGCATGAGTTGGAGGGCAGCATATACCTCCAGGTTGGCCTCCCTGGTGGTTGTCTTGCCCATGCTGAAGAGATTGCCAACATAGTGGATGTTGGCAGGTGTGGCCAGCTTCAGCAGGGTAATTGCCAGCCAGGTGTCTGCAGGGAGGGACTGCCACATGGCAGTATCCTGCCACTTCAGGTGTAGGCAGAGCTGCTCCAGAAGATCCATGAAAGTAACATGGGTCATGCAGAACCCTACCAGCCACTATTCGTCATCCCAGGTGGGCCCACAGGCAGTGGGGCTGGAGGCACAAGAGAGTGTGGATAGCCTTGGCTGTGGCATCCAGGAGCATGTTGTTGGTGCCCCTGTTGGGTCTAGCCAACAGAATGGGGTCCAGGTGGCTACTGTGTGGCAGCGAGAAGCCTGGAATATTTCAGTGAGGCCATCCAGGTGGTTGCTGCATGTAGGAGAGCCAGCAGAGGCCAGATTGCTGCAGGTCAGACAGTGGCAGCACACCAGCAGGGCTAGCATAGTGGCCAGCAGGAACATGGGGCACTGGGCATCACTGCCAGGGGCAGGGGCTGGAACAGCCATGGTGCAAAGAGGCAGAGGTTGCAGTCAGAGGGCTGCTGTGTGCTGACTCCATGCGGTGCATGCTGGTTCTGGTCAGAAAACTGGCTGGCCAGGAGCAGGGAGCAGGGCTACCTTTTAAAGATGGCCTCTGGCTGCTGGAAGCTGTGGCTGGAGCCTCCAGCTCCCTCTGGTTGTGGCAGGGGCCTGTTGTAGGGTCCAAGGAAATGGGAGCAGTTTTCTGCTAGAAGAAGCAAATCTTATAGATTTCATAGACATTAGGGCTGGAAGGGACTTCGGAAGATCATTGAGTCCAGCCCCCTGCCCCAGGGGCAGGAAGTCAGCTGGGGTCATAGGATCCCAGCAAGATAAGCATCCAAGTTACTCTTGAAGGTGTTCAATGTAGGTGCTTGAACCACCTCCTGATGGCAGGCTGTCCAGACCTTGGGGGCTAGGACAGTAAAGAAATTCTTCCTTATGTCCAGCCTGAAAAGGTCTTGTAGTAGTTTATGACCGTTCGACCTTGTCATCCCTTGGGGGGCTCTGGTGAACAAACGTTTCCCCAGATAATGGTGGTCACCCGAGATAAACTTATAGGTGGCCATCAGTTCACCCCTGAGCCTGCGCTTTTCCAGGCTAAAAAGCCCCATGGCTCTCAGCCTGTTGTCATAAGGTCTGTTTTCCTGACCTCTGATCGTGCACGTGGCTCTTCTCTGCACTCTCTCAAGCTTCTCCACATCTTTTTGAATTGTGGAGCCCAAAACTGGACGCAGTACTCCAGCTGCGGCCTCACCAAGGCTGAGTACAAGGGGAGAATGATGTCCCAGGATTTGCTTGAGAAGCATCTATGGATACAAGCCAGTGTTTTGGTCGCTTTACTAGTGGCAGCATCACATTGCAGGCTCATGTTCATCTTGTGGTCAATGATGACCCCCAAGTCTCTTTCTTCCATAGTGCTGGCCAGCGTAGCACTGCCGAGCCTATAATGATACTGCAGGTTTTTCCTCCCAAGGTGGAGAACCTTGCATTTTTCATCTTCTCCCACGTCCCTGTATGTGTAGACTCCTACCTGGCAGTATTTACTCTCAAGCAGTTTAATCGCGAGTAAACTGCTCCCAGATCAAATGCATATGGACTCACCCGCATATTAGTAAAATTTAGGCTTTCACACAGCAGTGATTGCCTTGGGCCAATAAACATATAGAGAGCTTGGCTGAGCAAGGCATCTATCATCTGCCATATGAGCAGTGACTAGAAACTAGCAAAATTGGGTGTGACTACACTTTAACATCACAAAAAAATTCCTGGTGAGTCATATGTGGAAGTGAAGACTTCCACCAGGTGTATTTTTAAAAGTATACCAGCTTAGAGAAAGCACTAAAAAACATGCTGCTTGAAACAGTCATTAATAAGAAACAGACTGGAAAAACCTCATCAGCAAGTCTTTCCTATTCCTAATTGTTGTGCTCCTACATCTAAATCAAAGAATATTTTGGTGCTGCTAGTGACAAGTGAAGTTTGTAGAACCTACCAGAATTGTTTTTAAAATTCCCTTTCCCCAGTAAGACTTTTTTCTTTCAAAATGACTCTTGAATTCTTTATTTCTCCTGGAAAATAACTGAATTATAATGCCTCATTAATTACAGTGAGTAAAATCACTTCTACAGAAAGCCCATTTATATCAGACTACAATCAATTAATATTTCCTTCACTTTTAAAGTATTCAAAGTACACTAACATGTTTAAGAATATGTAAGACTTAATCTGTCCTGAAGCTCTAATCTTGTTGCTCAAACACATCTGCAGAATAACTCTCTAGGCATATCTATACCACTTCTGCCTTCTGTTCAGTGCATGCCTGGGGCATGCCCAGCACCTGGGGCATGCCCAGCATCTTCAGCATACTGATCAGCACATGCACCATTGTAAGAGGAGGCGCATAACTTTTTTTTGGCATTTGGTAATGTGAAAGAAAATCAAGTAGGTAGGACTCATAGGCATGCCTTGTGACTTGCAAAAAAATTCATAAATTGGCCCACTGACAATTGCTTGTCAGTGATTAGTCTAGTGTTAGCAACACAGATTTAGTTCATATTGAGTGCCTCTCAATGAGTGTTTCTTTTTCAATAATAGTATTATTCATCTTTAAAACTACCTATGCTCCCCAAAACTAATATTCATTGTACTGAAATCACAGGAATTCATTGAATCATAGCATACCATGCAACTATTTTCACCAATAAGAATGCCAAAGTAACAGCAGCTTGATTTCAATAATAAGAACCAAGCAAAATGTTAGGTGATAAGATTAATTTTTTTTTCATTTTTCATGGAGAAAATGAATTACATGGTAGAAAAAACAGAGCTGTCATAGATGAATGTGTGTGGCTTGTATTAGCATTAATAGAAATTACATGAATGTGTCATGGGGAGAACAGCCATATCAAATCTAGAATACAGTAACAAAACTATAAACAAGGGTGACCACTGCAGTTAAGAAAATCTTTTCATATGATCTATATAAAAAAGGTTAGATAGTTAGCTCCTTTCAATTTAAATTACCAATTCATATCAGTGGATATTTTGGACTAGAATCAATATATTACCTGTAACAGGGTTTGTTGGATTTTTTGGCCAAGCATGGTACATCCAGACAAGTGCGATTATGTGGTATGCAGTGTTGCAAATACATCTGAAGCTCCATATACTGCACAATCCGATGTTCTCCACACTGCAAGGGCACGTTTCCTGTGGCTGCATTGCTGTTTTTTTTCCTGTGGGTTTTTTTGACCCCTGGGTATCCCAGAGGAAAAAAAAACAGAGGAAAAGAAAAAAAGCAGCGCACGCTACCTGAGTGTGTGCTGCTGCTGAACAGCGGAGCCAGGCCACCTGGAGCTGCAGTGTAGCTGCTGGCCAGGCTGTGCCCAGCAGAATTGCTATGGTTGCCACCCCAGGAGACCCCCAGTACCTCAGGTAAGGCTGCTGGGGCCAGCACAGTGCTGGTCCCAGCCTCCCCTACCGCCTCTGTGGTAACTTGCTGCGTGCCAAAGTGCGGGTAGCCCAGGTGTTCCCTGAGCACAAGTAGGTGCAGTGCAAGGTGCACTGCTGCTAGTTGTCCCCAGGAAACCAAATGTCCACACACATCCGGACATGCCCACATAGGTGTGTGTGGGCATGTCCACATATGCAGGCACGTGCACTTGCAGCAGTTCAAATAGCAGTGGAACAAATTTGTGTGGGAGATTTGTGCCTCAGCACATGGGTCTGAACATATACTTTGTGGGGAAAATTGTGCCACTTGGGGCAAACTGACGCTGCCCAGCTTCTCCTGAATCTCCAGCCAGAGGGAGCTAGAAGCTGGGGCCAGCACCTTGGTTGGCCCCAGCAGTATAAAAAGCTGCCTTGGTGAGCAGCTCAGGGCTACTTGCCCCCAGGAGCTTCTAAGGCCCAGCCACCTGGTATCTGGGGACACTACCCCTAGTGCCAGCTGGACTGCTGAAGCAGCCCTCACTTAGAGTGACCCCTGTACCCTCTACCTACCACAGCCCTGGGCTATGGTACAGGCACAGCAGCAGAGCTGCCTGCACCTTTGGGCCAGCTGTCAGTGGGCCATGGCTGCACAGTTGACCTTTGGGGGGCACTGCTATCATGTCTTCTGGTGTCCCCACTCTGCCATCTCAGCAACTATTGCCCAGAAAATGTGTTCCTTGTGTTGGCCCACTTTGAACTGTTGAAGCGTGTCCTCCTGGCCCCAAATGGCGATGAGATCATTCATCTTGCCTGCCTTCCAGGTGTGTCTCTGGTGCTGGCCCAGCAGAGTGTTCCCCCATCCCTGACCCCTCTCTCTCTTATATACACCCCTGATGCCACCTTCATCCCTGCAACCCATCACCCATTTCCCCCCCTCACTCCCCAAGTGGTTCCTGGGACCAGAAGCCTCCCCACCCTGAGCTGCAAGTCCCAGCTCCAGTGTGGGCACAGGGCTGGGCTACAATGTGGCAGTTGCCCCTGTAACCATGGCTACTGCCAGCAGATGCTATCCCATCTGGCAGTTGGGCACACAGGGTGTGAGATTTGTGTGAGGGATTTGGAGTTGCAATCAGGAAGGAGCATGGTGGGGGGATATGCATGGGTGTAGGGTTTGTAGGGATAAGGCTTGTGGGGGCTAGGACTTGTGCAGAAGTTTGGGGGTGTAGGGTTTGTGGGTATATTATAGGGGGTTTGTGGGTGTGGGACTTGTGGGTGTGGGTATGGGGTTGGTGGATGGATTTTGGGGGTGGTTGTGGGTGTGCACAGACAGTATGGGGGTAGGAAAACTGTGGGGGCTACTGCTTGGGAGGGGTGGGTCCCCTGCCCACCCCCCCAACACAGTGCATAGCCCCCTTCCCCCCACAGCAGCAGCAGCACCCTTTGGGGTGCTTATGACCCATTTTTGTGAGAGACCTCCAGCAGTATGCAGCGCCACCTGAGACCGGTGGGCAAACAGCACTGGCCCAGCCACTGGCGCGCACCCTCAGGCATAATTGGGCTATTCTTGCTGTCACTTGGGCTCCTGGTTCCCCACGCAGAAGCTGCACACCCTCAGGCTAAGCTG
>NW_017729024.1:148919813-148931291 GCF_001723915.1 Gavialis gangeticus | reverse complement strand
GCACCCTTTGGGGTGCTTATGACCCATTTTTGTGAGAGACCTCCAGCAGTATGCAGCGCCACCTGAGACCGGTGGGCAAACAGCACTGGCCCAGCCACTGGCGCGCACCCTCAGGCATAATTGGGCTATTCTTGCTGTCACTTGGGCTCCTGGTTCCCCACGCAGAAGCTGCACACCCTCAGGCTAAGCTGGCTTCTGTCTCCATGTGCACGCCTGCACACCATCTGGCCAGCCCGGTTTCCTGGAGGCAGAATCTGATCCACCCCAGTACCATATGGCTTCTGTGTGCAGTGCCAGGAGCTGCAGGTGACAGGAAGAGTGGCCCAATTTTGCCTGAGGATATATGCCAGTAGCTGGGCTGGAGCCATGTGCAACCACTGGTCTGAGGTGGTGCTACACCACTGGGGGTCTCTGCCAACAGCAGAACATGAGCACTTTGATGGATACTGCTGCTGCTTCCATCATGAGGGGACTGTGCACTGTGTGGGAGGGGGGAACGGGCAGGGGACTCAGCCCTCCAGACCAGTCCCCCCACACCCACAGTCCCCCCCCCGCACAGTCCTCCCACCCTTACACACATTATCCCCACCCCCACTTCCCTGCTTGCTAGGAACGGAGCCTAAGTCGATCCACTGTTGCAGCCTTGCCCCACTCCTATTTGCCCCAGCACATTGAGGCAATGTGCTGGAGCAGCAGGGGCATGCGGCAGCTACAGAGACTCTGTGACCGTGCCAGAGCATCTCTTTGGAGGACCCAGCCTCCAGTTGCCTCCCGGAATACCATGCGGTGCTTTTTCCAGCATGTTTTTCTGGTTGCTGGGATTTCCTAGTATCAAATTTAGAGTCTGTGCTGCAAATGTGCAGCGCAGGAAACATTTTTTTTGTTCCCAGCATGCCTCTTGTGGAGTCTCAAACTGTTTTGAGATGCCACAGCAGGCACATATGTGCTTGTCTGAATGTGGCCTGTGTGTCCAACTATGAATTTGTTTTACCTCCTAACTGTTACTAGAAACTTTTTGATTAAGCCAAGATTTTTCATATTGGCTAGAAGAAACCAAAATGTAGGTAGTCTGAAAAGGCACAAGGGCAAGTAAAAGTTAACAAGTCTTTCTCTTTAAAAGCTAATGAATGAGATCTTTAACTTACACAGCTAAAACAGTTCTGGAGATCTGGACCTTGAAAATAACTTATTTATAGTATATGACTGTCTAAAGTGTCCCGTTTTCTGTCATCTATCTTTCTGTATTCAGTATAGCTAATTCTGAATTACTTCAGAGCCTATGAAGAGTAAACACATTATTTATTAGATGTGAAGATTAGATTTCAGATACATAAAACTATGTTCATGTTACTCTGACAACCCTTAGTCATATTACTGTCTTTTTCATTAGAATTTTTCATTCACATATGTGAACAAACAATATCTGTCCTATTTCTAAAGCAGGGTCAAAAACTGAAAATGACAATATTTAAATGACTTATTTACACAAGGATGATACTTCTTTTGAGCTCTGCAAACATGTACAGTGCATTTAAGCTGAACTTTTGATCCAATTGTTCATATACAACTTGTATTTAACATCTTTGATCTCCAAGTTAGTGATCTAATCTGCTGTATAACTTAGCTTTTATTGATCTGTTCTCATGCTGAGCAAATCAAGTCTCACTTTTATGGGATAGATTGAAAAAAGATAGTAAAACTGCCTCTGAGACAGCAGTTTAAATCTGTGCAATAACAGTGGAAGCAAGAGATAAGACTTTTATTACACTGCCAAACTTCACATGAACTCAAAGTGTCATTAAATAGGTATGTGTCATTTGCCACATATATTTATTTTACTAGAGAATTTGGTTACCACCCATTTAGATTCAGTGTAGTGTATTCTTCTTTGCTGCAGAATCTATTTGTGGTATTCAGTATGCAACTGAAATAGCACTCTCATGACACATTGCATGGATTTCAGATTTTTTTTTCTGCTCTGGCACAGTTTTCTAAAAGAGTTTTTCATTTCCTTTTTCCTGATTTAATTTGAAAGGCAATTTTCAATAGACATATGGGCTGGACCATTTTTACTATGGTAGTCTTTCATGATGAAAGAAGATTAATTCATATGCACCCAGAGCTTTTCAATCATGCTCCAAAACATGTGAATTCTGTCATACCTGGTGTTATTACATTACTACACAAGGAGGAAAATAACAGCAGCCAAAGCACAGTATCTCAGCTTGATGTTATTGAGAGCAGTTTTGCTTTAGAGGGTTCCCTATTGTGGCATTTTTCTCATTGTTCACCGGGAAGAAAGACCTGATGAGTACACTAAATGTATATGGTATGTACAATGGGCGACACTTTTTGTTCACATGTGCGGAACAATGGTAAATGAGAAAATGCTTGTAAATTGATTGCCTAAGTCTTTTTTTTCTTTTGTAACTTGGTTACATGAAGTAGACTGTAGATGACACCTGACAATTTACATGTCTATCAATTACAGGATTATGGTAAAAATTCTGCTTGCTTTTCTCATTTGAAGATTCCTTTTAGCTGTGATAGGACTTGTGTGTGTAGGCTAAGCAGGGCTTGGTACTAATCCTGAGAGATGCAGAGTCCTTTTTGACATCTTTCCTAATGTTGCTCATTGTCTACCTTATATTTTAGTTCCATTATGTTGCTCTTACAATGTACTGCACCATACATACCAGCACAGGGAGGGAAATATGGGACTGATGAACTGGAACATTTATTAAAGTCAGCAGAGAATCTGAGGAAATAGTTTATCACTGACTTCAGCTAGGTCACATGGTATATTATGTATGATCCTCCAAAGACTACCTTCATCTGTCAGCCATCATCATCTTCACTTCGTTGACTCTAAGAAGGTCTGCTGAATAATTAGGATTCAGAAATTAGAATGTGAAAGATGAAAAAATGTAGCTTAGGTCTAGAAGAAATCATTTGAATCTAAATTATGCATCATCAACTTTAGGAAAACATTTTCCCATCCTTATTAGCTTAATACAAAATCACAGGTTAAAAGGGGGACTCTACTAGAAAGGTGCTTTCCTCTTCCTACTCAAAGTTGAACTCAAAGAGAAACTGTGCTCATCTTGCCATAAGGAAACAATTTATAATTATCAATGGGAAATCCTCTTAACTGTGATCTATAGTATGCCTGGGTGAGATGTCCAGATTTCCTGTTTTAACTAGTAGGTCTTGAATGCATATATTAGGATGTCATTTCTCCCTCTGTCTGCCTAATTTAGGTACTTTTATACTGTCAGCCATATTAATATATATGGCTTAGAGAACACCTGGCTAAGATGAGAGACTGTGACTGTGATTCTTGAGGAGCTGAATAAATGGGTTGCATTTGTAGGGTGGTTTTGAGAGGGGCAGAGGCAGAACTGAGACAAGCAGAGGTTGGATGGAAAGGGGTCAGAAGAGGTCAGGTTTGTTAGAAGAGAGGATCTGTGCACATGACTATCAGGACTTGGAAATGAGGCCCTACAGTTCTAACTCTCAGCAGTCTCCTGCTGTCAGCAAACATCTGTGAAATCCCTCAGGAAGGTGTGAATTTTCTTTACCTCAGTTGTCAGAGCCACACAGAACAGAATATCATGCTAATGCTACCAGTTACTCCTTTAACTCAACTGACAGAGACTCCAGCTTTAGTGTTAAACCCCATGAGTGTGAGTAGGATTCCTTCGATACAGATACTGTTTTTTCAGTCTGCTTTTTTAAAAACATTTAGGAAATTGAGCAATGAAAAACTTCATTAAACGAACATTTATATTGCAAAGGCACAGAAGTTAGGAAATGCCAACAAGTTTGCTTGTGCAGTCTTAATTTAGGCCTCTTGTACGTATGAATTATGACAGTATAGAAGACCAGGAATCTTCTCCCCCTCACTTCCAACACACACACACACACATGTCCCCTAGTTCACTCTGTGCCCAACAAAAACTGCTCTGCAAGACTGGGTACCCAAAGACAGTTGTTAGTAGGACTCCTTTTTCATTCATTGAAGATGATGGAAGTTATGAGGTGGGGGCTTCAGGGAAATGGTTTCCTGGGTAATAAAACTGAATAAGACTCTGGAGCAATGGATTGTAACCCTGCCAGAGAGCTCCCCTATGATGCTGTGCAGCACAATAAAACAAACATTTCATAATCAACTAATAATCAAGTGTTCCTTGGGATTCTGGGTGTCCAGTCAGAAACTTTAAGCTTTGATATGAGAAAGTGTGAGGCAGAGGTAGCAGTTAGCAGTCAGACTGGCAGTGGGAATAGCTGCTGTTCTTGTGCCTTTTCTTAATTAGGCGAGTGCTCCAGTCACCCACGCTTGCTTAATGTTACTGGAGTGAAACACCCATTGCTGAAACTGAAATCAATGGAAGCTACTGTCATCAACATTTTAATTGACGAGGCTACAATGCCAGAACTAATCAGAAAGGAAATGACAATGTAAGGAAGCAGTGTTACATCAGAGCTCTCACTGTTGGTGGAACAGGTAGAGTAGAATCAGTTTTAGCTGATCTAGGATTTTTTTAAATTATCTTCCTGGTATAGGCAGAATCCTACAATACATGCCTGAGGGTACCAGAGCAACAAAGGTCCTGAAATCAGGTTGTTCATTCACTCTTACAAGAGGGCAACCAGCCAAAGGGATTTGATTTCTCAGCAACAAGTACTGAAAACCCCCTCTGTGAAAGTGACTTTCTGGCTGCCAAATTACATATGTTTTTGTTAAAAGGGAAAATACAACAACCGCCTCCTTCTACTCACTCCAAAATGCTTCTCTGCAGTAAAACAATTAACTTGTAATTTCAGTCTTTTGGCTTGAAAATGTCAAAATATTGAATAGGAAGAATAACATCTAATAATATCTAGATCTAACTTCTAAAACATAACAAGAAACCCAACAGCACCCTGAAAACCAAAGCACCCAACTTTAACAGATAACGGTGAATGGAAGTTCTGGGAAACACAAATTTTATAGGGAGTGCATAGCAGATAGTTTGAGAGAGGTAGAGATCAATGTTAGGCTTTTTGGGGCGGGTTGGAGACAGAAGGTCATTTAAAGCAGATAGAAAAGGACCTGATCTCTAAAACTATTAACATTCTCATGACTTATCCACAAATAGGAAGAGGCAGAGCTGAAGAAACACCCCTGAGAAGACATCCATCCATGCAGCCAGCCTCTTTGGGTTGAATTATTTAAATTAATATACAGAAAGAATTTAGGCAATAGAATACTTAAGTAAAGCATGACAATCAATGTTATGTGACCCATCAGTCTGTAATCCAGAGGTGTTAGTGAAACTAATAAGACAGAAATCTTTGGCGATGCAGAGCCACATGGTACTGACATAGGATATCTCCCATATCAGTGATTCTCAACCTTGAGGTCATGACCTCATGGTGGGTAGTGAAACTATTTTCTGGGGGTTGCAAAAATTTTCTCCAGAAACTAAGCTTCTATTTAAAACTGTTTATAGCCTTTTGGCTAAAAAGATAACCTCTAGAGGGTAAGCTGCAGCAGTTTCTACTTTTAATGAATATATGGAACCAGAGTGCCCAGACCCTAGGTTGGGGCATATGGAAGCAGTAGGATGCAGGGAGCTCCTTTCCTCTCCCAGACTGCATCAGGGATTTATCCCAATACAACTATTTCTGCTCAGGGAATATTTTGCAGCCCTAGTGCTCTCCACCAGTCTGAAGGGAGGTGACTTGGTCTAGAGGGGCCTGGTATAATAGAGAGAAAATTTTGCACTAGTTGCTAGACGTTCCATGTACTCCCTGGAGCCAGGGTACCTTCCGTCACTGTAAACACACATTTTGGCTAGGAACAGATATTGTATTTATCCCTGCATTTTTCCTGGAACAGAAATATCGTCAGATTGGCATGTATACACATCATCTTTTTAATCAGGGTTTAATGAGTGGCTGAATACACAATGTTTTGGGGGTATTGGTTAGTCAGACAATTTTTTTAGATTAATGTGGTATCTTTTATTAGACCAATTAAATAGTTGGAAAAATTGTCCTCTGCAAGCTTTCGGGTACAAATACTCTTCTTCAGGCAGCTTGCCTCTTCCTCTGCCTGAAGAAGGGTGCTTATACCCAAAAGCATTTTTCCAACTATTTAGTTGGTCTAATAAAAGATATCACATTTACCCAAAGAACCTTGTCTGAATACACTACTGCTTTTCTGCCTTTGATTCAATAATGCAATCCCAAGACAACCATTTAGATGCACTTTGCAAAACCCTTGGATAAACTATTAGTACTTCTTATTTTTCCAGCCTTTTTTAGGATTTATCCCCAGACAATGGACCGGGGTGTCTGAATGATTGGACTTTGTTCTGGGATAAAATAGTTTATTTGGGACAAATGTGGAGTCTGTTTGTAGCCTTAGTAACGAGGCCATCTGCGTGAGACAGTGTTCTAGGTAATAAAATATGGGACTGGGAGTCAGGAGGCTGGGGCTCTACTTACTGCCCTGCCAAATGACCTGCTGTGTGTCCAGGAGAAAGTTACTTTACCTCCTGAATTGTTCTTCATGTTTTTTTCTCCATTTAGACTACACACTCATTAAGGAAGGGGTTGTCTTATATGTGTTTGCACAGTGATGAACGTATGGAAGCCTGGATATAGAGCCATTACTATAATTCAATTGTTATTGTTATTGCTACTTTTGTATTAATATAATTAATTACATGACAACAACCACAGTTCAAGAAATTCTTGGCCATCTAGCCTCTCAGTTCTGGATAAGACTAGGACCAACACCTGTAACATTATTAAAATAAGTTTTATGTATATTTTTCAGTGTTTTGCCAGATAGCTCTTGGAATACAAGTCAACCTTTGGTTAAATATTTTTAAATATCACAGCACAATTGTGTACTTTTTAATTATGCATATAGTGATTGGTATTTGGCAGGTTTTATAAGTGTTTAAATATAATTCATATATATCCTTAATAACAGGTGATCTTTTCTAATACTGTATTTTGTTGTTTTATACAGGACAACAAAGCTTGTTACTGAGTGAGACTTTAGGGCTTTTTATTCATTAAGATTAAGGATGAGCTGACTCTTTTTAACCTTAGATTGCTTTCTTTTTGAAGTGGTGTTAAAAAAGAATAAAAGAATGTTATTTTAATGTCCTGATCTCAGTTTGAGTCTGTTCTGGAGATTTAAAAGAATAGTGTTTAGTGATCTCAGATCAGTTCCCAGTAAATGTCTAGATCACAAAAAACACTATGCTTTATTTTACATGATTGATAGTCTCTGCTGAGCTCAGAGCTAGAGCTAAACCAGCCTGGGGACTTTATTACCTACCATTCTAGTAAGGGTGGTCCAGTCAGGTCAAAGTCGAGGTCAAGAGTAGGACAGAGAAGGCACTAATTTTGCCTTGAAACAAACTTGCTCTTCCTGAAACAAAGAACTTCACTTTCCAATAATGTTTGATGAACAGCGTCATTCAGCACAAGAACATTAATAAACACTGTGAATATTATAATTGCACTGTAGTGCTTTAAATATTATTTCAGTATTAAATTCTTAACATGCATTTTATTTAGTGGATACTTTTTATACACAATTTTGAACTCAAGGTGGAAACTGAACAACTGAGAATTGCTTTCCAGTCATATGTCTTATGTCATTTGTAAAGAGCAAAAATGAAACACTCTAAAACCTGGTCCAGTTTGATTTTTGAGGGGGGGAAAGAGTCTGTAGGGATACAAGGGTTCTTTTTTTCTTCTCTAAGGATTGCAGGGTTCTCAGCCTGATTGAAAAGATGGGAAAGTTTGACATTTCTAAAATCTCAGCTTACCTGAGAAGGCTGGGCATGATCCAATAGCTAGAACATATTATTATGTAATTTTCATTTGTTTAGTGTAGTCATTATTTTTGGCACTGAACATGGCACAGAAGTAACCAGTTCCTGCCAAAAGATGTGCACAATCTAAAAGGCAGATGTTACAGGAAGGTGGAAAACCCAGCAAGTGGGGAAAAAGTAGCTTCAGTTTGGTTATATGTATACTTAAATATAATTTAATGGTGGGCTGTGAATCAGGGCTGCTGCTAGGTTCCCTTTTTAGCTCTTCTACTGATTCATATATGACCACTGACAATCCAGCAAAGAAGTCTAGGCCTAAATTTCAATGAAGTATCTTTGATTTAAGAGGGATATAAGTCAGTGCTTAAAGTTAACTGTGTACTCAAGCATTCTGATGAATCATGCTTCTCTCTTGCCATATCTATCCACTGAAATCTGTGAGGGCATGGGTGTTCAACCCCTGGCCTCTGGGCCAAATTTGGCTCCTGGAGCCCTGGTATCTGGCCTGCAGGGCTCCTCATGGGTAAGGAAATTTGGCAATGGGGAAGCTGTGGCAATTTATATGGCTACCCTCCCACACTCCCAATTTTCTCAAACTCCAAACCCCGCATGACTGGGCCATGACCCCTTCCCTCTGTGTGGCTCGGTTGGGGCCCTGCTGCACCAGCCCTGGGTCCTGGATTAGGACCATCAGCCAGATCTGGCCCGTGGGTGGACTGGGCACTGCCCATCCTACCTACAGGGCAAAAAGGTTGAGCACCGTGGCTCTAGGGAGTATAGAACTTCTGGTTTCTCTTCCCCTAACAACAGCGCACATGGTTCAAGGCATAATCTCTCCAACAATTAAAGAGAATTGCAGAATTGAGATGCTCATGCGGAACAACCAAATATTAGAGGTGTTTGTATCTGGGATGATGATGTGTGTCATTATAAGAAAATGAGCTTTTTTGCAAATATTGGGACCAGGGCTCTTATTTCAAACTACCTCAAATTCAGAGGTATCTGGTATTTTGGTATGCCATGAGTTACATGACCAGGATGATTATATGATCTAACTGTTGAACAAAAATTGAAATAATCCTTGAAAATCAGAGTATGATTGTTCTATTGTTTTCAGGTTCCAGGTTCAGACAGATTAGTCACCAGAGAGTACATCTAAGTCAATTTTACCACAATAAAATGATTGTCATTGTTCATTTCACTATTTCTATTTCTTGAAAACACAAGAACAGACTTGGAGGGAAGGAAGTCATGATCCCCTAATGAATATAATGATGGAATGGAAGAAAAAATATTTTGCCTTCTTCTCATCTTCAATAAGTCACTATATGATTCTGGTGAAAGAGTTTGAGTTATTTGCTTAAAATTTAGTTCCATTAAAATTGAGTAAGTATAATTGTATACATGGAACACATTACATTAAAATGAAGCTTTAGAACCTGAAAAGAAACCACTTTCAGATGAGGTGTTTTAGAAAAATAATACAATCATTTTCCATACAAAATGTATGTTTTTGACAGGGTTTATTTGCTACTGTTTAAAAATATCACTAAAAAATCCTATTGATCATTGTGCTGATGATTAAAGATCAAGAAGACAATACAAAATGATCTGCTTTTTAAAAGTACGGGCTGAGTATCTGAAGACTTCTGGAAACAAAGCATAAACTAAAATGAATTGGAACCATATGGAGGAAGGGGTGGGGGGAGTCGATGAAGTAAACATCAGTTGATGTTCATAGTGAAGATCAAAAGCACCCATAAAACCATCTTCTAGAAAAGAGGATGGGGTTAAGATCAAATTGGAAAGTTAGCTTACATGCTGCAATTCCTTTCACACTTTTAAAAACTAATATAATATTGAACAGTGACTGAGAATTGCACTACTTGATGCAAAGTACCTTATATATAAACTTAGCCTGATTCACTAGTTTATTCCTCTAGTTTTATGGTGACTAAAGAATAATAATATCATTTAAAAATGATAACGATTACTTCAGATCCAAAATAATCATTCTTTTTGCATTGATTTACTTTAGAAAGCTGACTTGTTTTCCCTGCTGAATATATAATGATGGTAACATTGCTCATAAAAAGATACAGATGAATAAATCCATATTGTAAGTTAAATATGGAACTTAATTATTTAATCTCCAAACGTTTGATATTAGAATCTCTTTCACCCACCAGATTTTTCATTAAATATACTCTTATTCTTGAAGGCAATCAAGCCTTTTTTGGAAGGGATATAAAAAGTTTAAAAATAGTTTAATGATTTAAAAATGCTTGATCCTCTTAGTCTGCCATACTTAGGCTAAAGTTTTACAATTGATATTGCATCTGTGCCTTAAACTCTGTAGTGGAGTGGGAGAAGGAAAGAATAAAAAAGTGTGTGCTTAGTACTGATTCTATAATAGAAAGACCCGCATGATCCAGGGACAACAGGGACAACAGGGCAGACTCTACAGTGAGAGACTGCGGGACCTGAACCTATTCAGCCTCCACAAGAGAAGGCTAAGGGAGGACCTGGTGACTGTCTATAGACTCACTAGGGGGGACCAGAGGGGTTTGGGGGAGACGCTGTTTCCCCTAGCGCCCGCTGGCATAACAAGGAGAAATGGGCACAAGCTGTTGGAGAGGAGGTATAGATTGAACATCCGCAAAAACTACTTCACCGTTAGGGCGGCTAGGAGCTGGAACCAACTTCCAAGGGAAGTGGTGCTGGCCCCTACCCTGGGGGTCTTTAAGAAGAGGCTGGATGCCCACCTAGCTGGACTCGTTTGAGTCCCATTTCTCTTTTTGGGGTTTTTGTTGTTCTCCCGCCCTGGCGGGGGGTCGGGCTAGAAGATCTACTAGGTCCCTTCCGACCCTTAATCTATGAATCTATGAATCTATGAATCTATGACCTGGCTCTTCAAAGAGATGTTCATGCTTACCAATAACGCCAACTATAATCAATAGGTCTCTTCCTAATGTAAGTAGGTAAGTATCTAAATTTGTAAAAGATCAGCTCCTAATATACAATTTACAGGGTGCATCTACATGAGACACTACTGCGCAGTTGTTACTGCACATTTATTCAGTACTTGTATTAGCAAGTACTAAATAAATGTGCAGTAACCAGAGTTACTGCACAGTAGCCTAATAATATTGTGCAGTAGCATATTAGCACTCTCTGTGCTGTGATGCACTACTGTACAGTCGGTGTTTCGTGTAGATGTGCCCACAACATATTTTTATAAGTTTGGGTCCTAATAATACATTTTGTCATCAGAGCTGACCTTTTGCCTTAAACCCATTAAAAAGCAGTTTTCTGAGCCTCAGATAATTAACTTGCTTGGCATTTTTAGTTTCTATTTTGCAAACTTATGTGACATTCACAGGCCAATCAAATGAGATTCAACATCCTTAGTTTGGCTTTTTGCCCTAATGGTTCTTCTTATTAAGGACTTTCTTATAACTTTCTTTAGCTTTTTGTGCTTAGAGTGCTCTTTTTTTTGAGAAATAAACGTTCTTTCAGATTCTAATTTTAAATCATGTACAGTTTGTTTGACAGTTTAGAAAACTCATTCTGCTTTTTTCATACTTGTTACAGGATTATTGCAGCAATCAAGAAAACCAAGTTAAATTTAAAA
>NW_017729024.1:148896224-148914813 GCF_001723915.1 Gavialis gangeticus | reverse complement strand
TTCTTTAGCTTTTTGTGCTTAGAGTGCTCTTTTTTTTGAGAAATAAACGTTCTTTCAGATTCTAATTTTAAATCATGTACAGTTTGTTTGACAGTTTAGAAAACTCATTCTGCTTTTTTCATACTTGTTACAGGATTATTGCAGCAATCAAGAAAACCAAGTTAAATTTAAAACTGGTTTTAATACTACTTGTTCATTTTAATATTATCCCATGTTCCTAATTACATTTAACATGTCAGCTTGAAAAGCAATGGTTGAGTAAGACTGAGGTGTCTTTTTTCAATATCTACTAATTATTCCTCTTGTAATTTTATTTATGCTATTTTATGCAATGAATGATTTCAACTTTTCTAGGGAAGATTATTGTATAGAAAAGTTTCATTTTTCTTCTGTAATTTGATGACTAAATATTACAGTACAAAATAGGCACAGAAATACAAAACCATCACCTCCATTGGTGGCAATATGGTATTTAAGCAGAAACACCCTGCAATACTACAAGGAATTCACTGTTGCCAACTACTTCAATTTTCTCAAGAACCTTGTGAAATATGGGATTTTCCCTAGTTCTTGGAGTCACGTGAAAATAAATTTCCCCCTGCTGCTTTTTACTATGCTGTGCCTAGGTCCTTGTGATCAGACCTGAGGAGAATGTTGTATTTTTGAAAGTTTGTCTAACTCTATCCCAACTACATAGTTGGTCCAATAAAAGATACCACCCTAAGAAATTTGTGGCTCTCTCTGAAAAGAAAGTTTCCTGCTCTCATGGTTGAAGAGAAAATCTTTCAAAAAATCTGAATCCAAATAAAACCAACTGCAAACATATATATATTTAAAATGTCATCATTTAGTCAATCTCATATTTGTTCTGCATCTCTATGCTGAAAATCTAGAGACTTAAAGCAGTATTAAATAATGTATGATTATGCACTGTTGTATGACTAACTGTGATGCTGTCTGTCCGGACAGCTCAGCACAGATGCTAATATATTTTATTTTGACTTAGCATAGGAAATCTAGACAAGTCTTGCTCCTAGAAAAAGTGAATTCCAGAGGATCTGTAAGAGAAGGAGCCATTATATACACAGGTCCAGTTCTGGGGCCTCTGGTTTTCTCCCAAACCCAGTCCCATGGCAGGATGGATAATTTAGGGGTTCCATCTATGGGATGTTGATTGGACCCCTGTGTTGGCTGCAAAGGACCAACTCACAGGATCATCATGAATTCTAATTTATTACACAGGATTTGAAGTTACAATAAAATTATAAATATGAACCTTTGGGGGTTATGACAGGTACTGGTCACCTTAGTGTACACACACACACTCATTCAAACCCGTGTAGTATAGTATATAGTAGCTGCTGTAGTGACTGTGAGAGCACTTGTGTAAGTATATCTATCTGAGGCCCCATGGATCTTCTGTCGATGATCAGCTTCCTCCAAGGTGGTGTCTTCTCCAGAAGGGGGTTGCCTGCTTGTCCTTCTGTGTCAGTAGGTCAAGTGCTGGAAGAAAGAGTGCTGCTGAGGTTCACACTTCACTGCCTTTTATCTGTTTTCTAGGAGACTTCTGTGATCCCCCAGAATCATCTGGGCTGCCCAAGCTGGAGGTTGCTGTGGTGCATGACAGCTGTTAATCACAGTCACTGGGGGTTCTGCCCGATGCCGCAATTTCGGGAGTCCGTTTGTGATTTTGATTAATTTAAACAGTAGTGTTATTAAGGGTTCCAGGACCAGTATGTCGGGAGACATTAACTCCCAGGAGCTTGGGCTGTGCAAAGATTTGGTCCCCGATTCAATTTGGCAGAGATTCAGCCTGATTCAGTGGCTGAATCTCTTAATCAAATCAGAGGACCCTTTCATCCCTCTGAATCAAACCGGAACCCTCCAAATTGATTTGGAGAGATTCAGAAAGATTCGGAGATTCAGACATAGAGACAGTTTTAAATGTTTTTTCTACATAGTTCTAGGTAGCAGGGGCTTGGGAGTGCTGCAATGCTGGGGCACATGGAGTGTTCCACAGAAGCATGAGGGGCTCCCCAGTGCACTCGGCAGCAGACCCAGAAGTGGACCAGAAGCACTTCCGGTCCACTTCTGGGTTTGCCAGGGAGCATGTGGGAGCTCCCCCCGCCCCTCCCCCTTGGCTCAACGACTGGTACCTCCTGGGTCAGGGAGGGGCATCTCCTGGGTTAGGGGAGCACCTAGACTCCCCCTGTGGCTGACTGCTGAGCTGGGGAGGCATGGGGGCCCCCCAGCACACTCCCTGGAAGACCTGGAAGTGGTCTGGAAATACTTTCAGTCCACTTCTGGGTTCAGAGCTCAGCATGTGGAGCCCCCACTCCCCCCAACTCCTGTGGGACACTCCATCTGCCCCAGCATCACAGCAATCATGAGCCACACCGGCTACCTCAAGGTATGTAGAAAAAAACTTTTAAAGCTGTGTCTACATCCAAATCACTGATTCTCCAAAGCAGCATCGAATCTCCAGGTTCAGATTCAGGCAAATCGAATCAGGGACAGTGATCCAAATCAATGAATCTGTCCTGGGACCCGCGGAAGCCAGGAAAACTTACCGGGAGAGCAGGACGCCGTGCGGGAGGGAGAGCCCGTGCGGCTCGTTAGCCGCGTCTATGTACAGCTGCAGCCAGCAGCTGACGGTGACGTCAGACACTGGCCGGGAGATTTAAAAATGGCGGCTGCCGCTCCGGAGGCGGCGGAGGGAGAGAGGAAGGAACAGCGGGCGAGGCGGTCCCTGTCGTTAGCCCAGCTGGACAGGAGCTGTGGAGCTGAAGAGCTGGAGTGTCCGGTGGCTGGGAGAAGAGGCGGGATAGCTGGATCCCCAGCGGAGCGAGCCTGTGGCGCCAGAGCAGGGGGACAACAGGGGATCAAGATCACCCAGGAAGATCCCGAGCGGCATGAAGTAAGTGCTGTGGCAGGGGGCACGGGAAGTGCCAAAGAGGAGGGTGAGGCCGAAGACGCACCGGCCTGGAGAGAGAGTTCGGGGCGGGATCGCCGCCAAGAATAGAAGGCGTCGATTGAGGATTAAAAGGGACAGTGCTGTACACCCAGCCAAGAGACGTCACTCCAGGGCAATATCATAAGGGCACGGGTGGTAGGCCAGGGAGGTACGCCTGAAAGGGGGATCACTGGAAGGAAGCACATAGCTGAGGGTTCAGGTGACGAACCGATGGTGGGAAGTATCTCGTGCCATAGAGCTGGGACACCTACGCAGGTGAGGGAGGAGTCTGTGGGCACTTCACTGAGTCGGTGCAGGGAGGTGAAGACCACAGGTGGCGTAAGGCCAGGGTGTAGGGGTGGCTGGAGCCCCGTGTGTAACCGACGAGGCCAACCCGGGACACCGAGGGACCGATGAGCTGGCCCTGCCCATTGGGATAACAGCAAAGTCGTGGCAGGAGAGAAGCAGGGTTGGTGCAGCGGGGAAGACAACTCAACTGGAGTAACACCAATGCTCGGTGCAGAGGGTGGTCACCCGAACGGGGAGCTACTCTACTAGTAGGGTTCTACAAAGGCCCGTCGGGGACAGAATCGAATCACTGTCCCCAATTCAGGCCGAATCCAAATCAAATAGGGTCCATGTCACACACCCCTACCAGGAACCAGTCTACAGCACTGATTAACTCAAACCGGATACCTTGTCACATATATAATGGAGTTCCAGGCAACGGCATCGATACTTTCCTTCAGCCAGTCTGTGGGTAGGAACTGTTAATATTCGCTTGTTAACTTGTAACCACAGCTGGCTCTGCCTATTACTTAATCACTCACTCGGATTTGCTCCTATTCATTCAGGAAACCAGCCCCAATGCAGTAATGCAATTCCAGTGATTACAATTGTAATGCATTCTTACAATAATTATTCTAGTAATACAAGGTATGACTTTAAAGAAAAATACATTTGTTAAAAGTTAAAAGGTATAAAACATAAAATACCAGGGTAAATATGAGACAGATGAAATATAAAAAGAAATATACCTTAATCAATAAATACAAATGTGAGGTAGTGAGGATTAATGGCCACTGGGGATAATAGGTGAGTTAGATTAGATGCAGTAGACTAATTTAGCATAAACTTTAGACAGAGATGGGAAGTTTGCTTTGGGAAATAGGTTTTAATCAAAGAGGAAAAGTGTTCACCAGGATATATTTACAGTCATGTTTTCAATGCACTTTGGCTTTTCTTGTCTCTTCCTGGCTTTGCTTTGAAGTGGATATTTTAGTTCTTTTATTTTCTTTAGAGACACTTAGCTCAATTGGTATGTCAATGTAGTTTGTAGGTTTCTTCTATAGAAAGCCATTTCAGCTTTCTGGCTTGCTCCCAGCCTTGCCACACCCATGCAATGAGTGTGCTAGGTCTCTGCTAATACTTAGAAGGAAAAAGAAATGCACAAAATGGGAGGGGGGGTGCAGACAAGAAGGGGCTTTTTGTTACACCTTTACTCCTTAACTCTCTGCACTGTGTTGTTAACCAAAGGAGTCGGGACAAAAGAGCTCAAGCAATAATAGATCTCAGCATCTTGAGTGTTAATGTGTTTAATCATTGAACAATGCAAATGCTTCACAAAGCACCCTCTGCTTACCTGCAAAAAATTAATATCAGGATCCTAGTAGAATCTATTCTTCTTCCGCTTTGTATGGTGCGGTCTTGATAATAGGGAGGTACCTGTGTTAGTCTGAAGTCAGGCAGAAGGCAGGGTAGACTGACTGGTTTAAAGACTAACAATGATGGTCAGAAGATGCACTAGCATGCAGTTAATTTGAAGCAATACACTCTGGCTCTTATTGCACCAGAGTTTTTTGGTTTTGGGAGCACTGTTTGAATGTGCACCTGGGACTGCAGCTTGTTAAGCCAGGTTAGAGCAGCCCCAGCTGGAAGGGGACCTTGGGGGTCAGCTTGCCAGTGTGCGGCTGCTCCAACCCAGCTCACTGTGCTGCAAGAGGCTAGCTGGGACATGAGGGTGCTCCAGTGCAGGGTTAGCCGGTATTTACAAGTACTACCTTGCTGTGTTTATTAGCTTCTTGCAGCCTAATAGGGCCACAGGTGTAGACACCAAGCTATGTACTGCAAAGCTAATTAGGCAACTCTGCAGTAAATATCTCATGTAGATGCACCAGGCATGTACCAAGAGTTTGTGGGTGTGCAAGTCCTTATGTGCATGTGTGTGGGTGCTAATCAAAAAGTTTATCTAAAAAGTAGAAAAAACACAATGGCTTTATTTCCCTTGAATATTTTAAATCAGGAAACAGGACAAACAGATAAATAAATATCCATGTGTTATTTGCTAATTGTCTTTAATATAATCCATATACAACGCACTGCACAATGCACACAGTGTATTGACAGAAGAGTTCTTTTCCATAGAACTTAAGCATAAAGGCACTGTAAGGAGAATGAAAGCAAACACAACATACAGAGCATAATGACAGCTGGGGGCATTTCATGTGATAGAAGTTCTTTTAAAGGCAGCAATATAAATACTAATGAGTGACCATCTTACAACAGGTTGTTGCAAGCGTATGGTAGAGCATGAAAGAAAGTTCAGTTTCAAGAGTGAAGGACAACATGAACACAGACATAATGAGTGATATGGTAAATGAATGAAGAATTTGGAATTTATTCCATGTTAATTGAGTTTATAAGGATTTTTTAATCACGTGAATCCATTTAAGTTCACTAATATTTGAATGCATAAACCCTGTAGGCCAAACTTGTACTCACAAATGCCAAGGGCAGGCATTCCATACATGTAAGACTTAATTGTTTCACCATTTTAGCCCCACAGAAAATACTTGTACAAATTTATTGCAAGGAACTTCAGTGCAAACTGTTAAAAATGCATGCACCTAAATATCTCAAACTGGAATGCTCCTAGCAGCCTTTTGGGCAATGTCTAGGAGTTGAAAAATGCTAATTACTAGCCCAGAGGGTGATACCAGTGAAAACAAGGAAGAAATCCAAGCTGCAGAACTCATGAAAACCTTTGTCATGGTAAACAATAGACAAAACCAACATTGCCTAGAAGGGGAAATTTGAGTCTGCAATCTGTTAGACTTTACGTACTGATAAGAGAAGGGATCCTACACTGCATTTTGAAAGGAGTACAGTAAACACAATTCCAGTCAGAACAGGTCATTTAAAGCCTCTCCTGCCTCAGGCTTAACATGATGCTTATGTGCTACTACAAGTGAAAAGAAAAGGCCATTTCGCATTCATAACAAACAGCCTTTTTCTCTTCTTTGGGGCCAAAGTAGTTGTTTAAAGAAGGGACATACTATCTGCAGAAATATAATTCATTTTCATTGCATCCATTCTTTGTACAAACAGACCAAAAATATTGCTCTTAGTGGGAATACAAGTGAGAGTAAGTAAGTTCCTAGCTTTTATAGATGCAATAAGTGGGGCTTTGTTTTCAAACTTCCTACTCTGAAACAGCGCAGGTTTCCAAAACAAAAACAATTAATAAAGCATCCAGCTTTAAAATTTGTTCTGCTTCAAACTCTCTGGATTGAACATGGGCAAGCACACATGCTTGGATTGGTTTGTTTTTTTTAATCCAATTCCTACTTTAGAGTAAGGAAAATATGAAATATGTTTTTTTTAAATCTGTAATGAAAAAATACTTACTAACAAATTTACTCTTTGAGACTAAAGTACACTTGTGAAAGATCTGTCCCTAACCACAGAAGCAGAATGGCATGAGACTAGGTGCTCACTCAGCATGGGGACCCTTCCATGAAAAATATCAAGCTCATCTTGAAGCTTGACAAAAAGGCAAAACCTTGCTTTTTGTGAATCACGTATCCCAGAATATTTTAGAGCAATCCCAGTGTTTCATTATGATTATTTTAAAACATTTTATTTACTTTAACCCACTTCTAAGAATTAAAAAAAAAAATTACTCACATTAGAAATGGGAAGTCATTTCAAATGGGAATATCAACGATTTCACTTAAAAGTGTCAAAATAGCTTTTTTTTTTTACAAGAATGGAAAACATCTTCAATACTTTCAGTTGAAAAATTCCAGAAACTAACCCTCGATTGCACACACTAATGACTTAAATAAATCAGTATTTTTTAAATGAAGAAGATGCATATTGGCAAAGAGTTCTTGCCCAGCTGCACTCAGCACCTATTAGGTGTGCAACTTTTGAACATGTTGGAGAGATCTGCCTCTACAGGTCAAATGGCTTACACACTGACATATGTAGGCCTATAGCTTCTATTCCAAGCAAGAAACAGTAATAACTAGATAGTTAGGTTGCAAGTTGGAAGTCTGCTGCTCTTTGTAGGGGCCTTGACTCCATCTACCTGGCAAAATGAAGAGTTTGCTTCATGGTTACAGAAGACAACAAAAAGAATATCTATAATGCAGTCACTTCTGTAGCCACAATTTTGTTTAGATGTAATTAAGCTTGTTTTCCATTAGATTTCATAGATTTTCATAGACATTAGGGCTGGAAGGGACCTCGGAAGATCATCAAGTCCAGTCCCTGCTCAAAGGGCAGGTTGTCAGCTGGGATCATAGGATCCCAGCAAGATAAGCATCCAATTTGCTCTTGACGGTGTTCAATGTAGGTGCCTGAACCACCTCCGATGGCAGGCTGTTCCAGACCTTGGGGGCTCAGACAGTAAAGAATGTCCAGCCTGAAATGGTCTTGTAGTAGTTTATGACCATTCAACCTCGTCATCCCTTGGGGTGCTCTGGTGAACAAACGTTCCTCCAGATACTGGTGGTCACCCCTGATAAACTTATAGGTGGCCATCAGATCACCCCTGAGCCTGCGCTTTTCCAGGTTAAAGAGCCCCATGGCTCTCAGCCTGTCGTCGTAAGGTCTGTTTTCCTGACCTCTGATCATGCTCATGGCTCTTCTCTGGACTCTCTCAAGCTTCTCCATATCCTTTTTGAATTGTGGAGCCGAAAACTGGATGCAGTACTCCAGCTGCGGCCTCACCAAGGCCGAGTACAAGGGAAGAATGACATCCCCGGATTTGCTTGAGAAGCATCTATGGAGGGAAGCCAGTGTTTTGGTCACTTTACTAGCCACGGCATCGCATTGCAGGCTCTGTTCATCTTGTGATCGATGATGACCCCCAAGTCTCTTTCATCTCTAGTGCTAGCCAGCATAGCACTGCCGAGCCTATAAGCATGCTGCAGGTTTTTCTTCCCAAGGTGGAGAACCTTGCATTTTTTGGTGTTAAACACCATCAGGTTCTCATCCACCTATTTGCTGAGCCTGTCCGAGTCAGCCTGGATCACCCGCTTGTCTTCTGGTGTGGATGCTTTGCCCCAAAGTTTGGTGTCATCAGTGACCTTGGACAGTCCACTTCTGACTCCAATGGCCACATCAGTAATGAAGATGTTGAACAATATGGGTCAAAGGACAGAGCCTTGGGGGACCCCACTGGTCACAGGGCACCATGATGAGTGACTTCCATCAATTACTACCCTCTGGGTCTGACCACGGAGACAATTTTCTAGTCAGTGGATTATGATGGACCCAAGGCCACAATTGGCCAGTTTCGCCAAGAGGTGATCATGGGATACCAGATTGAAGGCTTTTTTGAAGTCAAGATATATGATTAGGTCACTGGGTATCAGTGGGAGCATCTGCATGAGATGCTTTACTGCACAGCACCTAATTTGCTGTGCCGTAAAGTGTTACCATCTACATATACACAGCAATTAGGGCTCAATAGACTAAATTACTGTGCTGCCAGATAGTCCTGTCAGATACAAGCAGTATCCATCAGTACAGTAAATTACTATGCTTAAACACACATCTAGATGATGATGTTGGGATTACTTTACTCTGGCTCAAATTGAGCTGGAGTATATCCAGTTGTACTAATTGCATGTGTAGATATCCCCATGAGTTTAATTCTGGCATCAGAGAATTATGGCTTGAAAACACAAGCTGGATAAATAGTAATTTGACCAAGGTACATGCCATGTTGCCATGACGAGACTGCTACCCAGTACCTGAGCTAGCTTGATTGGAGCTTGACGCTTTAATCTGTGTATATTAAACTGCAGTGCAGATATACCATGGGTGTACAGATTTTTTGATCTCACGGGTTTGTGAACTCAATAGCAAACTTCCAAATGGCTAGAATTTCACAGGTTTCTCTTCTTGGCTCCCCCACTCAATTACTCTCTGACTTTGGGTGAGGATTTTCAAATGTTGATGCCTCTATTTAGGCTCCTAAATCCACATTTAATTAATCATGCAGATTTTTAAAAAAGGATTTTTCAGAGTGCTGAGTGCTAATAATTTCCATCTAAGTACCTTTGTGAACACTCCCTGTCAAGTATATACTGAATACGTAGCCTCATGTCTGACCTGCTCCACCCCAAAAATGCCTTATTGCTTGAGCAAGTGCAGCAGGGGCTGTGGCAGTCAGAGTATTCAGACTATGTATCTCCTCCCTAAACCAGCCAGCTCTAGGGGACAGAGGATGTTTCACACACTATGTCCTTTTGTCTTTTTTAATTTCTTTGACAGCCAATAATGAGATACCTGCTAATTAGTGCCACTGATAATCCTGTAAATGTTTCTTCAGGTTACACTGAGCCCTGTAGCATAGTCAGAGTAATGCATGATTGTAAACTAAGCTCATTTTAAAGGGGGAGGTATGTGGCAGAGCACCTTTGGCATCTGACACTTTAAGGCTGAAAGCAGGCAGCCAGCAGGTGTGGGCCAGCCCTGATGAGGTAGCCATTTTAGATCCAGGCTTCAAGGGTTGAGACAGCAGTCTGCTGCAAGCAGCCAAAGAACAACACCCATCTGAGCTTCTGTTTACAACACCTTTGCAGTAAGGGAGGAACTATGGGGATGGTAGGAGGCTCCTTCTTCTGGGTATGACAGAAAGCTGCACCCTGCTGGGGAAGGATAGCCTGGTGGGGCTGCCCATGGTGGGGTAGCTCCCCAGAAATACCAGGCCGATTGCCTCCCCAGTGAAAGGCAGGGAGGGGCTCCTTCTAACCTCAGTCCCCACATCCTGGTGGGGGACCCAGACCTAGAAACAACCATGGGGGCCAGGCATATCTCTGGACACCTGAGCCCTATGTGGTGCAAGACCCCAGAGGCCCCAGCGAAGGGGCAGAGATGCAGAGAGACCCTAGTGAGGGGACATAGGTGGAAGTGAAAATCCTAGCAAGAGGGCACAGGTGGAAGTCACTAGTAGGAGGGCATAAGTTGAAGCCCCAGGGAGAGGGCAGTTAGGGCAAGGTAAGTCTATGGACTACTGAGGCTGCAGTTGGGCCAGAGGCCAAGACCCATGTAAGCCCTCAGACATCATGAGGCTGAGTGTTGGGTCAGAGGGAGAACCCAGTAAGTCCTCAGGTATGGTGAGTCTGAGTTTGGGTCAGAAGTTAAGAACTTCGAGTAGCTGAATACGCAGTGTGACAATAGTGACAATGCACTCCAGGAGGGAGTGAGAGTCCTGGTGAGACCCTGGAGCACGGGTCACAGTGAGGGACTGTGCAATACAGATGCCATCTGCAAGGCATGGGCCACAATAAGGGAAGGTCAGTCATGTCCAGCACCCCCTGGCATCGGGGCAATAACATGGGCAGCCTCCCATATTTATACACCAGTTTTAGGAACAGCAAGTCATGGCAGGAGAGACTGGGTGGACTGCCCTACTGTGACAGGGGCACTCTTGGGGCCGGGTCTCAACATCGGCCCACCCACCTGTCTCTTATTTTTTGGTTTGGGTTCTAAGTTCTAACTAGAAATAATTCTGAACTGCAAAATTCTTTCCTGGTTCAGATTTATTTTCTTGGTACTACCCTCTTCCATGAAAAAAATGAGGGTACATTTCCCTTCCCCTTCTTGTTTCTACACTACTTAACAGAACTGGATAAAAACAAATCAAAATCAACTTTACTCCCATTTCAGCCATGCTCCTGAAGGGTCTAGAAATAATTGCACCCAAAACTAATGCAATACAAATAAGAACTCATACTGATGCCTTTTGCCTCCACACTGGCTGTTTCTACACAAGATGCTGACTGCGTAGTAGCCTGAGACTACTGCACAGTAACATCACATGGCAGAAACAATTACATGATGCTACTGCACAGTGGTCTCAGGCTACCATGGAGTATCACAAAAATGCTGTTTGTTGGCATTACTGCACAGTATGATGGGTTTCTGCACAGGAATTTAGTACTTTTTAATACATTTACTTGTATAAACAAGTACTAAATGCCTGCGCTGAAACCCACAGTACTGTGCAGTAGCACCAACAAACAGCCTTTTTTGTGACACTGAGCAGTAGCCTGAAACCACTGTGCAGTAGCATCATGTCATTGTTTCTGCCATGTGATGCTACTGTGCAGTAGTCTCAGGCTACTATGCAGTCAGCATCTTGTGTAGACACAGCCAGTGTGGAGGCAAAATGCATCAGTATGAGTTCTTATTTGTATAAGCAAGTACTAAATGCCTGCATAGTAACAACTGCACAGTCAGTGTCTCATGTAGACACTGCCACTGTCTTCAACAGAAGTCTATTCCTTGATTAAAAATTAAAGTGTGAAAGAGATACAGGCAAGATGATACTTACTTGACAGTGGGCATGTCTACATCAGATGCTTTAGTGTGCAGTAGACTAATCTGTGCAGTAAAGCATTACCATCTACATGTGAGGTACAGGCTGGCTAACTAATGAGGAGGGCTTTAGACTAGGTTCACTGGGGGATGAAGAACAAAGTCCTCAGGTAAGTGGGGAAGTGGGAGACCTGGAGGAAGCAGAAGCAGAAGCAGGAGGGGGCAAGAGAGGAGGCCTCATTCTTCCTGAGAGAGTGGAACAGTTGGCTAGTCACCTCAGGTGTTTGTACATGAATGCATGGAGCCTGGGAAACAAGCAGGAAAAATTGAACGTCCTCGCACAGTCAAGGAACTATGATGTGATTGGAATAAAAGACACTTGGAGGAATAACTTGCATGACTGGAGCACCATCATGGATGGGTACAAACTTTTCAGGAAGGACGTGTGAGAGAAGAGGAGGAGGAGTTGCTCTTTATGTAAAAGAGCTGCATGAGTGCTCAGAGCTCCAGTATGAAACTGGAGATAGACCTGTTGAAATTCTCTGGGTTAAGATTAGAAGGGAGAACAACAAGGTGATGTTGTGGTAGGTGTCTGCTGTAGACCACCAGACCAGGGTGATGAGGTAGATGAGGCTTTCTTCAGGCAACTAGTGGAAGTTTCCAGATCACTGGTCCTTGTTCTCATGGGGAACTTCAATCACCCTGATATCTGTTGGGAGGGCAATACAACATTGCACAGGCAATCCAGGAAGTTTTTGGAGAGTTCTGGGGACAACTTCCTGAGGCAAAAGTAGGGGCCATGTCCTTCTTGTTCTACTGCTTATAAGCCGGGAAGAACTTGTGAGAGATGTAGAAGTGGGTGGCAAGTTGGGTAGCAGTGACCATGAGATGATCGAGTTTAGGATCCTGGCAAAAGGAAGAAAGGAGAGCAGCAGAGTATGGACCCTGGACTGCAGGAAAGCAGACTTTGACTCCCTCAGGGAACTGATGGGCACAATCCCCTAGGAGGCCAGTCAGAGGAGGAAAGGAGTCCAGGAAAGATGGTTATATTTTAAAGAAACCTTACGAGGGAGCAGGAATGACCCATCCTGATGCACAGGAAGAATAGTAAATGCGGCAAGTGACCGGCTTGGTTTAGCAGAGAACTCCTCAGTAAGCTTAACCGTGACAAGGAAGTTCACCAGAAGTGGAAGCTTAGACACACAACTTGGGGGGAGTATAAGAATATTGCTAGGACATGCAGGGATGAGGTCAGGAAGGCCAAGATGCAACTGGAGTTGCAGTTAGCAGAGATGTGAAGGATAACAAGAAGGGTTTCTACAAGTATGTTAGTAACAAGACGAAGGTCAGGGAAAGTGTGGGTCCCTTACTGAATGGGGGAGGCAACCTAGTGACAGATGATGAGGAAAAGGCTGAAGTTCTCAATGCCTTTTTTACCTCAGTCTTCACAGGTAAGTTCAGCTCCTAGACTACTGCACTTGGCAGCACAGTTTGGGGAGACAGTGAGCAGCCCACGGTGCTGAAATAACAGGTTAGGGACTACTTAGAAAAGCTGGACGTGTACAAGTCCATGGGGCCAGATGCAATGCATCCAAGGGAGTTGGCTGATGTGATTGCAAAGATTGCTGGCCATTATCTTTGAAAACTTGTGGCAACTGGAGGAGGTTCTGGACAACTGGAAGAGGGCAAATATAGTGTCCATTTTTAAGAAAGGGGAGAAGGAGGATCCAGGGAACTACAGACCAGTCAGCCTCACTTCAATCCCCAGAAAAATCATGGAGCAGGTCCTCAAAGAAGTCATTTCTAAGCACTTGGAGGAAAAGAAGGTAATTAGAAAGAGTCAGCATGGATTCACCATGGGCAAGTCACTCACCAACCTGATTGCCTTCTATGATGAGATAACTGTCTCTGTGGATGCGGAGAAAGCAGTGGACATAATATACCTTGACTTCAGCAAGGCTTTTGATATCATCTCCCACAGCATTCTTGTAAGCAAGCTGAGGAAGTATGGCTTGGATGAATGGACTGTAAGCTTGGATAGAAAGCTGGATGTAGTGCCAGGCTCAGTGGGTAGTAATCAGTGGCTCAATGTTTTGTTGGCAGCCAGTATCAAGTGGAATGCCCCAGGGGTCAGTCCTGGTTCCAGTTTTGTTCAGTATCTTCATTACTGATCTGGAAGATGGGATGGATTGCACCCTCAGCAAGTTCACAGATGACACCAAATTGGGGGAGGAGGGCATGTAGTAGACATGGTGGAGGGTAGGGCTAGGATTCAGAGAGAGCTTGACCAATTGGAGGATTGGGCCAAAAGAAATCTCATGAGTTTCAACAAGGACAAGTACAAAGTCCTGCACTTAGGACTGCAGAATCCCATGGCTGGAATGGTCTAGTTGGGGATGGTCCTGTTTTGAGCAGGACATTGAACTAGATGATCTCCTGATGTCCCTTCCAAGCCTGGTTTTCCATTTTTTTATTATTCTATGATTCTATGATTTACCGTGCACTTAATTAAGCTACTGCACAGTTAACTAGTACCAGTAAATACAGGAACTAGTTAACTGTGCAGTCTCATTTACGTAGACACTGACGAGAAGCAAATTTGCTCCTAGTCAGCCTAGGCAGCAGGGAGCCACAGGGGACAGGAAGCTCTCTATCTCTGATCCTGGCACAGCTCAGCTCCCAGCTCCTAATCAGAACTGGGACTGGGGAGTTTTCTGCCCCCTGTCCTGGCCCCCGTCCCCCAGCATAGAACTGGCAACTCCAGGATGAGTGGGGACTGGGCAGGGGCTGGGCAGGTGCTGGGAACCCAGCCTCTGTCCATCTGCTGGAGCAGCTCTGGATTACATGGAGCAGAGTAGCTCACGGAGGCTCTATGCCATGCAGAGCTGCTCTGGGAGGCAGGTAGGAGCTGGGTTTCTTGCCCCTGCTTGCCCTCCAGACCTGCCAGCTCCACACCACACAGAGCTGCCTTGAGGGGTAGGCAGAGGCTGGTAACCCAAGCAGGGCAGCTACCAGTGAGCCCCTTCCCACCCCCCACCTTCCCCACAGAAGGCTCTTTCGCAGATGCCCCATACTCAAAACAGCTTCTGGCAAACCCCTTGCTTGGCAGGAAAGTCCCACCTGGCAGCTCACTAGCAGCTGTGGCTGCATGGTGATGAAATGAGAGGGGTATGTGCATGACACTTTAAAGTGGGCTAAATGCTTTTGCATCGCTTTATGGGTGTTGCTGTTTGCACTCCTTGGTGGTATATTGTGCATTGATTCCAGCTGCTGTAGGAAATTTGGTGGCATAATGCACCTTAAATGACTTGGGGTGCAGCAAACTAAAACTCCTTCAAGGAGTTTTAGTTTGCTGCCCCTACAGCCACGGAGCAAAGCACAGGGCTCTGTGAAGCTCAGGGACTCTGCAGGAAGCCCTGTAGGCAGCCTGGCCGCAGCCTGGGAAAGCAGGCTCTGTCCAAGAAAAGCGGCAAGCCTGATATTTTTTTTTCCTCCCCTTGGAGCCTGCCTACCTGCCTGAGCTTCACGGGGATCTGGTGCTTCCCTCTGTGGCTGTGGTGCCCCAAGGGACTGCCCAAGCCAGATGCCTGTCGGTAGGTGCTGCCTGCGGGGGGGGGCCGCTGCTGCCATGGAGGGAAGCACCAGCCCAGGGCATCCAGGGATGTTTCGCCCACCAGCAGCTCGTCCTCCCCTCCCTGCCACAGAGGCAGGTAAGTCAGCAGGGTTTGTGTATGACACGGGGGTTTAATCAGCTCTAAATCGAAGCAGTGTTTTTTAAATCCCACTGCTTCAATTTAGGGTCCCCATTTCATCTGTGTGTGTCCAGATGGGAACTGGACCAGGAGAGCTCTGCCTCCTGAAGCAGGAGCTGTCTCCTAGCCCTGCACACATCAGGTCCCCTCCTGATGTACACGGGGCCAGGAGACAGCTGCCATTGGAGCTGGCAGAGCTCTCCTGCCCCATGCACTTTGGGATCAGCCCCATGACTTTGCCAGCCCCCAGCTAACACCTGGGAGAGCCTGGAACTCCCCTTGGTCACTGCTGGGAGGCAGAGCAGGGCAGGAGCAGCCCTGTACTCGGCTGCGCCCAATAGGCTACACATCTAGGCATGCTCCTGGGGAAGGCTTGCTGTGCAGTATTTTACTGCTCAGTAAGCCCAATGAGACTTAATAGCATGTGTAGAAGCTCCCAATGTCTAGGGTATGTGTAACTATAATGCTCCATCTCACCAGGGATGTCCTAGAAGGTATGATCTCTCCCAGAGACTCTTGGCACACATCCTCTAGGCTTGGCTTTGGCCTTTTTTTCTTCCTGAAAAATGTCTGTGGGTGAATCCCTGAGTGTTCCTTGAGAACAAAGACTCTTAATACTTCGTCAGGGTTTACTAGAAGTTTGGAGGGAAAAATGCCCTCATGATCTTCAGTCCTCTGATCTCCACATACCTGAGCCAGAATTGGCCTTGTAGGTTTTTTTATCTTTCCTCATAAGTCAATTTTCAATGCCTCTGTTCAATTTTGTTTCATTTTGCTGAAATCTTTCAAATTCACCAAGATCTTTCTAATCCTGTGGATACTCAGAACTAGACAGAATTAATGATGATGCTACAAATACAAGTTCAACTGTTATTGACAGACATGCAACACCACCGGTGTTAAAGAGGTTCTGACATGCAGCCAGCTGAAGTAATCCTGATTCAGCCCCGATTCAGTAGATACTGAAGCAAATCAGGGAGTCAGCTTTAAGTATACAGATAGTCTTGCTGAAGTCAGGACATCTACTCCTGTGGTTAAATTATTGAAAAAAGCCTAAAACAAGGGGTTTTGGACATTTCAGGTCCATGAAGCATTTCTGCAATGACTTAAATGGTTCTTATACTTTTAAAACATATAAGGTAAAAAAGATTTTAGGTATACTTTTCTTATACTTAAAATAGTAATTCATATATTTCCAATACTTCAGATAACCCATAAGCTTAAGAAGTACATGCAAGTAGAAAGAATACATTTTACACCAGAGAACATAGGTGAGCTTATATCTGCAAAAGAAAGTTCATTTGTCTTCATTTCTAAGAATTTTGTTCTATTAATCCACTTTGATTAAGTATTGCATAATTATTGATATGTAAAATCATACACTGCTCTGACACTCCAGTAATGATTAGTGTAAGCTTTTCCCTAATCCCAAAAAGTATTAGGTTATTGAGGTTTGCAAATCAGAACTTTAAAGCTGTTAGCCACTTTGTTTTGGTTTTCATTGTTCTTAACCGTAATATAAAAGATGAGAAAATAAGATATCATGGATTTATGTGAGTATTGACACAATAGAATATTTTATCTTTTTCAATGCCATTGCAGTCTATTATATAATAATACACATACTGCATAATAATATACATTTGTACAGCATATAGGAAATGTATGCTATTTACCTGATAGAGCAAAATAACTGCTTCAAAGCTGTTATGGTCTTTAGGGTAAATATATATTTTGGCATGCATACTAATTTTTGAAAACATATACTATTTACCCCATATGCTGTAATTACACAGGCTATTGTATAAATTTGTAAAAAGGCACACTTTCTTAAATGGATTTGTGTCATGATGGTTCATAATGGTTCCTTTTGGAGCTCTTATGTCTATCATGTAAAGTAAGCACTTAGATCATATAGCAGTCATTCTCATCCACTTTTATTTATTTATTTAAGAACAAAAAGATTAGGCCACAATGGGCAACATTCTTGGAAAGTACAGACATCAGTGTGCAGTAAAATGTCTGTGGGAATGGGCACCACATTTGTTCATACAAAGCCCGACTGTGCATGTGCACGGGTAAAACTCATCCATATGTGGAGCTTTAGCAGAACAGCAATTCAGCATTCAGTTTTTATTTAAATCCTGTGTTAAGAGATTAAATGACAGAAAAATCTCTTACTTTCCTTCTTCAAAGGGTGATTTTTATCCATTAATAGGTATTTAGGCATACAGTAGACTATTTGATATTTAATCATCTGATTTACATATGCAGATTAGACATGGACATATTTTTGGCTTGGAACCATAGTTAACTTTGTTTAATGTTGCTCTGTCATCTGAGCCCAATTCTAGTCCCTCTGAAATTAGTGGCAAAACCTGCACTGAATTTAATGGATCCTTTGGCCTAGATCCTATTTTGCTGTTCAAATGTCCTCAGCTTAGCTGCTCCTTTGTTCACGCCCAGATGCCTGGCTCAAGGGGTGATCCTGTTTCACCTATGAGGATGCTCAGGCTTCTTATGCTTCTCATGGGCTGTGTCTACACAGGACACTGACTGCGCAGTAGCCCATGACTATTGCGCAGTAGCATCGCATGGCAGGAATTGTGACACAACACTACTGTGTAGTAGTCACAAGCTACTGTGCAGTCAGCATCATGAAAAAGCTGTTTCTTGGTGCAACTGCACAGTAACTCTGGTTACTAGTTAGTCATTTAGTATTTATTTATACAAGTACTAAATGACTGCGCAAAGTCAACGTCTTGTGTAGACATTGCCCTGGAAGCTTAATCACCATTTTTCACCTTGCAATATCACAGGAGTCTCCCATTCTCTGAATGGACAGCCTTAGCCTAAAATGCCTTTATTATGTAGCAATCCAGCTCAATTCTGACAAGTAAGTGGGAGGCATCCTATTTTGGATGCAGGACTTCAGTGGGAAGAGGCTATGTATATCAGTGCAATGCCTTAAGAGACAGCAGCATGACTTTGGAACAAGTTTTTGCCCTGTGTAACAGCCTATTAGTGGCTTCATGATGGGGGAACTACCCTGTGAGGATGGAAATTCTATGTTTTGACCTTAATGTTGTTTATACATTTTAATTAGTGATTATTTAATACAAAATATATCACTCACACTGATGTAAATCTGGCAAAATTCCATTGAAGTAGTAGCATTCTAGATCAGGGAAGGGGTTGGCAAGCTTTTAGGAGCAGCAGGTCAAATTTATAGGGCTGGGTCCAAACCGCTGCCCCCCCCCCCCCTTTT
>NW_017729024.1:148889483-148891224 GCF_001723915.1 Gavialis gangeticus | reverse complement strand
ATCACTCACACTGATGTAAATCTGGCAAAATTCCATTGAAGTAGTAGCATTCTAGATCAGGGAAGGGGTTGGCAAGCTTTTAGGAGCAGCAGGTCAAATTTATAGGGCTGGGTCCAAACCGCTGCCCCCCCCCCCTTTTGACCCAACCACAGCTACTGCTGCTCCTCCCACCCCTACTACACTGCCTACGTGCCACCAAATTTCTGCCAGTGTCCCTGGCTGCCAATTTACTGCTGATGTCCTGGCTTTGCAGGCTGGGTAGAATTGCAAGCCAGATCTGACCCCTGTTTTGGATGGCGAGGCTCTGACCCATAGGGTTGCAGTAATGCAAGTGAGATGGGACTCCATCCTGTAGTATGGATGATTTGAAAACAAATTTATCATCAATAATTACTATAATTATTCCACCCTTGTTTGTGAGGTGGATGACTAGGGAGAGGTATCATAAAAGAAGAGTAATTGCAGGAAGATTTCACCCTAAAGAGAACAGACTATGCCATATAAGATGGGATGGCCTAGTGACAGAAGGCTGCAAAATGCAGATTGTTTTACACATATGGGCTTTATTGTTCTGAAAGGAAAGACAGAGACCTTGAGATTACTTACCAATAATTCCCCAGGCTCATTTTCCTCTCAGGCTAATTCTCATTAAGAATGCTAGTTCTGGCTTCCAACAAGCTTTTCTTGCATGACAGAGGTGTAGCTTGAATGCGCTGAGCAGCAGAAGTACATGGGACGTCAGTGGCTGTGGTGTGGCAACGAATGGGCTGGCAATGCATCTGCTGCTAATTTTGTACCCCTACAGAGTTGGTGCCCAGGTCTGGTGCCCAAGTCATACCCCCTTCATTATACTACTACTGTATAAAGCAGTGTCATTAGATGCCCTGTTACACATTACACTGTAAGCCATACAAATGTTGATTGATGTTAATGCTAGTTCCAGTTTGCAGCAGTCACATGTGCAGACCAGCAGGAGCCTGGAGGACTGAAAGATACTATTCCTCCCTCCCTGCTCCCATTGCAGGATCAGGGGGGCTACCTCCAGGGCTCCCCTGATCCCTGCCCCCACCCTTGGGGCTCTTCCCCTTCCCCTCTGGTTCCCCTCTGTCTTCTGCCTCCCCCAGGGCATTACTTACTTGTGGCTGCCTACACTATCTGTCCCAGGGGAGCAGGAAAGGAAGGGTTAACCTGCCTGCCCAGCTGCTGCTGTTTCTGGGCTGCTCTTCTGGTCCAGAGAGCGGCAATGACAGTGGCCAGGCAGGCAGGTTAACCCTTCCCTGCCTGCTTCGCCATGACAGACAGCACAAGTAAGGGCAGGGGGGAGGGAAGGTGGGAAGTGAACAGTTATCTGGGGTGCTGAGAAGGATGGGAGGAAAAGTAGGCCCAATCCAGGCCAGCAGGGGTGGGGGGTGGGTGGGGTGTTTATGATAAGTTGTGATCTAGACTGGCTACACCTTAGTGCAACACAAGCTAGGTAACAGGGATCAGAGATAATCCTGCCCTGCAGTGATGTAACTTTGAGCCACATAAATGAATATTTAAAACTAATTTCAGGTTGGGGGAGTGGGAGTGGGAGGGGGCACAATACAGGGGTTAAGAGCTGTAGGAGCTGCCTGAAATTACTGTGTAACAAGGCCCTAGAATTACTATTAGAAGGCTTTTCAAATAGAACAGTATATTGCATTCTTATGGTGAGGAGTTTCAAGCTGCTGGAACAATAGGTGAAGTCTGCTGTCTGATC
>NW_017729024.1:148876624-148879351 GCF_001723915.1 Gavialis gangeticus | reverse complement strand
TTATGATAAGTTGTGATCTAGACTGGCTACACCTTAGTGCAACACAAGCTAGGTAACAGGGATCAGAGATAATCCTGCCCTGCAGTGATGTAACTTTGAGCCACATAAATGAATATTTAAAACTAATTTCAGGTTGGGGGAGTGGGAGTGGGAGGGGGCACAATACAGGGGTTAAGAGCTGTAGGAGCTGCCTGAAATTACTGTGTAACAAGGCCCTAGAATTACTATTAGAAGGCTTTTCAAATAGAACAGTATATTGCATTCTTATGGTGAGGAGTTTCAAGCTGCTGGAACAATAGGTGAAGTCTGCTGTCTGATCCCAGTGCTGTTTTTTCCATTCTGTGGCTGCTTGTAGACATTAAAAAAACCCCCAAAACCTGCTTCACTGGAAGAAGAAGTGCATTACTCTGACTCTGCAGCATCTGTATAGATTGGGTGCTTCAGCAAGGCTTTTTGGCACTTTTAGCTAAAGCTGATTCAATCAGCTATTAGATAAAGCACAAAAAAAGCCCCACAAAAGTACCCAATCTATACAGATATTACAGACATTGGGTGAGCCAGGTCCAACTAAGGTGCTGCCTCTTTTGGGCATGTGCAGGGCTTGCCGCACCAGTGCACCAAGTTTAATTTAAAGTGGTGTTTTGTTTTCTTTTTTAATATCTGCAGACAGCCTGTATGATGAGCACAAAATGATAAATTTGTAAGCAGAGCTAGGAACAAGAGCTGCCTCTCTCCTTCTTTCCCGCTAGAATGCCTGCCTCCCTGGATGGACCAGTTTGCTTTCCTTCTGGCTGCATGAATCTTTCCCTCTTGGCTGCCCACATTCCCACTTGGCAAGCTTCAGGGGGAGTACAGGAGGATACTGACTAAGAGGACTTTGCCGTGTGCAAATATTGTTTATATTAGTACTAGCAAATTGCCCATCAAGAATGATGGGGGGGAGGAACGGAGTGTCACCACCCACCACCCTGTGCTTCTGCCACCTGCCAGGAGTGGGGCGGGGGAGCGTGCACACTGCCGCTGCCACCCACCAACCCATGCTGCCACTACACTGCATCCAGTCATGCACCAGCCCCCCATTTCCAGCCCCACACCACCTCCCTACTCCGTGTCTGGCCCCAGGGCACCCATCAAGTGGCAAATTGTCCATGAAAAATGACAGGGAGACGCCTTGTTGTTAATTATTTAATAAATGTTAATAAGTGGGAGGCTGCCCATTTCCTGCCCCGGTGCCAGGGGGCGCTATCTGCATCTCCATTCCTCCCCTACACTGCAGCCCAAGCCTCGCAGATGGCATCTATAGTTCTCACAAATCACCGGCCCCCACACTGGGCCCCAGAATCCCACTAATTGAACCTCACCTGTATTCCTCTCTTCAGGCAGCTTATTCTACCTTCATAGATTCATAGATGTTAGGGTCAGAAGGGACCTCAATAGATCATCGAGTCCAACCCCCTCCATAGGCAGGAAAGAGTGCTGGGTTCAGATGACCCCAGCCAGATGCCCATCCAACCTCCTCTTGAAGACCCCCAGGGTAGGGGAGAGCACTACCTCCCTTGGGAGCCCATTCCAGATTTTGGCCACTCTAACTGTGAAGAAGTTCCTCCTAATGTCCCGTCTAAATCTGCTGTCGGCTAGCTTATGGCCATTATTTCTTGTGACCCTCCAGGGGTGCCTTGGTGAGTAGAGTCTCACCAATTCCCTTCTGCTCCCCCATGATGAATTTATAGGCAGCCACAAGGTTGCCTCTCAACCTTCTCTTGTGGAGGCTGAAGAGGTCCAGGTGCCTTAGTCTCTCCTCGTAGGGCTTGGCCTGCAAGCCCTTAACTATATGAGTGGCCCTTCTCTGGACCCTCCCCAGGTTATCCACATCCCTCTTGAAGTGTGGTGCCCAAAACTGCACGCAGTATTCCAACTGCAGTCTGACCAGTGCCCAATAGAGGGGAAGTATCACCTCCTTGGTTTTGTTTGTCATGCATCTGCTGATGCATGATAAAGTGCAGTTAGCTTTTCTGATGACTTTTCATCACACTGATGACTCATGTTCATCTTGGAGTCCACTAGGACTCCAAGATCCCTTTCCACTTCCGTGCTACCAAGCAGGTCATTTCCTAGGCAGTAGGTGTGCTGGACGTTTTTCCTCCCTAGGCGCAGCACTTTGCATTTCTCCTTGTTAAATTGCATTCTATTGTTTTCTGCCCATTAGTCCAACCTGTCCAGGTCTGCCTGTAGTTGTTCCCTGCCCTCTGGTGTGTCCACTTCTCTCCAGAGTTTTGTATCATCCGCAAACTTGGACAGAGTACACTTCACTCCCCCGTCCAAGTCACTGATGAAGACATTGACGAGTATCAGTCCAAGGACTGAGCCCTGCAGGACCCCACTACCCACACCCTTCCAAGTCGTTACCAACCCATCCACTACCACTATCTGGGTACAACCCTCTAGCCAATTTGCCACCCACTGGCCTGTGTAATCATCCAAGTCACAGCCTCTTAACTTGTTCACCAGTATCGGGTGGATACCATATCGAAGGCCTTCCTGAAGTCTAAGTAAACAATATCAACCCCTACTCCTGTGTCCAGGTGTTTTGTAACCTAGTCATAAAAAGAGATCAGATTAGTCAGGCATGTTCTACTTGCTACGAACCCGTGCTGGTTTCCCCTCAGCATAATTTTTCCTGCTAGGCTCTTACATATATGAGCATTAATAATCTTTTCAAAGACTTTG
>NW_017729024.1:148871404-148871624 GCF_001723915.1 Gavialis gangeticus | reverse complement strand
CCCCCCATTTCCAGCCCCACACCACCTCCCTACTCCGTGTCTGGCCCCAGGGCACCCATCAAGTGGCAAATTGTCCATGAAAAATGACAGGGAGACGCCTTGTTGTTAATTATTTAATAAATGTTAATAAGTGGGAGGCTGCCCATTTCCTGCCCCGGTGCCAGGGGGCGCTATCTGCATCTCCATTCCTCCCCTACACTGCAGCCCAAGCCTCGCAGAT
>NW_017729024.1:148821194-148866404 GCF_001723915.1 Gavialis gangeticus | reverse complement strand
ATCAGTACCCTCGGATGGAGCTCATCTGGGCTTGCCAACTGTTGACTTGACTTCATTCTGAGCAGACATGGCTCCCTGAGCTGCTTCCCCCTCACAGGTGTGGTCCCCCCCGGGACCTTGGGCTACTAGCCCTGGCCCACCTCCAGGCCAGTCAGAACCCCAGGCCCTCAGCTCTTGGACATTCCTCATGGTGGGCCCCCGGCCTTTTGACCCTCCCATCCTGGCCCCAGCATTGACTAGTTAGGGGAAATGTCAGTCAGGTTTGTGAATCCATGGCCTCACACTCTTCCTCTGGGGTCCACCTTCCAGACTCTCTGAATAAAGGGGTAACCCACCCAGTTGTGGGGCTAGGGGTTAAGGCACCCCAACCTACTTTTCACCGGGGTGGTAACTGACTTGGCATTTCCTGGGGGCACCATGCCACTGGGAGTCCCACCAGGCCACCCACTCTGGGCAGGGTGCAGTTATAGGTCATGCCCAGGACCAGGAGCCTCCTTACTATCCCCTACAGCTCCTCCCTTACCTCCAGATGATATCAACAGCCCTCCAGCCAGGCAATGTTGTTGCCTGGCCCCCCAGGCAGCAGAACTGCCGTGTTTATATGGGCAGCCCCAGATCCAAAATGGCTGCCCTCATCAGGCACCTGGTGGCTGCCAGCTCCAGGCCCCTAAAGTTGCAGGCACAACCAGTGCCCTGCCACACACCTACTCTGTGTCCAGCCCCACAACATTCCCCCTGCCCGCTCCATGTCCAGCCCTGCGCCATACCCACCCCCAGGAAGAGGTGGCTGCACGGGGTGGTGGGTGGTGGTGCTCTGTCCCCATCCACCCCACCTGTCATTCTTGATGGGCATTCTTGATGCAGTACTGGCTGGAACCATGCTCTGCCAGGAGCCACACCCCCCAAGAACATTACAGACGGACAGACAGACTAAGCCCTTCATATACATAGATACTAACTGCAAATCCGTACCCCTCTGGTTATGGTAAGAAAACCATTAGTAACAGAGTAAATTGATTTCACAGTGGGCATGTCTACACATGCAATTAATATGCAGAACGCTTACTGCACAGTAAAATAGAGCACAGTAAGCTTTCCCTGGGACTGCTTTTATATATGCACCCATCAGAAGCAAATTTGGGAGGAAGCAGTTCAGGGCAGGGCTACTCCTGCCCTGCCCTGCCCTGCTCTGCTCCCATTTGGTAGCCAGGGGGAGCTCTAGGATGCTCTGGGTCCCAGCCCTGGCCTGGCAAGGGGCACCAGGGTCAGGCCTGGGCTTCAGAGGCTTTTCCACCTCCCAGGCAACTCTTTTACAGCTCTGTGTCCTGATCAGGATACCTTCCCAGCCACTGCAGCTATTACCCAGCCACGCATCAATCCAGGCAGGGGGCTTGGAAACAGCTGTGAGGGAGGGAACAGCTCCCTCACTCCCTGCTGCCCAGGCTGACTGGGAGCAGTTTGCTCCTGGTCAGCTGTCTATACGAGTGGTACTGCACAGTAGCTAATGCACACTTAATCTACTACTTATATTTACAGGTAGTAGAAAAATCACACATTAGTGTAATTTACTGCACAGTAGCTGCTGCACACGGTTAAATGGTGATGCCATTAGTAGACTAATTTACTACACAGTAAAGCATCTTGTGTAGACATGCCTAGCATGAGTGGCCTTGGCTATGTTTTGATCTACAAACAGCTAGATGTTTAACATTCAACATTCTTTGAATAGCACAGAAACCAAATTTTATTGTTATTGTCATCATTCTTTTCTTTTTTCTAAGTGCTGGATTAATTTGGTAAAATGCATGGGAAGGATACCAGGCAGAATGTGAAAAATCCTACTTTGGACTCTACATATGCACACTAAAGATTGTATATTGGACATTGTGTGCCATTCTGAATAATGCCATTTCTTTTTTGAATGGAAGAAAATGCCAATATTACCTAGCTGTGATATCTAGGAAATGATTGCTCATTTGTAGCCTTTTTCTTCTTTTATACCCAGCCTTCAGGTTCCTGAAATTATAATCATGATTTCACTCAAAACAGAAGCCATTTGTTGAATGCTGCTGTGTGTTCTTTTCACAGATGAATTTCAAGTCACTCTGGTACTCCATCTAATTTAATATATTTTTATCATTTTTAAGCTATATAAAACTTTAATGCTAGAGGCTTATAGGTGACCAGAATGGTTATGGTTAACATAAACCAGAGACAATTTAACCTCTGCAATGTTTTATTGTGCCATGTCAAAACAGTATGACAGCTACTAATTGTTGGCTGTTGTTTTTTGTTGCCTGAGGGATCAGCTAAGGAAAAAAAAAGGCTTGGGACAATTGGAGACAGAGAGAAGGGTACACATACTATTTTAGTATGAATAAATATTGGGCAATGAACCTATGCTGTAAAGTGGGACTAAATAAAGCAGTATAGCCTATTTTAACTGTGGTATCTTTTAGGTTAAAGTATGCCAGCTGTTTCTATTTTAAACATTATTGTTGGAGGCTGAAAATTCCCACCATATATTTAAAAGCTTTAAGACATATCATTAAAGGACTATGTACACAGAATTCTTACCTCTTTCCAGACAAACAAAAACTGTGTTTGAATGAACAAAATGAAGAGTATCGCTAATGAAAGTAGACCCAAATATTTAAAAAAAACACAAGCAAGACAAACTCAATAATCATAATAACTTTTCCAATATTATGCCTATAAGCACATTCTTAATTTTAATGATAGGACCTAATGCAGAGTCCACTTCATTCAAACGTGTTTTTTTTTTCATTAATGTCATTGGACTTTGCATCAGCATTTGTAAAACTAAAATATATACACAATATGTACCTCATGCAAACAAAAACTAACACAAACCTGTTCTGCTCCCAGTTCTTTAAGTCAAATGGTACTCTGTTTAAATGTCCATCCAGAAAGAGTTAGTGAATAAACTATAAATGGTAAGTGCCACCAAGAAAATGGCTTCCAATTCTTCATTCTGCGTACATCCCATGAGCTTTGGATATATGAAAAATGCCATTTGCAGATTTTCAATTGAGAAATCAAAGCTGCAAAACCTGAAGAACTAAATGTCTAAGGGGCCAGTCTAATGCCACTGAAATCTCAGAAAAAGGATCAGGCTTAAAAAAAAATTAAACATATTTTAAAATACAGCAATCTATATCATCATATTTGACTCCAATGATGAGGATTAAAACTGATTTGTTTAAAGAATACGCTTTGCATCTAATGAATATGCTATAGAGCAATAAGCAAGTGCACACATACAAGTAAGACCTAGGAACCCAGTGTGTTTCACACTGAAGTCAGTAATAAATTCCCACATAAATTCCATATCCTAAAATTAGAAAATGTTAATAGAAGTATGCTAATAGAATGTTAAAATTATAATAGAAATAAGGCCAAACCCTGCTCCCACTGAAGTTTCAAAGTAGCCAAACTTCCATTAATTTTAATAAGAAATTGGCCATATTTAATATAATTCTTAGCAATTGAGAGGGTTGTGAATGTATTTGTTAAGGAAAGACACATAATTTGATTGAAATACATTGTAGAATATATTACAGGCAAATCAGAAGAAGAACATATGACCTTCATTACATTGATTCATATAATATTATACATTTTTTAGTGTAAATTAGTCAATATAATGCTTACATCCATTTGTTTGTGTACATGATTTTAAAAACAGTAGAAAGAAAACACCTTGTTCATTTTCTAACGCTTTACAGAAAGATCATACAAAACCAAATATAAGGAAAATTGGTAAAAGTAATGGGCACATCAAAGATTTTGTAGATGATAAAACCACTGGGTAAGGTTAGAAAAGCTCTTACATGATTTTAAATAGATAAACCTGCTCTTGTGATGTCTCCAAATTACTGCCACAAAATATAGGATAATGTCAGATCACTGTGGAATACAGGGAAACGGTATCCAGAATGTGAAATTATCCCCTGCTATAAGGGACAGTTTAATGGTCTGAATGAAAAAACACAATCCACATTTCTAATAACAGTGCAGAAAACACAAGGGATATTCAGAAATGCTAAAAAGCAAACAGACTAGAGCAATATATAACAATCTACCAGTTACTGTGCAGTCTATTGTAAGTTTTATCTAAGGGGTAGAAGAGGAGGGAAAAAAGCTTAAACAAGGCCTATTAGCAATAAATAGTTCTGCCAATATCCCTCACAGTAGGGGAACTCCTCCAGCAATTTTCACGATTAATTACCAGTGGCAAGCGTATTCATAATCTGGTGTTAATTTTGCAGTGTCTGAATGAACTCAGCTCTGGCACACTCAGTTATTGTTTCCCTGCTACTAGTAGGATGAACTACTTGTTCAGGTCATGCTGTGTCAAAAGAGTGCTAATGTGTTTATATAAACACTACAAGCCGCACCTGCTTTAAACACACTTTTTATTATTTTTTCCATGGCCAGTTAGAGCATATAAAACCCTTTGGTGCAGGAATGCAAAGAGGGAAAATATGCTACGGCTTGGATTTCATAAGGATTTCAAATAAAGTGAGAATATGAAGCTTAGAAGATATGCCTTTAAAAACATACCTAGATTTAAGCCCTTTCCTCTTGCTGCCTTATTTACAAGGTTTGGAGAGAATGGTAGCAGATAATTTGTCAGCTGCTACTGAATACCTTGAGGTTTTCATTGAGAACATCACGTACTACCAGGACAATGAAATGCACAGAAAGGATGGCCAGAAATGAGAGCTATTGAACATTTCCTTCGTTTTCTGGTTTATGTCACCTTCCTTGTTTATTGTTTTTTTATGTCAACCTATGTCTTTATAACATTTTTATTTGTAATACAATTTTTCACTTCATCTGAACTGGCTGAAAAGAAGTTATGCACACATACTTAATAGTATGAAATATACAATGGCTGCCATATAAGTAGTGGTCCTGATTGGTTAATGAGGATTCTCAGATGTGTAATTATGAGACCACATCTGCACAAGTCAGACTCCTTTACCTAGGACATTCAAACAACTATGATTTTATAAAAGCAATAATATACTGTAGCATGTGTATTGTCAACCTCATACTTCTACTATGTATAATGCTTAGCTAAATGACACCATAACAGCACACCAGGCCCTGTGTTCACTGAAAAGATTTATAAATACAAATTAACAAAAAGTATGATCCTCACATTTATTATGGCAAGTATAAAATGAAATATATATATGTTCTAGTCTTGATGAATATGAATTAATCTAATTAATGAAGTCATGAAAAAGTTCAAATACCTAAATATAACATATATCAGAATTTAAATGACAAAATGAAATTGTTAGAAAAATGTTAGTAGAAAAAGGCAGTGATTTAAAACAAACAAAATAAAGAGCAAAAAACCTGTTTAAAAAATTCCATTCTATGGGCTAAACTATATGCAAGATGCATTTTTACTTAGTATTTGATTTCCCATTACAGCCTATATGTACTAACTCTTTAAAAGCTTTTCAGTCAGCCAGGTCTATAGGAACAGATTAAAACTAATTTAAATATTTACGTGGGAGTTAAAAATGTGATAAACCAGAGTTTTAGCACAAAAATGACTTTAAAAAGATAAGGCGTTTACAGCAAATCCCACAGTTGTCTGGTTAGGTTAATATTAATTAGCACAATGGTAATAAGCCCAAGGAGCTTATTGAAATTAGTGTGTTGTTCGTATGAAGAAGATAAAAAGATACAATCAAGTCTTCTATGGCTTAAAGCCAACTCTAGGATGTTCCCACCAAAGCTGAAATCACAGGTGGAACATTAGCTCTGTTTTTAAAAGGACCCAACTAATGTTTAAGGCTGGGACAGCCAGTGTGACATGAAAGAGTGCAAAACACTTTAAGTTAAGTTGATCATTCAGTGTGCCTGTGGCACCAGACGCTATGTACTGGAGCTCCTCATATCCTTGAACACTGTTAAACCCCCTTACAAAGGTTTTAAAATGAGATTTCAGGAAAAGTAAGGGAAGGGCTAGATTGTTCAGGTATTTTGCACATTCTCACAGCGCATATAACAAAGTGCAAGCTCCATCTACTAGTACTATATAGTACTGTATTAATTGCCATGAGCTGATGGCCCAGGCAGCTTGCTTTTTGGTGACTTTCAAAAGTGTCTGATAATTTGGGGTGCCTCAGTTTTCAGACGTGCAGGACTTTAGTCAAATCCTTTAAAGAGTTTCAAATTGAGCACTGAGAACAGAAATGTCCAAATAGTCCATTAAATCTCCAACAGTTAGTTCTTGAGGCTTCCAGTTTAAATAAACCTCTTTTATGTGGCGTCTATTCCTCAGAATATGGCACTTGGACCTTCAGCTTTCTCCTCTCAGCATCCTTAACCAGTTAGGCTATGTAAAATATTTGAGCAAAAGTGGGGAAATCTATTTGAGTCTATTAAGTATCTAAATGTGAGCAGTTCTTTTCGGGCACAGAATCATAAAATCATAAAATCCTATCAAAGTTAATAGGGGTTTTTCTATTAGTCTCAAAGGGGAAAGAATTTCCCCCCATATATTTCAGATTATGTTTTCATTCAGATTATCCATTTACTGTTTTCAGTTAAGGCACCAATGTGCATAGAGATGTGTAGGAAAATCCTTCCATTGTGAAGTTTCTATCTATGGGTTTCCTACTGGTTGGTGTTCCAGACCTCACCAAAACCGCAATGCACAGTGGAAGACAGCATTCAATAGTGATAATTTGTTCATCAAATTCTTAGCTCCACACAGGGGAGAAGCCAGTGAGACAGGCTAGCCTTCTCCATTGCACTTCCCCTTACCAAGCCAGTAATGTCCCCTGTAACTTCTCCGAGACTGGGAAAAATAAAAGTGGAGTTGCTGCTTTCCCTCTAAAATCCTTTGTGACATCCAGGTTATACTAATTAATGGATGCATCTACATGTGAAATTAATTTGATGCAATAAACTCCAGTGTGGTCCGTGCCTGAATATATTGCTTCCAGGACCACAACACATTGTGCTGGGATGGCTCAGCCCTGGCTGGCAGAGGGTCCAGGATTTCAGCCTGCCAGCCTGGGGCTGCTCTGCCCTGGCTCAACGTGCTGTGGAGGGGCTGGTAGGGGCACAAGCGCGCTCCAGTGTGGGGTTAGCCAGTAGACTGCCTCACGCTGTAGCACCCTCATGGCCTAGCTAGACCTGGTCAACATCTACATATGTATTATGGCAGAGTAAATAACTCCACCGTAGGATAGTACCTGAGTTGTGCAGTACTATCCTACAGCTAATTTAATTAGTTTGCTCCATCCTAATAGCAGCACACATGTTGATGCTGATGCTTTACTGCGGAGGTAATTACCACTACAGTAAATGTCTCATGTATATGTGCCCAATGGGTGGTATGTCGGGCAACACAGCTGGATGGGACATTTGGACCCTTTGAAATTTGATTTAACAAATTATTTGTAAGGTGATTTTTAACTAGGAAACAGAGCAGTACTGACACTATACTTACAGACTTTGGTTCTGCACCTATACTATAGAATAACACAAATGTGTTACTGTGACTCTAACCATGATTCCAATGGTCAGGAACAATAGTTTCGCTTTGTGTTTTTGTGTGTGTGTAGTGGGGAGGAGATCTGGTTGTGTGGAGGGTTAAAGAGCTAGCATATGGAGCCTGAACTAGTGCAAAGTGCAGTTTCAGTTCTTCCCCCCTGCCATGGGGCCCATACTAACCTTCATTGTTGAGAAGAAGCCACCAGCTGGATCAAGATTTGTTGCTATATTAGAAGCAGGAGTCCAGATCTCATTGCTCCAGGCAAAGAATTGTGAACAGCTGCTTCTCTTGAGAAAGGAGATCCACAGCAGTGAATTGTGTTTGTGACCTGTCATTGGGTGCTGATGCAGCCCAACAAAAGGGAAGTTTAAAAGGCAGTTGTTAGGATCCAGAGTGCAAAATACAAAGGGAAAGATAATTAATGATGACTTTTTTCATTAGTAGAAAGAAAATGATTCTTGCAGAAAGCTGTGTGACCTTTACACTTCAGACTGTAAGGGAAGACACAACATTTTGAGATTATGTTAATGCAGTGTGAATGAATGACCTATGAATTAACATGGTCAGACTAACTGAACCAAATCAGATCCAAGCAGTTTAGATTTTGCCTTGCCTTTTGCTAAATTATCTTCAGTAAAATGGCAAATTAACTGCATTTGCCCCATCAAAAGAAGTATTCACAAAATATCAGTGAGGAAACAGGCAGACAGACAAATCAGTAAATAAAACCAAACAGTTTTTGAGGGATACATCAAACATGTCTATAAACTGACCTTGCAATAAGAGGGAGTGAACTTTGTGAGGAGAATGTCCGTGTTTATGAGCTACTGCTTACTATCAAAAGTATTCTTTGTTTTTTCTTCTAAAGTGTTTCAAATACATTACATGTGGAGTTCAGACATATATATGGAGTTCCAGTGAATTGCAACCTGGAAGGTTGTTTTGTGATATATTTACTCACCTAGATAGATTGCACAGGGGGGCCACTAACCTTTAAAATTGGACCCAAAATTGTGGCAAGATTACCTGACAAAAGTAAGTTAAATCAGTGACTGAAGGAATGCGTATCTGGGGTATGGGAATTCCTTAGGGGGTTTATTACATTTTCATCCTCATCCATAACAAAGAAAGTAAAGATTACAAGCTGTTATGGCCAGCAACTCTGCTTCTTAGTATGTTACTTTCTGAGTGCAGAAAAGAAGGTTTGTTCTTCTTCCTATTTTTCCAGCTCAGTCTTAACCCAGGCTCCAATTAGACCAACCTGGGAGCTGTTCTGATTTGCACCAACTATCCAATGTCCCCAAAACCACACACCAGATGGAGATAACTAGACTGCAGCATACTCTGAGATGCCCCTCTCCACCCCTTTCCTAACCATTTGGAATAAGCACAGTGAGAAGGGAGCCAGAGAAGTTGGCTATGGCAGCTGTCTTCCCTCTGGCCATTTCCCTATGGCAGGAGAATTCCAAACAAAGCCACACAAGAAATGTTTTTTTCCTGTTATTTAGCTTAGCCTGCATATGTTTCTTTCCCAGACCTGAAGAAGGGCACTTTGTACCCAAAAGTTTGTCCAGTATTTCTCCCAACTATACAGGTGGTCCAATAAAAGATATTACAAAAAACAAAACAAAACAAACAAAACTTGCTTCTTGTATAATCTGTTTCTACAACTCATTTGAATATTCTCAGTTGTGAGTCATTGCTAGGATTACATTACTTGGACTATGTACTTGGTGACTTTCTCTTTCATAGGTGGGTTTTGAAAATTTATGTGACTATAACGTCTCAAAAATCATAGAATATTACTTTACTTTGGAAATGGCAGCATGAAAGCATAGGCACAGGCATTCAAAAAGCCCAGGGCAGAATCAGCCAGCATTAAAATGGTTTTCTATAAGCAGTGCAGTTTAGATCGGTAGCGAACAGAACACACCTTTGCCCTTTGGTGGGAGTAGGAGGGGCAAATCTTAGACTCAGTTCCACCATTTTTAATCCAGTCTGTATGTGCCAAACTTCTGTTTTCTTATGGGTGTAGACCAGTTTCTGATCACTTATACTGGTAGAAGTGTAACATTTTCTTATGGATATAGATCAGTTTCTGATCACTTATAGTGGTAAAAGTGTAATGTCTCTACCTGGCCAAAATGTTTATTTCTATTTCTGTGAATCTTCTCAACCACACTCTACATTTTCTAGAAATTGGCTGATTAGTAGAACATGAAATTAGAATTTTATGTATTCCTTTATGTGTGTATGTAAAGCTAAAGAAAAATAATATTAAACATGTCCACATGAGAAGCTTCAGGATAGCATTGTTAATGCTACTTGATGGGGCTATGAGAAATGTCACTGGCTGTTTCGTTTTGATGCTGTTTCAATTTGTTTCAAGCTCAAAACAGCGAAATTGAAATGAAATGAAAGCTTTGAAATAGCCTCGAAACAGAATGAGGGCAGTTGAAACGTTTCAAAAGTTTCGAAACATTTCAAATTTTGAAGCTGAAGCTGTGCTTGCCTCCAGGGAAACAGAAAGTAAGGAGAGGGAGAGGGAAGGGGCAGAAGGACTGCTCTGATATTGACTGTGACTGTTGGCTGCTTGAGATGCTGCTGGTGCTACTGTGCTACTTACTAAGTTATTACCTGTTGTCATTTAAAGTGGTGGACTGAACTGAGGCTGCAGGGGAGGAGGAGACCTCATTGAGGCACACTACCGTGTCATGTAGAGGTCCCAGTGCCAATGAGGGTGCACCTTAACATACACACACACACACACACACACACACACACACACTGCCACACGTGTCACAAGTTTTGCTTTTCATCAGCTTGAGGTGCAGTTTCCCAGAAACCCCTGCACCTATCTCCTTGAAACTTGGTAGACTTCATGCCCTGAGAAGGGGCTACCATCTCTGCTGTTTTTATCCAAATCTGTGAAAAAAATGACAAAGTTATATGCAGTTTTGCACTTCCCCATTATAGCCTATGGGTGAAATGTCAAAACTGTCAAAACAGCAAAATGGAACAGTGCTTTTGTAACGAAGTGAAACTCAAAACAAAACTGTCCCGTAGAAATGGTGAAACGGAAATCAAAACAAAATGGTGCTGTTTCACACTGCCCTAGTAGTTGAATTGTAGCATTACATCAGCAGTGCTTCAATCTACTGTTGTGTTTTTCCTGTTTTAGCTTGGATCACATTCATTAATTTTTGGACAGTTTTAAATGAAACCATTCAATTTTATTAATTAAAATTAATTATTTCCCATCAGAAAATGGTGTACATCCTCTGGTTTGTACTCACCAGTGTGTAAACAAGATCTGCTGTTTTTTTTAGAAAATGGCTCTGATGTATAGCAGGGTTCAGTACTCTGTGTTATAGCATCTTGGAGAGTATGTAAGAAGTTAGAATTGTAAGTACTTTTAGTGCTATCTGTCCTCCTTTTTCAGGCCAAAGAGCCTGATGGAAGAAAGAAGAAGTAAACCACTATCCAGTCAGACATGCAGCTTTCTTGTCTGGTTTTCACTGATGTGGCAGACAGCAGAGATGGACGCAACTCCACAGCTAAGTGAAACTCAACAGACGTGAGGATTCATATGGTCTATATGTCCTGGGAAGCCCCATTTTACAGACTGCCCTGGAGAAACTTGCCATAGAAGCTTGGATCAAAATGTCCAGGCTCAAAGTCCCATTTCCAGAGCAAAGAGCGCAGAGGCTCTGAATACTCTGGTACGAGCTGGAGTTTTCACAGCTTCCAGCCTCTCTGCTGTGGATCTGTGACTGATCCCCACTTTATCGCTCCTATATCCCAGACTTCCAGGCTCCCAAGACATAGCCTAGAAGATCTGACTTGGTTTTCAGTTCCAGATTTGCAGACTTTGGAAGCTTTGGATTCTCTCCAGGTTTGTCAGGAAACTCAGCAGGGTTCTATCATAAACTTACTTTGAAGTCACCAAAAAATCATTGAACCTAAAACTATTTTCTCATTTTATACAATCATTGTTTCATGTAAAATACAAATTAGTCTTTAGAACAGGGCCCTAAAGCTTTGTTCCCTCCCTTATCATGAATGCCACTATTCTAAACTGTTGGGCTCACTCTTCTGTTTCCTTTCTAACTCAGTCAACCTTGAATTCTTTTCTGTACAGCAGCACAGTTCTTGTAAGAAGGTTGGAGACAGCCCACCTTCACTCCCATCTACTTTAGCTGTTGCTTGGTAATTAGGACAATCTTCAGGAAGCAAGAAAGTTCAGGTTTGAATCTTCTCAGGTAGAAGAAGGTATCAAACCTGGGTTTCCCATATCTGGGGTAAATGCTTTGGAGTCTAAGTTGGTGTGCAGTAAAATGAGAACCACCATCTTTCCTGCCAGGTTTTAAAAGAAAAGAGTGAGCTCTGCTCAGTTCTTTGAAAGTAAGGCTATTGGTGTCTATCTTCAAGAGTAATCCGAAATGTGGTTTATTTTAAGTTATCTTAAAACTGATGGAAGAATGTTCTTGGCATTTTTGCTGACTGCTCCTGACTTGAGGCAACCTCCTATTCAGCAATCCGGTTGTTTTAAATCCTGTTCTCAAGTCAGCAACCTAAAGGGCTGCAAGCTGAAGTGACCCAGTTTGGATCAGAGGCGGGATGGAGGGTGGGTGGGCAGGCTCTAAGACCTAGCCATTGATGCCACTTATCTCCATTGTTTATATGGAGAAAATACCTGACACTGCTGCTTTTCCCTGCACGGCATGGGGAAGGTGCTGACTGCTGACCTGGGACCACCAAATGCCACTGAAAACACTCACCACCCAATGCTGTTGAAGCCCCATGTCTGGGGGTTGGATCAAAAGACTGCAGGCTAGATTCGGCTCACGGCTTGTAGATTCCCAACCTCTTCTGCTCTCATGGTGCATGACTCTCTTCCTGCCTAGTCGATTAACATTGACAAGTAACATGAAAATTAAGTATCTGAAAGTTAGAAGTCATAGTGTTTTAGGTGCCTGGTACTTTACTGCATTTGGTCCTAAGGCCAAGATATTCAAAAGTATTTAATTGTCTACCTGACCTGAACTTATCTCAATGGGAGTTATGTACTTAAAACCTTTAGAAATCTGGCCCTAAGTGACTTGCATTAAACCATAGAAGATATGTGTCAGGGCACTGAATAGAAAGTCTTGAGTCCAAAGCTAGCACTGCAGCTACTGGATTATATATTCTGTCTTCATGTCCTACCACTCCCACGTGCATATGGGACTGAGCAACAGGTAGCCACCATGTGCAACCAAAGTGCTCAGAGTTGTGGTCTAATAGCAATGTATAGCCTGGAGAGTGCCATACTTCCCTTTACTCTACTATGTGACTATCTTCAAGTTGTCCAAGGGTCCAACCCTATCAGTACAGCTAGATAAAAATCTCTTAACAGGATCACAATGTCTTCACCTAGATTTGAAGACTATCTGAATTCATTCCTGCTAGGGAGAAATTGTTAAATTCACATTTGACTGGACTGTAACAGAATAATCAACACCCCGCCCCACGTACTTTTATCCCCTGGGCAAAGCTGTTGTATGACTCTAACAAGTAGATTCATAGATATGAGGCACATGCACCATGCATTCTATTTCAGTAAAGAATGATTTTGAACATAAAGTTGCAAAATTATTTCTTGCTCATTTTGTGTTAAGTAAAGTATATCTGTGGAGCCTTGTAATATAGGCAGTGTCCTGCCCTCTCAAAGAGCAGGACAACTTTTTTTTGCTGTGTATTGAGGATGTAAACAGACTTTGGGGTTTACTGCTGCAAGTTGTAAATGATGTGTGAAATTAAATACTTCTTTGCAGTACTCTGAGAGAATACAGACAATGCAATCACTGCTGAACCGTACGATAGTTTACTGGAACAGTTACCTCTGACACATTCAACCACCTACCGGAAGCTTCCATAGGAGAAAACTATGTTATATGCAAAACTACTGTTATCCCATACTCACTAAAATATATTTTTAAAAACCTTGTTTGTGATGAATTTCTGAGTTTCTGGACATACTTAACCCCTTCGGGCAATCCCAGATCTTTTCACATTTTCCAGTGGATAGATAGGTAGGTAGATATCAACATGAAATAAAATAAGTTCTGGAAAGACTAGTGAGTCAGAGAGCTCACATGACACAAATAATGGCTTCTGAGGGAGGAGGAGAGTTTATAATGGCTCTCTTTGCTACTGAAAGGCTTATTCACACTGAAAATGTAAATTACATGATCCATCGACGATGGTGGTGAATGGTTTTATTTTAATTCAGGGAGACAGTTAAGCATAGCCAAACTTAGGCCCATTTCTAAACAACCATATTTTAAAAACATGAAAAATGGTAGCATTGTGATCAGTTGCAGTGAACTCTGCTAATAAGCAGAGAGAAAAAGAGTTGAAAGGAAGAATTAAAAGGAAGGCTTACCTGAGAAGCAGTTCAAACTTTCATGTATCTTTTAGGCTGGATGGAGCTGGAAACTGAATGTGCCTTTTATCCTGAAAGTCTGGACTATCACAAGATTTCATGGATTTTTTAAACTTATGGACAGATGAAACTGAGTTTAATCTTAAACATAGGGTGAACATTTGAAACCAGACTTGCTCAGGAGGTTGGAATTGGTGGGGAGAATAGAGAATGCAAGTATGTTTTTTTATTTTGTGGGAGAGAGGTGATATGGAATAAAACAATTGGATGACACAGGACATCATTTAAATCAGATGGCATCACTTTCTAAACATTTTATAGTAGAGTAACCCCACAATACTTCACAGTGCAGATTTTCCCTTCCAGGAAATTCAGCTTTCCTTGGACATTCCAGTTCTCTCCATCCTGGTTTCCATTTAATTCTAATTTGTCCATAAGGTATTGTTTGCTTAGAGTGTCACTTACCTTCTACTGTTTCTTTTCCTGATCCATCCTATTTATGCTAAAAGGTAAGCCTTGAGCTCTTGAGCTTCCTGATTTCTCTTTTGGTATCTGCTGCTGTATGCCTGATGTGACTGAACTGCAAATACAAAGAACGTTTAGATTAATTTTCTATAGTGTGGCAACAGCTGCCCCTCTTTGTCCTTTTCTCTTAATTTGTGGCAATGTTCAGTGCAGAGGCTGACTCAGGAGGTAAGAAATGAATGACCCTTCACACCCTGCTCAGAAGAAAGATGGATGCATAATATGATGAGACACTGCTGCTGCTACAGCTGTCATAATCTGTCCAGCTGTTGATCTCTTCCATTTATGGAGGAATCTGGTGCTTTACTTACAGCAGTGTTTCTACTTTCCGCTGTCTTTCCCTATCCCATCTAAATAGTTTCTCTTTTCTGTTTTGAGGATATTTTTCTTCAGTCTTTCAGACCACCACAAATTTGATGAGAAAGCAGATTTAATGAGTATGGATAGTAATGGATCCAGGCAACCCTGCACTAGGCCAAAGAGATGAAAGCCGTCCTTCACTGTAGATACAGTTTTCTGAAGAAGACAGCCCACGGCCTTATTCCATCTGAAGTAGGTTCATTCCCTTAAGGAGACAACAATGACCTCCCTTGAGTGAAACAAATGCAGTACATTCATCAGAGGCAGGCCAGGTTCTTTGGGTAGGTGTGATATCTTTTATTAGACCAACTAAATAATTGGAAAAAATGTTATTTGCAAGCTTTTGAGCACAAACACCCTTCCTCAGGTGATGGGAGACTCTGTTGCTGTTCTGAGTTCTCCAGAATTCCTGTTTCCCAATGCCAGACAAAGGGCATTTGTGCCTGAAAGCTTGCGAAGAACTTTTTTCCAACTATTTAGTTGGTCTAATAAAAGATATCACATCTACCCAAAGAATCATGCCTGCCTATGTCCTTATACCAACATAACTACAACCAACAACCCTGCTACATTTATCATTATACTTTTGTGATTCAAATCGGATATAAACCTGGGGTTTATATAGGACTGGTTCAGAGCTGCTGGAACATGCTGCCCCCAGTACCTGCTTATGGAAGGCAATCAAGATACCTAATTCTTCTGTAGAGTTGCTGAAATTCCTCAGAGGTGTAACCAATGGCCCAGGCTTCTAGAAATGCTGAAAATTTCGAGGAGGAGGGAGTTCATAGTTTGATTTAAAAAAACAAACAAACCCTGTGCATTAGTTTAGTACTTGTTTATACAAATACTAAATAAATGAGCAGTACCACTGAGTGATAGCATCTCATGTAGACATGCCCATTTTGAAGCTGATTTATATGGAAGTGGCTCAGATATCTCATGATACTTTTCCCATACAGTCTCTTCTTATGGTAATTCTAATGCAATTGCAGAGGAGGTACACCTAATATATACCTGAAGTTAGACAAAGTTTGTTGCCCCTTGCTTTGAGACTTGACAGAGAAGAGATGACCTGAAATTGCTCCCAGAATCTACAACGGGTTCAGGAAAAGGTGGTCACCAAAGAGATGAGTAGTCTCATGGTTCATGTAAACATTTCTTTCACTTCAGATTTAAATTTTTCAAAAGCAAATTTTGTTCTCAAGGTGCTTATATAGCAAACATTACAGTTAAATCTTAACTATGAAAAGCATATTTAAAAACAACTAACAAAGAAAACTCAGTGACTTAACAGTGAAATGGAAAGTTTGAAAGTCATTGACTAATATTCCAGTAAAGAAGAAAGCTCTAATGCATCAAAAGAAAAGCATTTACAAATGTCTGCAAACATTCAAAATGAATGTGAGTAATTGTCTTCCACTGGGGCTGGAAAGCAGTTATTTTCATTCTAACCTTTGGCTTTATTTGAATAAATATTCAATTTTTTAACAATATAACTCTCCTGTAAAAATCTGAAAAATATTTCTTGTTTTATTTAAACGCCTACAAATAGAAAACTAAGATGCATGTATCAAACTGGCAGAACTTGGATCATTCTTTTTAGTGGATAAAAAGAGAGTCAGGACTTTTAGATATGAACTTCACAGATGACAGTGTGGAAGGGACTGTCCTTCAAGAATCGGGTTTTATAATCATACTTACTGATGTTCACTGAGCAAGCTGATGCCTTACTCAGCAGAATCGATTGTCTCATGAGACAGACAGATGCCTATCTAGATAAGAAGACAGATTCTTAAAATATACATCTACTGGACGAATTCATAGAGGACAGGTCCACTGGAAGCCAGTAAAATAAACTAATTAGGTATATGGCTTCTGACTTCCCTAAATCCATGATATTTTACAAGAGGGAGGATATGAGAGAGGGTGGATCACTTTAGACGCACTTCATTCATATTCTCTTCCTCTAACACATCTACTACTTGCCACTGTCTGGGACATAGCTATCAAGAACAATGAATTAATATCATTTCAGAGTTTGTCAGATTTTCATGATCCTGGTAAAACCACACTTTTCCAGCCTTTCCCTTGATATTGTTAACTACCTCCCATGTGTCTCCAGTGGAAGGCAGCACAGTCATTACCTATCATATCTTTTGCCCTTTTGTAACGTACTTTATAAGGAAGAATTACTAGGCCCTTTGAGTTTTGAACATATATATCAGAGCTATAGGCATATACTGCCCCTCTGGTGAGATACTGGTGGTGCTTCCAGAAAAGTAGAAAATAGTGTCATTAGAGTTGCTTAAAGGTACAAGATCTATACTATCCCATAACAAATGCCCGCTTCTATAGTATCCTTCTAAGGAGTTGTAAAGTCTTCATACTTCTTCTGTGAACAGAGGATCTTGAACTCCCTTGACACACCAGGCCTTCCAGAGTACCCACTGAGACTATAATTCTTTACAGATGAAGAGTTGTGACTATAAAGCACAATCTAATCTTGAAGCCCTATACTTTATAACAGAAAAGCAATGCCTTCCATTGTTTGATTATGCTAAAATTAAATATGATGGCATCTGGAATATCAGTCCTTGAATAATTAAGTAATGTCTATCTTCTTCAAACTTTTATGTCCTGGGAATTAATGCATAGATTTATTTAAATGCTGAGATTCTTTGCCTTTGTACATTTCTGTTCATCACTTGCCTCCTTGTCACATGTTGTGCCTGAATTTTATGCTAAAAATAAAAAAAAAGCATAAATAATAAATATCTTGTATCTGGCCCATGTATTAAGAGTAATATTTATATTTTACTTCCATATGATTCTCTTGACCACAAAAGAGTTGAAAAATAACACCTGAGCTAAAGTTTTCTAAAGCCTAAGAGAACTAAGAGTCTAAATATAATTGACTTTCAGTGTGATTTAGGCATTTTAAAAATATTTACCCAAATCCTATATAAAAAAGGTTCACACTACTGAGAAAGTTGCAGTTCATCATAAGGACAAAATGGTATTGTAAAACAAAACATTGGTAAAAATTTTCCAAGTTAAAAAAAAGGTCTGAGTTCAATCTGATTAGAGATATAGATTAGTTCAAATTGTATCTCAGTTTTTTTTAATGATCCGTGACAGAAACCATATTATATTGATCTTTTATTTTATGGTTTTCTATCTCCACTTCAGTCAACATCTTTGAGTTTTTCCTAGAGCAAACTGTGAGACTTTCTTGTTGGGTAAGACTGATTCTTCCCACAATTAAAAAAAAAAATTAAACAAAAGTCCAATTCTAGTATTTCCAACATGTGTAGAAATTTTTTTCCTACCACCAAGCTCTATGTCATTGCTGCAGAAACTTTAAGATTCTTTAAAAGTACGTTCAAAATTAGGTGAAGGGTAAAATTATGAATTTCCCACTTGGAAGAAAGTGGCTTAAATTCTATCCAATTATTTGCCATGGCAACCAGCTAAACACAAAAGGGCTGGAATGGATGTAGAGTACTGCCTCTATAATCATCACTGTATGTCCTTCAAATCATGGATATGCAGCACCACTATCCCAATCTACTTCAGGGCCATAAGCCTACACGGTAATTATATGCTTTGGAACACTCCACTTAAGTGCATCAATAATATAGTGAGTGAACACGTTCTTTAATTCTGCACCTGTAAATGGAGAAAAAAAAAGAAATATCTCTATCAGAAAACTGAAAAAAAGAAATTAGACAACTATGTTGTTTTTCAATGTGCTCTGTGATACATCATTTTAAAGTCCAGTAGACTGCTAATTCTAAGTTGCCTATTAATAATCAATGCATAAAAACTATGCTTAAGTATTAAAGCACGTAGGTTTCTTCCAGTGTGGAATCCCACTGACTTCAATGACATTTTGCGAAGGAATAGTATTAAAGGTAGGCAGAACAGTTTTCATGATTGGGGCCTTGCACTGACATTATGTCTTTAACTCAGCCAGGTATTGTGGCATATCCCAGATTTCCCTCTCACCTTAATGCATGGATATAATTGCTATTAATGTGTATTATGGAGGAAACGGAGTCAACAGCTCCTGATTTGAGTGTCATCTAGTAAGAAGAGTTCTGGAATGGAGATCAGATGTTTTCCTGGTGTTGGGATGTGTTCCTGAATGTTTCACTGACACGCTGCATAGCTTCAGGATCGAGCCACCTTTGGGCACCTGTTTCCCCTTCTATTCCTTCTCTGTTTTGTCCATTTAGACTGTAAATTCAGCCAAACAGGAAGTCTCTTTTGCTGTGTTTCTTCAATGACTAGCACAATGGGCCCTTCTTCTGGGTGCCTCATGGCACTAATGTAATAATAATAATAATAATAATAATAACAACAATGGTAACAATAGTAATCATCATCATCCTCCAGGCTGTTAATGGGAATCCTGCAGTCTGTGCTAAAACATTCATTCCATTGAACAAATGGGTCTGAGATAGAGGCAAATGGGTTGATTTGTGTGATGACATTACACAAATGCTTTCTTTTACGTTAATGTTTTAATTCATGGTTATAAATTGATTCTAATTCATTAAAATTAATATATTTTAAAATCCCTCTTAATAGGACAGAATTGAAACAAATAAATAAGTTTGAATTGCAGCAATATGGTTTTAGGAAATACTACTATTACTACCACTAATAATAATCATATTCACAACAATAATAAAAATAGGGTTTTTGACTTAATTGGCATAGTTGAATGACTACTTCTATATAGAGTTCTTGAAATTGTTGCCCAATGCAAAGTGCAAACTCTCATCATTGTAGCAGAAGATTTTATTTCACGTTTCTGTTAAAGCGCCATGTACTAGAAGCAGGCCATTGATGAGAATTTCAGCTTCTTTTGAAAAAGGGTAAGCTTCTAAACCTCATGGTTGTGGATAAGAGCTTAAAAATGTGAAATGACTGCCCCCTAAAGTTTGGGAAGGTTCTAGAAGGCAAATAAAAGAACTTAAAATGTATTGTTTTTAATCTCCTGATTTTTACGTTAATTGTATGATTTTGGGGTCTTGACAATTTTTTTTTTTTTTTTTTTAAAGGTTGGGGTTAGCAGAGCTATTACTTAGCCACAACAGTTAAAGTTACAAACTTTATTAAAGGAGCAAAACAATTTTAAGTGTTCCAGCTCTGCATCTCTTAAGTATTTGTTCAGAGTACTCTAGCAGTGGCTGAAAATATGTAACAACCTCTGTACCCCTACTGTATAGAAGCAGTAACAAGTTGTAAGAAACAGGGTAATGCTGGTTCTTTCCCTTTTGTTAGAAAATGAGAAAATGTTTCTTTTTGTTTCTTTTTGCCAAGGACAATACTGGAATAATTTTTTCATGAATGGTTTAAATAAACTATTTTCCCTATATTATGGAGATCATTATTAATGTGACCACTACAATTAAAAACTAAGCTTTTAATGATATATGACCAAAAATGGTTACAGTGCACAAAATGTAGATTAAAACGCTGTGATATTCTTAACAACACTGAGTAAGGTGTCCAATTTGAAAAAAAAAATGCTACAAATCGGAGATTAAAAAAAAAAATCAATATTTTCTTAGAATTTTTTTCAAATGCCTGAAAAATGTTGACCAGTCTTTCCTGTTATACACACATCTCAGGTGCCAGAAACTCAGCCTTCTGCTCCCTGTTTCATGATGGATTTTATGCATGAGGGAAACCATTAGAATTTTATGAGGCAATCTGAACTGCCTGTAAAACTGATGGGGGCAAAAATAATTGGATATTTAACCATTAGGCACCAAGCAAAACATTTTGTGCTTTCACTTCAGATTGTTCACTGTTTCCCATCAAAATGGAACTCAACTTTCTCAAGTGAAAATACAAACAAAAAGCCAAAACTCTTTCATCTGTTTAGATGTAACATGCATGTGTGTGAAATGATGACATTCCTGATTTGGTGCCAGGCAACATGTCACTATGCTTCACTTTTATAAAAAAACTGGGTTTCAGCAGGAGTGGAAGAATAATACCTGTACCCACCTTACTTTAGAATTAATTAAAAACCGAAATTTTGCATGTAAAAAATAACGAGGCAAGAAGAAACGTCATAATTTATGCCAACATCTCATCCTGTTTTGAAGGATTGTCAGACCCTTCACAAACACATAAATACATACATATACCTCAGGCAAGCTATGTATATAACATCATTGAACAACACGTGTTTTTTAATAGAATTTATAGCCAGCCAGGGTGTTGCACTGCACAGTATCAGATATTTTGAGCAAGGACCCTGGAGTAAAACCTTTATCTTACAAAAATTGCTAAGTGATCATTGATATCCTTGAAGAGCTGATAAGACATTGTTTTTTCATGTCCAATTCCAAGATGACATGATTCCTGTTTATTACACTCATATAATTCTCTTGCTTGTACTTCCTGCAACCCTTATTCATCTGTTTGTTGTAGCCTCTTTTTCTTAGATTAGGAACTCCTTGAAGTGGACATAGTTTTTTTCATCATATGTTTGTACAGCACCTAGCACCCAGACTGGAGTCAATAGTTGTTACTGTAAGAAAATGAAAATGTAAAAAAATGGAAACTAGGTTGCAAGAAATGATGAATATGATCAGGTACAACATGAATTTAAGAAAAGCCAGGGCATGGAGACTAGATACAGACCTTCAAAAAGCCCAAAGTGGAATCAATCTAAATTACATGGTTTTCTGTAAATGATGTAGTTTAGATCAGTCAAGAACAGAACACACATTCACCCTTTGGAGGGAGGACCACATTTTAGACCAGGTTCCACTTTTTTTAGACCATTCTATGTATGCTGAATTTTTGTTCTGTTATGGGTGTCAAACAACTTTGTGTGCTGAACTTCTGTTACAGGTATAGACCTGTTTCTGATCACTTATACTGGCAAAAGTGTAATTGTCTATACATGGCTGGAAAGTATAAACATACCACCATTTGTTGTGGTGTGTTGAGGTCTCATAAGGAGGAAATGGGAATAGCACTACATAAACTGGTAACTGAGTCCATTGTAAAACCTGAGGAAAGCGGCACTCATGGATACCTCTGAAATACTGAGGAAGATGGAACATTCTAAACTCAGTGTTTTTTGGATTAGATCTTCCATAGCAATTGTGTCTCCACTTAGATCCCGGGCAATGGAAGAAGATTAAGACAAATAGGAACTTCATGGACTTCATTAGAAATGCTTTATAAGGAGTAAGAAGTGAGTTTGCATTACTGGTACTTAATTCTGAAGGTTCAGGAAGTCCACCTTGTTCTACTCTGTCCTAAAATTTCGTTTAGTGCAAATGTAAACAGGGAATTTCAAATTGATTAGTCTCAATTCTAGGACCCCATAAAATACATGCTTCATTCAGTTTTTCCCCCTTATACATTCAGTATTAATTAATAAGACTAATATCTTTACAATTATTATTTTTGTAATAATACAATTATTATTTTATTAGTGATAGATCATGCTAGTCACTGTATCCTCTAACTATCTTGTATCATAATGGATACAGTCAGTAATATTGTTAGGCAATTGCAAAAATTGTAGATCTAAATTTAGATATTAATATCAAGTGCATAAAGAACATAGTAATTCCTGAAACCATAAACTAATGTCAATAAAATAATTATAATATTTCCTTATGAAAATTGATAAACATTTATAAATATCTGTTTTAGGTAAGAGGTTATTGCAAAGGCATATTGACATTTGTTTTTGTTTTAATAACAAAGCTTTGAAGAGCTTATTAAGCCCACAAACTTGCACAGGTTCTGCATATATTAAATAACACTCAATATTATCAAAGCAGATTGTGCAGCTCTAATTGGCATTAATGGGTGTCATATAGCTAAATCGTAGCACACCATTTTGAAATGCAGAGCATTTTCTGACAATGCAACATCCATGCACGCTGGTCTGCCTGGAATGCCAATGACAAATTTTGCTGGAAAAGGTCATTGTGTCTGTCAATTTGAGGTAATCAGTTATCAACATTTTACAACTCAGTCATTGAAAATATCTTGAAAAATCCTAAACTTCATTCATTCACATTATAGATTACTTACTCTTAACTTTTCACTTAAAAAATGAAAGATAAAAAATATTTGGAAATGGCAACTCTAATTAAAATTAATACAAGACATTGAAAGAATGAGAGAGCTCAACACAATAATTTGCCAGTTCATACAAATACTCTGAGACTTGGCAATGCCATGTTTTCACCTGGAGTGAATTTTTACAGATGAATTATAAGCTACTGAAAAGAAAGAAATTGCAACAGAAATACTGACAGACCCTTAGCTATGGCAATACAAATGATGCTGCTATAATAACTAATTAAAGGTACACACAGCAGGAAAGGAGAGTCAATGTTTGATGTCCACTGTCCAAATGATCATAAATTCCAGGTTCTTTGCACTCTAGGACAGTAATTGGTAATATTAAAGTAAGGTAACTATTAATACTTGCCAGATCACTTAATTTGCGTATCTCTGTAATCTTAATTACAATCTCAGCAAGAATGTCACCTTTTGAACAGGCAGATGAATAAAGAATATATAAACAGCCCTATAGGAACTATCTCTTGGTGTCATCTAGTGGTTACATTCCCATACTGCATAAGAGAAATTCTATGCTGAGTTTTACACACGCGTGCATGCGTACACACACACACACACACTTTGTTTCTGACTGACTGGAGTAAAGGAAGTTGCCATTTTTAACAGACAAGGCAAGGTTAGCAACAATCAAGCCTTTCTCTGCTCTTCACCCTGGCCTTTTTGCTATGTCTTCTTATTAGGTCAAGACGCATCAATAGAGAGCTCAGTTAACATACATTGGTGTGAAGGTGCTGTCTGCTGCCCCATTTAGGCTGCATGACTGAGTGACTGGGTGTTGTTAAGGGACATCCGCTGCCAATACACAAGGTATTTCCTCATGGCTGACTGAGCAGCACTCAGGGGATTCTGACAGATTGAACTGACATGCTAACAATCTGATTGCAGATGGCACTGGAGGAAGACTCAGAGTGAAAGAGAAAAGTCCCCTGACCCTCCTGTCATCTCTTTCTGCCTCTATCTCAGGAAGGGAACACTACAACTGACACAGAGAAAGGTGACACAGTGAGAATGACTTAGCCAGAGCTGGGCTGAAGTGTTGCAGGTTTTGTTTTTTGTTTTTTAAAATCACAAGAATTACAAGTATATTTGTAACTCCGGTTGTTTGTTTGTTTTACCCCTACGAATGTGGAAGGGAAAGGCATTTAACCTTAGGTGGGAATGAATGGATAAAAAGAAAGCCAAACCTGTGCTGGAGATACCTCTCAGAAATAAATCTAGGGTGGAATTCTATTTCCCTTTGCACATCTAAATGTCAGCATTTTAGCTGTGGAAGTGCCAAATATAACACTTATGCACAGGTAGTGATTCTACTTCCCAGGAAGTATTAATGCTTAAGTGCACATGTGTAGAGCGAGTATGTGCAGTAGGCTATACACCAGCTGTACATGGCTACATAGGCATACCCTCATTGTGGACATGTACCATCATCTAAAGCCCAAAAATGTAGGTGACTGGAAATATGTGACTATCAGGTATTAGACTGTGGAAGAAGACACTACTATGTTTTAGTCTCAAGAGCAGTAAAACTGGTCAGGGGGCAGAATGCAATCTATAGGGTACATGATGGAGATGAATGCTAGTCTGGAAGGGAGTAAACCCTGAGTTCTAGCCTGGACCCTTGCTCCTGATGGAACAGAATCTTCTCCATAGCACTAGTTTCCACTCATTTTATCCAACAAGAACTAAATGCAAGGGGAAAATGGATAAGTTTCAACAGGAGCACTGGAGAGAGATCTGCATAATGCCTGATCTGTGTTAAGAAGTCAGAGAGTGATAGATTAAAATACTCTTGAGTGAAGAAGGCCTAGAATTCAAACTCCTGCTTTCTGGGGAAGAGTCTTAAGCATTCAGTACCTGGAGCTAAAAGGAGAGGTACTAATCTTTCTCCCTTATCATTCTTTCCAGATCTTGTGTGTATACATAGCCCCATATGCACATAGGCTTATACTCCCAAAGCATAAAGTGATGGTCAGATAGGTGGCTAGAAAATTGCCACTTGAGACATGGAAAGGTAAATGGAATTCTATCCATAGTTGTAGGGTATAAATTAACCAATAAAAGTATCTAGATTTTGTTGTCATAGGAAACTCATTGCTACAAGTGACAACAGTGTGTTTTAGGTAGAAGTCTGTGTTAGAAAACTCATGTAAGCAAGTGATACAAGTAGCCAACTTATTAGAATCCGAAGTGGCTGCCCTAAATTTATGTTCTGGTCAATATTTCAGCCCCCACTAGAGTTAGAAAATTAATTCCAATCACAAAACCAACACGGTATTAACTGAGAAGCTCAATTGTAACATTTTCATTGTGGTAGCCATATTGGACTCCAAGATGGCTGACACGTTGGCATGTATGTATTGACTCAATGTAATTAAAAAACCTAGTAAACAATACTATTAAAACCTCACAAATTCTATCACTACAGACTTCATAGTGGGCCGACAGTACTGAAAACATTATAACTCAGGCTTGCCTACTTGTATGAGTTATATTGAATAAGACAATACATTTTTTTTTAAATTTCAGAATGCGGGTAAGTCGGATATTAATAATACATAACTCAATGGAAATTAAACATCTGTTCAGCTTGAGGCAATTGGAAAATGTAATAGTCTAATCCAATGGTAGAATAACAGTAATACAATGGTATAACATTCAAACAATGGGTTATTACATTTTTTCAGATCTCTTCATAACTCGAATCCGTTTCTGAACCCCTGGAGTTATTACATGAATTGCAACTTACTGTCTCATAGCACTCGCAGCCAAATGTGCATGGCACATTAACCTGCTTGCACAAGCATGCTGGCCCCTGACATTCTGTCTTGCACTTGCAACCTGTTATCCGAAGGTATTCTGCTAATAATGGTTCAAGCATGTTTATGATAGGAACATAACCATCATTTTCAGCTTGACAGACACACTGGTCAGGTTATGACAATGGTGCAGTAGGTTCAAGTGCACTCCACCAAACAAGACTTCAATAATTGGATTTAAGTACATGGTGCACAAGGGGTCATATGTAGGTGGAAGTTTATGCAGAGATTTTCCTTGATTTCACCCTAACATCCAGAAGGGTGAAGGATCATCAAAGATGTTGACAGCTGATACAACAACACAGAAAACTTTTATATATGACTGTACAAACCCTTATCAACAACAGGCCTAATTTCTAGACCTGCCAATAGATGTAGATGTTGAATGAACACTGTGCAAGCTGTTTTTTTTTTAGTGTGACCACTAAACTCACTGGTGATTTCATAACCGGTGACACTGTGGACACCAATTAGAGATGCACAGACTAGCTCAGGCAATTTTGACACAATATCACAAACTGGAATGAATTTTACTGGGTTGCTTTTCTTCATCCAAATCTTAGGTGCAGGATTATGCTATAGAAGAAGGATCACTATGCCTATGTCATCACAGGAGAATACTACAGAGAAGTATCCCAGACCAACCTCATGTTTGCCGTGTAAGAGCATTCTGGTGTCTGCTGCTGCTTACTATGAATGCAGTTAGAAAAATTCACATGAGCCGGTGTGCTTTGCTTTTCCAGCAGTGAAACCACCAACAGTGAGAACTCGTTCACTTCAGAAACATTGGCATGATTCCTTAAAAAGTTCCTTATTTAGAAAATGAACTAGGTTTTCTTTGTTTGCTGGTAAGGATATGAAACTACTCCATGATGCCAGTAATGGAAGAGGTCTGCTGCTCATGATTTTATGGATTGAGCTAGTAGTCTGAGTCCTTAATATTTTTGTGCCTGCCTTTATGGATGCTGATATGTATGGATTGAAGAAAGTGTCAACTCAATCACACATGTTGGAATAGTTGGCAAACACCTGTTGCACACAGGAGTAAGCCAAATCTTCAAACTTTCTTGCACTTTTCAGCTTTCCTAGTCTCTGTACAAGAGCCATGCCATTGATAATAGCTGATTTCTCAGAAATAGCAGAATGGTTACTGCTTTACCTCCAATCGAGATCCATAACAAGGCTACTGCATCAGCCATATTGGCAATTTGTCAGGTTTAAAAAGTGATGAAGGGTATTGTCACGGAGCGGGGACCTAGGAACGGCCGTGATCTCTCCTAGTACCCCCTACCGTGCCAAGTGGGGTGTCCATGCACCCTCGTTCTCGCCCACCACGTCTTTGATGACAAAAGTATTAAGGGAGGATGTCTTTTCAATGCCTTTGGACACAGTACCCTAATGTATCCCAGTTTGTCTCCCATCTAAGTGGACTCCGTGAATTAAAGCCTCATGGGCTACACGTGGCTCCTACCACCTCTAATACCACACCCCAAGCCTCTCAGATGTACCGGACGTTGGTGTGTCTATTCTTGTTGCCCGCACCCTCGCGGCTGCCCTCCAGGTTTGTCTTCCCTTAGCAGCCCTCTCCGGGGCTCCTACCCATACGCTCGCCCTCCCTGGGGCTCAACGCAATGCTCTTGTTGTGGGCCCTCCCTGGGGCCCAACGCGATACTCTCACCCTCCCTGGGGCCCAACACGATACTCTCACCCTCCCTGGGGCCTTCCCTTGTGATCCCCGCAATTGAGGCTCAGGTGGCCTTAGCCATGCCTGGCCTCCAGACCCCCTCTTGGGACCTACGCCCCACTGGGGCTTTGCTCAATAGGGCTCAGGTGGCCTCGGCTGTGCCTGGCCCCCAAATTCCCTTCTTGGGGCCTCTAGTCCTGTGCGCCCTCCCTGGGGCTTCTAGTCCTATGCGCCCTCCCTGGGGCTTAACGCAAGCACCCTCTGGGCTTCTCACCAGTGCCCACTCTGGTGCTCCTCACAATTGGGGCTCAGGTGGCCGTAGCTGTGCCTGGCCCCTAAATCCCCTCCTCGGGTCTACTTTTTCTATACGGCTCAGGTGGCCTCGGCCTTTCCTGGCCCTCCAATGCACTGTGCCCCTTCTCAGGGCCCTGGGGTCAGTGCACCCCTAGGTGCGGTGCCATCTCTGGCACCGGGGTCTCCACACCGCTGTGGAGCCCCTAATGAGGCCTCCTCCAACCCCTATTAGCCTCACCCGGTCCTCCGGTTTAATTACAAACAACAAACGCGACAACACGAGCCAACCGGCTATAACTCAGAACTAAGCCACCTGGCTAAACATGAACTCTAAGCCCTCTGGTTACTCATCAATCAAATCCCCTACCCAGGCTTTCTCCTCCCAGTATCCTCGAGCCGAAGCTGTTCAGGCCATCTAGCTTCTTTAGGCTGCAATGCTCCAGCAGAGCTCCTTCACCCTTTGATGTTAGCAGGGAACTACCTGCTTGGCCTCAGCCTAGGCTGTTTATATAGGCCAGGCCCTGCCCCCTTCCGGTCAGCTGACCGAACTGCGGTTGCCCTGGCAACCGGCACCTGTACCTTTTCCTAGGAGCAGGTCACTGAAGCGGCCCTGCGACAGGTATTCAGACCATTTGTGCTATAAGAAAGAGTGCACATCTAACCTTCTACCTGCTACAACCACTGTAAATAGACTTTGCTGAATATCCTTTGCATTCTGCATCTGTTCCTTTTTTGCTGTGCTGTCCCATAGTTGACTTTACATCTTTGAAGGTTTTTACTGTTGATTTGGGTATGTTTGCATAGAAGCTCCCAGTAACATCTGCAGCAAGATGTTTCTGAAAAATGGTGTTCATAATTTCTCTTCCTTTGTCAAGTGTGTTCAGAACGTCTAAGAAAGTCTGAAGTTCTTGCTTCATTTGCTTCAGTGTGGTCAGAGGACATTCACTACCTTCATCTCCTACTAAATTGCAATATCTTTCAAGTATATCTTTCAAACTGTAAACATTTTTCCATGTAAAACTGGCATCTAGTTCGTCAATCACTTGAAGCCATGCTCTCACTTCAGGAGAAAGAAAAATTTTTTTTTGCACAGTCTCTGCATGCAAATGGGACTGATAGACTTGTTTCTTCCATTGCTCCTCTTGCCTGCATTCAGGATGGTAAGCAGCTAGATTTTTTACATCAACTCGGCTATGCAAAACTTCATTCTTCTCTGCCAGCTTGTGTATTGCATTGGCTGTTCAAACAACAGCACTTGACTAAGTCAATTCTTATTAGAATATTTCTGGAGGAATATACACATTCTCCAGTGAACTGTTGGAGTAGATGATCTGCTTGATGTCCTAGCATGTTTTGCACTTGATGTTGTTGGTAGAGTTTCCCTTTCATCTTCTACCCTGCATGACTTTCTTAACTGTCTGTCAATACGTCCTTTGTGTAAAAGAACTATAGCAAGAATGGTGCCAATTAAACCCAACATGGCTACCATGACGAGAATGTTCTGATTAATCTCCTTGGTTCATACAGTGTTGGTTTCATCAGTGGAATTAATTTACCTAATCCTAGTGGGGGCTGAAATATTGACCAAAAAGTGAATTCATAGCAGCCATCCTGTATTCCAATATGGTACCTACGTGCACTATTTGCCAGACTGACAACGTGACTTGTCTGACATAGGTAGGTCACTGCTACCTGAAACACACTTCTGCCACTTGTTGCAATGAGTTGCCTATTGGGTTACACCTTTACCCTTCTTTTTTTCCCTACTGTTGTGGAAAACCTGGAAGTATTTTTTCAGGCAAAACCTTTATTACTTCAGTGGCAAGTCAACAAACCTTTTAAAACTGATGGCAGACTATAGGTTGGTTTCTTGCAACAAAGGAGAAAGCATGCTATGGATATGGAACATGTTCACAAAGGTCCTCATTCAGCTCTTGCTGCCCAATAGCAAAAAAATGGAATAAAGGTTCTTGCTTCATCCACTAGACTGGTCAAATTTTCTGTAGCATAGGGCAAGATTTTGAAAAGTTTGAGACTTAAATTAAACTCTGATTTGAAAAGAGCTGACCATGCAATAGCTTCCACTGATTTCAATGGGACTTGAGGAGAGTTTAAGATTGAAAAATAGGAATAATAATAACAATAACTGACTAGCACTTCTTACCACTTTTCCTCTCTAGATTTCAAATCACTTTATAAAGGGGTTTAAAGTATCTCAGTTCAGCTATTTAGGAACCTCAGTATGGAACTAGGAACCTAGTTTCTTACTTTTAAACAGGGAAAATTCTACTTTTGATAATCTCGGTCCTCAGGACTTCAGGGATATTAACACATGCCTGATACAAATGTAAACCATACTACATGCATAAACATGAACTAATAATCAATTATTTTTAATAGTCTTCTTTAGGGGAAAAAAACCCATGAATCTATATGTAACTAAAGAACTATAATAGACTGCTAATCACTAGATATAAATTTGCTTGAGTTACTTCTGTTGAGAAAGAAAAGGCAGTCTTGTCCTTAAAGTTCTGGGCTGGACTTGGATATAGGGATGCAATTCCTGGCTTTGTTGCAGAGTTCATATATGACTTTGGGGAAATTAATCTATCTTTCTGTGCCTTAGGTTTCTTGTTTGTAAACTGGAGTGTTGTAAGGAAAAATCATTAGTGATCTGAGGTACTCAGAACAGTAAAGTGGGCTGTGTAAGAAAGACACAAAAATAAAACACAAAGATAAAATTTACTTAGCTAAACAGACATATAAGCTTTTACTAACAGAAGACTTATTTTGAACAGAAGCAACAAGGATTAGTGTAATTAAAAAAGTGATTTTTCTAAACAAGATATTACCTTCTATGAAGAGTTACAAAAAACACATTTTCTTACATTGTAAACCATCTAGTCAGAAAACACATTTTAGTTCCATATTATTCTTAGTACTGGCTCAGCATATATCTAAAATCTCAGTATGACTTTAAACCTGGAACATTAACTAACAAAGGTTATATTAAGATGCCAAAATCTATTAGTTTTGAGAATAAGCAATGTAAGTGCAGCATCTGCAATAAATAGCACTGCTGGCGAGATTTCTGTGAGTAACAGATTTTTTGATTCACTGGCAGATCTGTTGACCTGAAACAAACAATTTTCAATAAATTTGCAAGTCAAAGAGTTAAAAAAAAGTTTTAGTTCAATAAAGTTCCATATAAGTCAAAAGGAAAGTATTTATTTAAGTTTCAAGCATGTTTAACTTTGTTGTATGAGAGTGTAGGAAACAGGAAACAAGAAGGCATTTTAAGTCAATAAAAGGTTAAATGTTAAAAACATGCTGAAACAAAGCATTTTGATTTTTCATGGCTTGGGGTTTTTGTCTTTGTTTCATTTTTTTGTTTGTTTGTTGTATGATTTTGTTTTTTAGCATTAAAACAAAAATGAATTCCCTCCCAAAAATGTTGGCGTCACCAAATCTGTATGCCTTAATGAAAGATTTTTGCTCAACTTTATTGCTAATCAGAAAGCATATTTACAAAAAACCTAACCTATCTACTATAAGGCTCTAATGATATCAGTTATTTATATTCCACAATCATACCATGTCCAATTTCATCTTCTATATTTCATTCCTAGCTTAACTCAAGCTCTATCTCAAAAACTTATAAATTACTCTAAGTCTTAGTGAGATTGTATGTATACTCACAAGCTGCTCATCTGGAGATTTCCATACTCTTCATTGTAATTTCTGGCCATCTCTAAGTATAGTATCTGAAGCATTATGCCTGCTACAAGAAAGTTCTGGCATTGACTATTACTTATCAAAAATCATTCTGTGACATGATTTGTTAATCTAACACACATAGGAAAGAGTTACAGCATGAATGAAGTTCATCTACAGCAGGGGTGGAGAAAAGATTCCTTCCCATATCAGCCAGGTGAGGGAGTAGAAGGCAAGAGAGCTATAGGAGGAGATGGCAAGGCTCTAAAGCATCCTCTGCCACGAGGACTTCATCGATTCCACGCTGGAGGAAACCTCTAGGACTGGGGAGGAAGGACTGCCAGAGGTGGTGTTAGAAAAAGAAGAGGGTATGGACTCCCAGGAAGTTGGAGGCTGGAAGCTTGTATCTTCTGGCAGCAAGAAGTAGTCATAATTCCCACGTGCAGTGAAGAATAGAAATGGAGTCATCTTCTCCGTTTGCCTGGAGAACAGATATGAAGTGCTAGCAACAGAAGAGGAGCACATTCCATTGGTGGAAGAGGCTGGACCAGGAATCCCCAAGGGGGGGAGGATTGAGACCACTGCCATGAAGAGGAAGCGATGGATGGTGGTGATTGAAGCCTCCGTTCTGCGAGAATTGGAGGGAACAATCTGCTGGCCTGACCTGTTGTTTCGGGAAGTCTGGTGCTTGCCTGGAGCTGAGATCTGAGATGTCATGGAAGGATTACCAAGACTTGTCCAACCTTCTGACTACTACCCCATGCTGCTCATCCATGTGGGCACCAACAATACTGCCAGGCTGACCCTGAGCAGATCAAGAGTGGCTACAGGGCTCTGGCTGTAAGGGTGAAGGGGCAGGTACATAGGAGGTATTCTTCCCAATCCTTCTGGTCAAGGAGAAGGACCCTGGCAGGAGTGGGCACATCCTGCAGATCAATGCATGAGATGCAGGTGCTGTCACCAGCAGGGATTTGGCTTCTTCAACCATGTGATGTTGTTCCAAGAAGGAAGAGACAACATTCACCTGACAAAGAGAGTAAAGAGCATCTTTGCACACAGGCTCACTCACCTAGTGAGGAGGCCTTTAAACTAGTTTTGCAGGGGGATGGAGAACAAAGCCTGAGGTAAGTGTTGAAGCAGGGGAATTTGAGGAAGAAGCAGGAGGGGACTAGAGGGGAGGCCTCATTCTTCCTGAGAAAGTAGGGCAAGTGGCTATTCACCTCAGGTGCCTGTACATACCAGTGGATGTGGTATATCTTGATTTTAGCAACTACTAATTGAGTAAGATAAAGTTTCTTAGAAGTTGAGTTTGTAGAATCAGTTTGCCAACCATATGTAGGCAGGTAACGTAAAAAGATCATAGGTAGCATCTTGATCCTTTCTACTCTTCTGCAGTACTACCATAGTCTGCTAACAATTTTGTCGTTGATGTAACAATTTAATTAGTATAACTGTCTGCAATCAGGGCGGAATTTAGCCTACAACATGTAAGAAAAGTAAGAATAAAGTGGGAAATGCAGTAACATCATGGTTGTTAAACCAATGTAACTGGCTTTTCAATTTAAAATTGTTATACTGATGGATTTTTTAAGATATTGACTTCAAGGGGACTACTCAAGTGCTTAAATTTACACACATATTTAAATATCTTTATTTTATGGGTGCATATAGTTGCAGTTATTTCTGGGCACAAATTGACATCACTTGGACATCGAACATGGTTTGGTACTTAGATAGCCATAATATAAATTACAGCCACAATTATTTAGGCTCAAAATTTTCAGATGCACAAATGCAGGCCATCTTTAAAGTTATGATGCTTAATTACTTAGCCCTAGTGTCATTTAAACTACTGATAAACCTTTTGTAAGCAGGATGCTAAAACATGAAGCATCTTTTCATACCAAAAACTCATTTTCTTTTTCAAAAGATTATAAATATAGAATCCCAAAATATACAAATGGTTCAGTGTAGTTAACGGAAGTATATCTTCTGGCAGGAAAAAAAATGCATACAAAAAGTTTAATTGTACATATGCAGAGTATGATGTTTCTTCTTTAATCCCAACTTGCTTTTGCTTTTAAGATGCTCAAAAATCATCATAGATAATTTTTTATCAGAAGGATCCTTCAGAATATTTTCATTAATATTTATAGAGCATTAAAGCAAAATAAACTTCAGGTGAAATTTTATCTTTTTACAGTAAAGCCGGGAGAAATGTGTGTAACAGGAGCACTAATGGTCTATAGATACAAGGAAAAATCCATTTTGTTATATGGAGCAGAATTATGGGGTGTAGACCCCATGGTTCATTCCAAAATAAAATACAAAAATCTAAATACTGTTTAAGGCAGCTATATTCTATACCAAAATCTATGATGGGAGGGGTTATGCAATCTGAAATGGGACCTCTTTATGTGAGCACTTTAGCTCAATTAAGAACTCTTATTATTAGATAAAAATTCAAGCTTGTACCCCTTTCAGATATCCTAAGAAGTATATTTTAGAAACTTTTTCTTTTCCAGATAAACATCTATTTAGATGCTTAAATAACATCTCCAGACAAGTAGCCTAGGAAATGTGCTGACAGTTACTGGCCCGGTAGTTCCCCCATATTTAAAACAAGATATAGATATAATAATTAAAGATGCCAGCATGCAGACAAATATTCAGGGAGTGAGATTTTCCTGAACTTCCTATTTTTTTGAGATTAATAAAGCACACTTTTGGTGTAGAAACCTATCTATCTGAAGTACAAAACCACAAACTAGAGGCCATTACAAGAATGCAATTCACTCCAGTGAGATGTGCAGTCTGCATAGGCAGGTGGTGTTGGACCCCATGTTCAGACACATATGTTCTTGTGGGAAGAATGAGATAGGCGACTTAAATTACTATTTGTGGTCTTGTTCATCTTTTGAAGAAAGAGGTAAGTGGTTCTTTCCATTAGTGGAAATTTTTAAAGTACTAAGCTAATGAAGAAAAAACAATTTGGCTCCTTTCTAGCACCTTACTGTCTGTCCTATACTCTGTATGCATATTTGCATGACTTGCACAAAGAAAAGGTCCCAAAACAAATATAATTCCTTTTTTTAAATTTTTTACTTCACTATTTTATATAGCTTCATTTTATCTGTTTTTATATCATCATATATTATGTTCAATTTTTAAAATTTAAATTAGTAGAACATGTAATTACATTGTGTGCTTTTACCAATAACCATACATTGTATAATTTTATTGATGGTTCTCTTGCATTGCTTTAGTGAAAACTGTAAATAAACTACTACCAAATTGATATAAATAAACGACAGCCAAACTGATATAAACTATTGCAAGAAATTGTAGAACATTTTTCTATATAATACACAGCCAAGGACAAGCACTCAGAAACCCAGTGTTTCTCAGGAACCAAGTCCTAGCCCTTTTGATTGACTTTTTGCTGATATACAGTTGTTGTATACAGCAAAAGGCCACATTCTGCCACTCTTGCTCATGAGAAGTGAGCGTAAGTGAACTGGAAAAAAGAACTATTCATGAGGCAAGCTCCTAGTATGTGTAGGAATGGATGAATCCAGCCCAAAATATTTTAGTTGATGGTACTCAGGCACCTATACATGAGCACTGAGGTTGCTTTGATACACTGGAATTCCAGCACATTGGAGCAGACTCGATTAATTGAGTCTGCTGGAGCATGGCATGTCTCTCATGTATCTGCATCCCTGTGCTTAAAAATGGCTCTCAGAGCTATTCTAATTAAAGCACTGCCCCCCCCCACCAGACCAAAAGTGATTATTAAAAAGTGGTTTTAATTTATACTTATTATCAGTGAATTGTATACAAGTGTTCAAGTTAAACACATGATTCTTCCATATGCTGGTCATGGATGTTCAATCTGTGGTCTACTATTTAAACTGGGTTATTTTCTGTCAACACATAATTTCAAAAGATGACCCAAATTTGTGTGGCACCCATACAATCTGTTTGGCTATTGTGTAGTTTTCGTAGGAGTTGCTAAAGCACAAGATGGAAGAGAATTAATCTCTTTCTTTCTCATCTAACAAGGAAAAAGGGTAAAGCAGGTTGACATGCTTTGAAATTTAAAATGCTATATTTTTGGAACACCCAAGAGAAAGTGTATAGAAAATAAAACTTGAAAGGTATCCCCCTTTATTTTACAAGCCCTGATGTGTGTGTTTAGGATCATGTACCAGCCCAGAGACAGTATGTGACATTGAGGATTATTCAGGGTCATGTTTTATAATTTCAAATTTTCTTTTACATCATGCATCTAGAGTGGGATTTCCCTTTGTTTCTATAGCAAAGTTGCTCCCTGCCCCACCTCTTTTTTTCTTGAGAATGTGTAAAATTGTAAAAAGTGCCTATGTGGCTATGGACAAAACCCAGCAGAAAAGGGAAAAAACCCAAAAGGCGCCTTAGGAACTTAAACTGGAATTTAAGCCCTGTAATCCAAAAGTGATCCAAAAAATCCATGTTCTGGAAGCTGTAAAGCCAGCTTTGTGTATAAACTCATCCATTGCTTGATTTTTGGCCCTGGGATTTCCCTATTTGCCTAAGTGTAGGGTTTCACAAACAGCGCTCCCTCTAAGCTACATGGAGTGCACAGGTTTGCCTGGCAGCATGGCATGAGTGTGCCTGTGTGGCCATGCATGCCGTACAGCTTAGAGGGAACACTGTTCACAAGAGGACAAAAATATCCATCTGAATATTCATAGGTTCATAGATGTTTGGGTCAGAAGGGACCTTAGCACATCATCAAGTCTGATCCCCTGTCCTGGGCAGGAAAGTGCACTGGGATCAGACGACCCCAGCCAGGTATACGTCTAACTTCCTCTTAAAGACCCCCGAGGTAGGAGAGAGCACCACCTCCCTTGGAAGCCCATTCCAGATTTTGTCAACCCTTACCATAAAGAAGTTCTTCCTTATATCTAACCTAAATCTGCTCTCTATCAGTTTGTGGCCATTGTTCCTAGTTACACCAAGGGGTGCCCTAGTAAACACAGCATCTCCTATTCCTTGCTGTCCCCCCAAGGTATTTGTAGGCAGTCACAAAATCACCTCTCAGCGTTCTCTTGAAGAAGCTGAAGAGAGCTAGGTCCCTCAGTCTCTCCTCATAGAGCTTTGCGGCTCCTAACCATACGAGAGGCCAAGTCAACAGTGACTCTGAGATCCCTTGCCACTGCTGTGTTGCTGAGAAGGTCCTCCCACAGCCGGTAAGCATGCTGGTGATTCCTTCTCCCTGGGTGCAGCACCTTACATTTGTCCTCATTGAACTGCATCATATTCTGTTTCTCCCTCTTTCCCAACCTGTTCAGATCCACCTGGATTCATTACCTACCCTCTGGTGTGTTAACTTTACCCCCTAATTTGGTATCATCTGTGAATTTGGACAGAGTGTTTTCCACGCCCTTGTCCAAGTCACTGATGAAGACATTGAACAGCACCAGTCCAAGGACTGAGCCTTGTGGGACTCCACTGCCCCCATCTTTCTAGGTGGATACCAACCCATCCACCACCACTCTCTTGGTGCAACCCCTAAGCCAATTTGCCACCCACCTGACCATGTAATCATCTACATCACAGTTGCTCAGTTTATCTGTGAGAATAGAATGAGATACTGTATCAAAGGCCTTCTTAAAATCCAAGTAGATGATATCTACCTCAATTCCTGCATCTAAGCATTTTGTGACCTGGTACTAAAAAGAAACGAGGTGAGCCAGACAGAATCTACCTGTTATGAATCCATGCTGGTTGCCCTTTAGCATTGCTTTCCCCACTGGACTCCCACAAATGTGATCCTTAATAATTTTTTCAAAGGTTTTCCAAAGGATAGAGGTGAGACTAACTGATCTATAGTTACCCAGATCCCCTTTCCTCCCCTTCTTGAAAATAGGGACCACGTTGGCTCTTTTCCAGTCCTATAGGACCTGACTGGAGCAGCATGAGTGCTCAAACAGCTGTGCCAGTGGCTCTGCTATGACAGTGACCAATTCCTTCAGCACCCTTGGAGGAAGATCATCTGGGCCTGCTGACTTAAACACATCCAGCCCCTCCAAGTGTCTCTTCACTAACTCAGTGCTAACAGTTGGTGGGCAGGTGTCCCCTTTATGCCTGTCTATGATCCAATTGGGAGATTTGTCTTGATCCAAGTTCAGGAATACAGAGGCAAAAAATCATTGAAGAGCTCAGCTTTGTTCCCCCACTATCTGTCACTAATTGCCTTAGTTTGTCTTGTAGGGGTCCTATGCTATGCTGCATCTTCTTTTTGCTCTCTATATACCCAAAGAAGGACTTTTTATTGTCTTTAATTTTTGTTGCCAGCCTAAGTGCCATTTCTGCTTTGGCCTTTCTGACTGCCTCCTTGCAAGAGCAGGCCAAGTAGGTATACTCTGCCTTGGTAGCTTTCCACTGCCTATATACCTCTTTTTTTGCCCCAGGCTTTCCTGGATTTCTCTTTTCAGCCAAGAGAGTTTCTTGGCCCCTTGGCCCCTTTCCTGTGCAAAGGGATTGTCACCTTCTGTGCCTTTAGGATTGCTCCCTTTAGGAACAACCACCCTTCCTGGACTCCTATCTCACCAATATGTAGGTGCCTACTTCCTGCTGAGGCTCTGCAGTGATCTCCAAACAAGGCAGAGCACTACCTAAGCTCCACTCACATTCTCAGAGGGTGTAATCTGGTAGGTATGCTTAGAATGCACAAAAGCACTGACATCAGCACAAATCAGAGCAGCCATTATAGTCTTTATTAAAAATGCACCTTGTGCTGCTTATGTAACTCTTTTATATAATAGCTTAACTGTGCAAGACCTGGGTTTGAGATTTTTCTTAGCCTGAAGAGTATTCAAAGCCACATCTCCTTCTTCCTAGTTGACCAGCCTAATCATCAGGGTCAGAGGGATGAGCATGAAATAAGGAGCAGGGGTACCTGAATTCTTCTAGTTAGAATGTTTATATATTTTATATTAGATATATTCAACTAGAACCCAAGACTCCACCATAGCACACCCACCCACACACAGATGGATCACTCTAACAACTAGGCTATTTCTTATCTGCTCTCCTTCTTACCCAAATACTTTTGTATCCTTGGATGCATAATGGCTCAGCTGTTCTATAGCTTAGTGGCCAGACCCTTTGCTCCAGTCTCTTCATGGAGCAAATTCCTTTAGTGCTAGGCTCTAGGTTTCAAACTCTATTACTCCCAACCTTAGCTTCTAGCTTCAGAACATCTATTTCTAGATATGGCTCCTCCACCAAGTGCAAAAGAGTTTAGATCCCAGCTTGAGACTTGTCTCTCTTGCTGGCTATAACCACAGCAATAACATGCACTGCAAAACCAAAGTTTATTAGTTAACTACAATGCAGTAGTTTATGAAGGAATGCAAAAGAATTTCAGAACCATTACTTTGGATTGTATCCACAATGCAGGAAGGCACTTGACTACAAAACTGTTGATGAACGTTACATCATACCCTCCTGTGTTTGCATGCCAGTGTCTTTAGACTATTTCATGAATGTTTGCTATCTAGGAGTTACGTAAAATGAAAGTCAATTTTATACCAAGTCATGGATAGTTAGCAATTTCCATGACAGATCTATAGGACCTGACTGGAGCAGCATGACTCTTTTTTGTTGTATATTGAACAAGGCAGGACTTCAGAGAGATAATAGTACTCAGTTCTCAAATTAAGTTACATTCACCTTATTATTTGCCAAACCACACATTTAAAATAATGAAACAAATAGTGAAAAGCTTCATTAATTTTACGTTGTCTCATAATAAAAAAGCATATTGGGCCATATTCTTCAACACAAACTGGCTTCTATGTGCCAGTCAAGCCAAGTATAAATTGGAGATGCTCTGAGACTGTTTCAAGTTATGCTGTGTATTTGGGCTGGTATATAATAGGCACTAAAATGGTTTAAATTAGGGTTAGCAAGCAAGTTAATTGCCTGGTCAAAGATTATAGCAATTTTATCTTACAGCAAAGATTGACTGACTAGTCAATTGACTATATTTTTGACTGGTCAAAGATTATAGCGATTTTACAAAAAAATTACTTTGTTGGTTTTTTAAATGTTTTTGACACATTTTAATGGAAAATTTGTGTTTTTTATGTGTATTATTTGGACCCTTTGGCAATGTTTAAATAATTTTTTACTGGTACTTGACCTGTCATTGACCAAACTTTTTTTGATTGGTCAAATACCCAACCCTAGTTTAAATTCTCTTCCCTTTCTACATTAACTATAGGTTGTATAAAATGGAAAATCTGTATTATTAATCTGACAAAGTTAAAAAAAAAGTATATTTATTGCATCCATTTTAACTGTGGCCCAGAATGAATGAATTTTTTATTAATCTCAAAATATAAACAAATGCAAAATACTTTTGAAGGGAAAGAAGCCTTAAATATGTTCATGTTATAGAATTATATGAAACTGTTTAAAATTGTAACAGCAATTTGTGAAAATAATGTAAATGAGAGCAAAAAGTGGCCTAAGTTTTTCAATGAACAATGAGGCGGCCAGGGAATGTATCCTATATAAGTCCACCTCTCCTTACAAGATTCAAAGCCTTATTCTACTTTCAGTAAGATTGACTTTCTAACTGATGTAATATCTATGAGTAGCAAGTGTTACCCCGTATTACAATAGTGCAAGCAGGAAAATCAAGCACACGGTGGTCATGTCTACATGAGACGCTGACTGCGCAGCAGCCTGAGACTACTGCACAGTAGAGCTGCATGGCAGAAATCGTGAAGCAACACTACTGCACAGTAGTCTCGGGCTACTGTGCAGTCAGCATCATCAAAAAGCTATTTGTTGACACCACTGTGCAGTAACTTGACTTCTTGCACAGTCATTTAGTACTTGTGTATACAAGTCCATATATAAACTAGTACTACATGACTGTACAGTATATAGATAGAAACTTTTTCACTGAGAAGTTTAAATGAAATACTTTGATTTCCTTGACTTTTCAAAGGAAAAACTTTAAATAGCTACAAGCATATATATGTGAGAGTTGTCAACAAGTTATCTTGAGCATAAAGACATAATTTGGATTTCCAGTAAAAAATATCTCCTGAAAAAGAAAATATCAATGTGCATATTTACCAGACTCATGTATGACTTATATAATAATGCAGACAAACACTTATTTTTATGTCAAATCTTTGAACTGTAGCATGGCTGAAGAGTTCTAATATGCCCTTCTCCTAACAAATATGATTAGCGGTAAGTTAAAAGTTTGCCTGCTGTCACTGTGACCTGAGCTGACCTCTTAATTTCTTGAGTTCAAGTCCAATTAACCTTTAGAAAGAAGCACAACTGCTCTAACCAGACAAGTCAATAGAATCCAATAGTAATCATTTCATTTTCTGGTTTGTCAAAGGGCAGTGGTCCCACCTCAACCATTTCACACAAAGGTGGTCATTTATCAACATTCAGAATGATCTGTACTGGACCATACCCAGCCCTATTTGAAGTGCACTAATCAACTAACCAGGCAGTATCTCAGTCATGCCACCCTGTGTGCTGCCTCAGAAGAAGACATCGGTTGAAAAAATGACTCTCCTTTTGTAATATTTGTCAGTTTGGTTTCAGTAATGGAAATAATGATACTCACTTAAAATGCTTAATACCATAAGAGATTTGACACAGATCTATGACAGTATGTTGGCAAAACCTGTCTGGCAAGCAAAACCATTTTTCCACATGGCCAACAGCCCTAGTCCACTCCCGTGACACCCTGGAGCACGTGTGTAACTGATGGAGTTTGTTGTGAGTTACTTGCATGATTCCATAAGGGCATGATAGTTCCCCAGGAGAGTAGTATAAGCATGGGGAACGTCTAATTAAAGTTGGCTGTGAAAGTAAAAAAAGGAAGAGGCTTAAAGGGATCGTATTTCTTAATTCTGCTCTATATTTTCTACGTTCTCAAGCTCACTTCAGCACACCTGATGTAAGGCAATAGATATGCGATCTCTTTTACAGATAGATAAGCAGTGCTCTCATACTGCTGTGCATAGCATGTGTTTGATTTTTCAACAGCTATCTAGTTATCAGTATCCTGATTATTTTTTGTGGAGATTATGCAGCATGCTGAGGGCAGAAGCTGGCTAGGGAGAAAGCAGAGGGAAGTGGGAGAGAGTGAATCTACTGGCATTAAGCCATTCATCTCCACAACAGGCTCACTGTTCAATCCTGGGTCAGAGTTACTTGGGCTACTCTCCTCCAACACTAAGGCTCTTTCCATATCAGATATACCTTTTGCTATCTTAACAAAGAAGTATGATATATATTTTGGGGCCCTGCTTACAGCAAGCAATGAAATCAGGGCATAGTAATAGATGACAACCTAGATGCCTGGAACGGGTGGTCACATTATGAAGGTGATTCTTTTTCAACTAGTATCTATTCAAGTTAGTGAATCTATATCAAAGAAGTTAACAACAAGTAAAGGGAGAGAGAAGGAGCATAAATCAATCTCTGTTTATGCAGCAATCCTTTTAAAAAAATGCCCAATGTGCCAGGCTATACACAATACTGTAATGATCTGAGACCACTTTGTAACACAAAGACCATAGACCTGAACCCAGTTTAAAAAAAACAGCATCTAGGAAGCTGGACTTTCTGGACTAAATCAGCAGGAACAAATGTTGACACCTAATTCCCAGAAACACCTTTATCTGGAACTACAGAGGTAATCAGTTATGTTAGGCAGAAGTCTGTCAAAAGGTAGGGCAGGGTGACATCTTACTGATTAACTGATTCAGAGTGGCATGAGCTTTCATAGGCAAACCTACTTGGCCAGATGCTGGGAACACACAGAAGCATGCTAGTACCATGAGATAGAGCAGGTTTTTTTAATCTTTTCTGAAAAAAACACCAAGCAAGGCAGAGATATCTTTTGGACCTCATGATGAAAAAGCTGTGTATTGGACTAACAACAATAGACTCCTAAGACCAGGTGCTCCTTTTTACCAAAAAATAAATTTCTGCTTAATTACTTTTTGCATATCTGATTTAAAGGCATTGTCCAAATATTACTACTCTGATTAATTTGACATTGACCTGTAAATACAGTTCTACCCTGGCAGTATTTGACACAAATGGAAAATTAAGGTTCTGAATTCACCATCCACCAATAAGAACAACGTGGACATGTTGTTATTAAAGCTAAGTTTACAATAATAATCAATCTTTAAAGCATAACTGAAGTGCCTTTTCTTTTTCCTCTTTCTTGATTATTCTCATACAATATATAGATAAGGCATAGTAGTGAAAAAACCTTTAAATTAGTTTTGCAGTTTCCTACTGTCCTATATTAAAGGCAGCCTAATAGAATTTATAGGAGTAGAACCCTTTTAGGCAGCACTCTTTGTATTTTTTATTAAGTCCATACTCACAGAATCTACTTAATGTCAATTTTATACAATGGTTACACTGCACAGAGTATTTTATTTTAAACCTCCAGGACACAATGATAAATTGATAATTGACCCCAAGGCCATAGCAAATAGAGAAGCCCTGTTTTTCATTAGTACAGTATTACACAGTTGTTAAGGGAAAGGAGAGCAATGCTAATTGAGTACCAAGGACCTGAACAGTTTAGAATCATCTGTAGCTTTAATTTCACGTGTTTAAGGCTGAATAATTCCTAACTGTAAACAGTAAAATAAAGTAAAATTTATATGAGAATACTGAGGATATAATATGAGAATATGAAAATAAAATGCAATTAATACATTTTTGCCAAGCTTCATGATATAGAAGCAGTTTTCAGTTTTCTGGTTTTGACTCAGTGTTCAGTAAAGGAGTAGTTCAGAGATCCTTCTGTTCATTTTTCCTTTTGATTGTCTGCTTGACCAATTTATGGTGTTTTACTGGGTATCAGTTATCATGGGATCTATGTGAAAAATACTATGTTGCACCTAAAATGAATGACTCCTGATTTTGCCACCTTTAGGCATGTCATTTAAACAGAAGACCCTGGTGAAAAAGTGTTGCATCACATTTTGAATAATCATGTATTATTCTGATATCATCCAGTAGGGTGATTCACTGAAAATTTCTTGCCTCCCTGTGGCAGGGCACTGTTTGTGCCTGCCACTTTAAGGGCCTGGAGCTGGTATCTGCCAGGTGCCTGATTAAGAAAGCCATTTTGGAACTGGGGCTGCCCATATAAACAGGGCAGTTCTGCTGCTGAAGGCCAGGCAACAACATTGCCTGGCCAGAGGACTGCTGATATCATCTGGAGGTAAGGGAGGAGCTGTAGGGGATGGTAAGGAGGCTCCTGGTCCTGGGCATGACCTAAAACTGCACCCTGCCAGGAGTGGGTGGCCTGGTAGGTCTCCCAGTACCATGGGAGCCACCAGGAAATGCCAAGTCAGTTACCACCCTGGTGAAAGGTGGGTTGGGGCACCTTAACCCCTAGCCCCCACAACTGGGTGGGTTACCCCTTTGTTTGGAGGGCCCAGAGGTGAACCCTCAAAGAGTGAGAGTAAGGGCCATAGACTCAGGCCTGTCTGGGTTTCCCCTGACTGGCTCATGCTGGGGCCAGGACTGGAAGGATTGAAGGGTGAGGGGCCCACCACGAGGGATGCCCAAAAGCTGAGGGCCTGGGGTCCCGACTGGCCTGGAGGTGGGCCAGGGCTAGATGAGCCAAAGGTCTCAGTGGGGGGATCACACCCGAAGGGGAACCAGTTCAGGGAGCTATGCTGCCTGGTATGATGGCAGAAGAGGCTGCCTGAGGGGAGGAATCCAGGTGGGGTTCAATAGGAGGATTCTGGGGCCCAGTGTGGGGGCCAGTGATAAAAGGAACAGTGTGATGCTATCTGTGAGGCTTAGGCTGCAGTGTAGGGGAGGAAAGCTGCTGCAGATAGCGCCCCCTGGCATTGGGGCAAGGAATGGGCAGCCTCCCTCTTATTAACATCTCTATCAATCAATTAACATCAAGGCGTGGTGGGTGAGAAGGTGGGCATTTGGCCCAGGAACAGGTGGGCGGGCCACAGAGATCAACCCCAAGCAGGACCCCTGTTCCACTCCCACTTCTCAAAATGTCACCTTCTTCTAAGTTGCCATAACACAGATACCTCTTTAGGTCTTGAATGATTCCAAAGCTCTCCTCCTCTGTAATAACAGTTGGGATATATTTATTCCCAAATTGCATTTACTTCCTACATCAACAGAAACTTCCAAATGTTCTATTGGTTGAAAGACAATCAAATGGATTGTTTAAGATGGAAAAGGACATGGTCAGAACAGTTGGGAAATTCACGTATTTCAAGTTGAAATATGCAATAATATATATGCATAATCATTCATACATGAATAAAAAGTCTAAAGATACTGGTAGATGGGAAAAATCTTGAGAAATTTTAAGAAATTTTGAGTCCATGCTCAATCACTACAGTTCATGTGAAAGGGATATTTAAAATCCATTAGGCATAGCAAACTCCTCAAGGATCCAGAGGAATAAAAAAGTTAGCTTGAAAATAAAAATTAAACTATTGAAGACAATTGTGTGGTTAGCAGTTTAATATGACTGCAAAACCTTGACCTTGAAAAGAGAAATTCAGAAATCGAAAACGCTGGAAATAAAGTCTTATTAAAAATACTGAGAAGTCCATGGACAGTAAAAAAAAAAAAAAAAAAAAAAAAAAAAAAAAAAAAA
>NW_017729024.1:148788082-148816194 GCF_001723915.1 Gavialis gangeticus | reverse complement strand
AAAAAAAAAAAAAAAAAAAAAAAAATCTAATGACAGGGTGTCAGAAATGCTTGCTATGACATGATCTTATCCATACAATTAAGGGAAATAAATTAGAAGTCTTTGGAAACATGGTTAGAGAAGAAAGAGACTTTCTTAGGGAAGAGGATATGTGGATGGAAGGAAGGAAGAAGTGGTAGAGACAAAGAACAGTGGGTGGAGACAGAAGTGCAGGTCCCCGCTATAACTGAGAACACTTTGCAGGAAGAGCTCGGTGTTACAAGGATTCTCCCAGACCAAACAGAAGTTCACTGTTGGTTACAAGGGGGAGGGAATCTAGCTCCTGGCTTTGAGCCTGCAGCTGGTTTCCCCTAGCAATGGCCCCTCCTCACAGCATGGCTGCAAGGTTTTCAGAATGACAGGGAGGAAAGGGAGCAGAGGGAGCTCATTCTAGGGGTTCCCCAGCTGGCACTGGAGGGTGAGGTGGGTGAATTGGAGCCTCCCCACCACCACCTCAGGGAGACTCCAATACACCCACCCCACCCTCCAGTGAGGGCTGAAAAACCTTAATGCCCTGTGCTTCCTTTCCCCCCTTCCATTCCAAAAGCCACAACAGGCTGGCAGGCTGCCAGGCAGGAATTATAGAAGACACCCTGTTTTGAAATGTCATCTCACCCTCATGCAATAAGGGTTCAGATTTTCACCCGATTGCCCATTTTTTAGGCTGTCTGCAGCCACGTGCTTGTGTTTGGTCATGGCTATGCACTGCTTTCTGTGGCCAGATATGGCCCAAATTGTCACTTCTGTCAGCACCCAGTGTAAACAAAAGACATGGACAACTGGACAGAACTGAGAATCAGTAAGACAACAAGATTAGCAAAGAATAAACAACTGTGGAGAGACCTGACTTATCATGCCACCAACCTATGAATCTAGGACAGTTGAATAATAATAATTTTTCACAGCCCTCAAAATAGAGAAAATCAGGCAATAATCTAGTCAGGTCAATTGAGCAGCCTTAATGTTGTACTAGTGGAATAGAGATCTCAAATGAAATTCAGCCCCTAACTGAAAACCCTGCTGATTGAGACCAGCCTTCTCAATCACATGGCATAAAGTCGGGCAATCAGGATACATGAAAATATAATGTGACTTTCCCCATGTGACCTGGATCACAAAATTCTTTTGGAGGGGTAGCTATGTAATTTTCAGGTAGAAAAATATGAGAGGGTAGGGGGAAGAAACTAGCAGAAAATATCTCTGGACAGTGCATAGTCAGAGAGGAAAGAAGATTTTCACAAATCACTGCTGGCTTGGAGGCATAATTCAAACCTGAATCAAGGCTGATTTTTGTTCAAGCTGGACAATTCACATCTCACTGGTAAACAATTATGTAATGGTTCAAAAGCATTCTGGTGTAACTAGCCCATTAGTATTTGTAGTGAAGATAATGCTTTGCCTATTGGTGATTACTGGATAAATTTAATTTGCAAGGGTAATTTGTAAATTTAATTTGCAAAAGTAGTACAGTAAGCATCAGAATTTCTCCTCTTGCATACCAAAGTCATCAAAAATCCCAAATGGAGCACTGGCTTTGAATGTTTATTAAAGGAAAAATTATTTGGGATATAGAAGGGTCCTAGCTTACAGAAAGGCTTCCTGTGTTCTCCAGGTAATAAATAATTTTGGATAATTCAGGATTTTTGCATTTTATCTACAATGCCTTCATAGTCAATGTACTGTTGCTGTCTCAGGTTGTTGTCACCATAGCCAGTTTCAGTCTTGGGTGCTTTGAGAAATGAGGTTTTGACATGGGAGTCCATGTTGTTGCACTTTATTCCATAATGAATGCAATGATAAAAGGATGCACTACAGCTGTTCAGAAAGAAGAATTTCTAGCGTTTGGGAAATTTTGCATTTTAAAAATATATTATAACTTTCAGTACCAATTTTTAAAATTGTGACATTTATATGGGATGGACATTTTCAAACACTCAATTTTGAAAGAACCAAAATGTAATTTAGCTAACATTTATGGAATAGTGTGCTAGCTGCCTGAGTGCCCAGCTTGCTGCCTAAGGAGCCAGGGAGCCCTATGCAGTGGTGATGCATAGGCGGTGCACAGGCATGCATGTTCATCCCCTGAGAGCACTGGTGCACCCCCTGACAGCCAGAGTTCCTCACTTAGGCAACGGACAGGAGGGCAGGGGGAAGTGCTGGTGCCCCCCAAGAGTGGGGACACCAGCAAAAGTGCCACTGGCACTTCCAGCTGCACTGCTGGGTCAGCGCAGTCAGCCACAGGGGGACCCCAGCCCCCCAGTCACTGACTAGCCGTCTCAGGAGGCACCAGTCTCCCATGCTCCTATGTCCCAGCCATACCAGCTACATACCAGGTAGCCAGAAAAAACAAGTTTATCAGGAAGCCTGTCTTCCTGCCTGGACACCCACCAGATGGACAGCCTGGGAAGGCAGTCAACCAGGCTAGCCAGGGAACTTACTAGACAGACTGCAAGACAGCTGGTTATTCTGAAGAACTCCAGTTACTGGTGGATAGGTTGGCAGCAACTTGATAGCTTACCTGCCTGGTTTCCATTATGAAAAATGGATAGCATTGGCATAATTGTATTTAATCAAAATTTGCTGACAGAAAACTGTTCTATTGGAAATATTTTTATCAGCTCTAGTTGATAACCTTAAGATAGGTTTAACCAGTGACACCAATTGACTGTATTTCCTATTTGAAGTTCTAACCTTCCCAAATCAGCTTCCTGAGAGAGTCTGTAGGCCCACAAAGATTTATAGTTTGCTCCATAGTCCACAGGGCAAAAACAAAAGAGGGCAGAGTGAGCAAGCTTGAGAGGATAAGCGTACTGCTTCTTTAACTCTGTAGAAGGAAGCAAAACAGGAAGAGACTGGGGAATGCTATCAGTAGAAACTCTAGAGCGGAGCAGAGAAGAAGAGTAGGTTTAGTGAAAATAGTGTTGTGAAGAACATATTAAAAAACCAATTCATTTTTGATTGAGTATAGGTTTCAGTGAAGGTAAGCAGTTAGCTTTTAAATAAGAGACCTGAAATTGTTTTTTGGGGTTTTTTTTTTTTTTACAAAAAAAAATCCCCAGAAAAACAAGAGTATTACAGTTTTAGAACTGAAAATGTTTAGAGCTGATACCAGGTATTCTTGAAAAATTAAAAAATATAGCTGTATAGTTTTAAGTATAACATGTTTTAGTGTGAGGCTTATGGGTTTTTTTAATCACATATTTGATGTATAGGGATGTGTAGTTTTAGACTAAATGGATAGAGGAAGTAGTCTAAGTACTCACAATAAAAAAAAGTTTTGAATAATTTTGCAGTTAGACATTTTTAAATGCCACATCCTATCCTTCTGTCTTTCTATATAAACAAACAGAAATTTGATTGCTCTGAGTTGGTTTGAGTCCCCTTTATGCTAAGAAAGGAGTAAATCAGGCAGTTCTCACTTTTTTGGTGAATGATCTAAGATGAAAACTATTATCCAAAGGTTCCTGACTCTGGCTATCAAGTAAATAGAGGCACCTCCCTTGCAACCTTGAATCAGATACCTAAGCTCCAAAGCTGGGATTTCCTGAGATTAGTGTTTCCAACTGGCTACTCAGCTTGCAGATTTTTTGTTCGTTTTTTCTGAGGCACCGAACTCACCCTATGTACAGTAGAAGACAACTGGGTGCCTAACTCTGGGTGTCTTCTGTAGGGAGAAGACACCTAGATTTTAGATGTTACAGTGACTATTTTGCAGATGCCTAAATCCTTCTTTGAATCTAGGCCTTAGATCCAATTAATGACTGACTCAAATCTTTAAGGGGAGGATTGATTCTCAGTTTATAACTCAAAGCATTTTTCCCCTTCTGACCAGCATTCATTCATTTTTATGTGATTTAATTTTCATCCAGCCACAATAAAGATATGATGTGGTAAGATTTTTTTTGAAGGGTATTCAAAGCTTTGCTAGAAAACTTTCAATATATTTTAAGGATATTATTATTTGCAAATAAAAATGCATGTTGATAAATATGTATGATAGAAGTGATGAAAGTGAGTGCTAAAAGGATTTTTGAAGTTATTTTCTTTGTACCACACTTAAAAAGAACTGACAAAATATCTAAAACCATAAGTGACACAAACATTGGCAATTCATATCTTATCAGTGATCTGTTGAAAAAGAAAAGACTGTGTATGGAGTATTGTCTCTTGAGGTCAAAGTGCATGCCATTTGATCCACGAAGAAAGTGATAGCCAGCAATAATTCAGTTATGCCTACTGAGTTTTTATCAAGTAGCTCTCTTCAATGGATCTACACCTATGCTAAGTAGAAAAATTGTAGCTTTCTAGACTTGTCTTTGACTAATCTGTTGTCACTATAATAAGTGTGAAATCTCTGAATATACGCACATTTACTACAAGCAAACAAGCTGTCCAAAATCTAATTAGACAAAAATCTGCCCATCTGTTCTACATTATCATGGGGCTTGCTCACATGCATGTTGTTTTGTTACTAAAAGGCAGAGAGGCAAATTGAATTGAGCTGGACTCCCTCTTAGAGAGGGATCAGGGCATGAAGTCAGGCTCTTGCTGTGAACCAACAAAGCACCACTGGGGGAGAGTGTACTGAGAGGAGTTTTCTTTTTCTAAGGCCACATGTCCAGTGCTTAGCATGGGCCATAAGGGAGTGCTAATGCCATTGTTCTGTACAAGGCAACATGCATTGCAACCATATAAACTCTGTTCTCCATGCAAATTGTTGATTTTTGTTGTTATTCCCCTGTGGCAGCTGCCCTTTTATTATTAACAGACTGCCATGGTATGCTGCAGTTAAAACACCATTTATATTAATGGGGTACACTTAATTGAAAACGTTTGTACAGGAATTATACAAGAAAAAATCTAACCACTGTGATCTAATACAGTCGTTCTTCATTTGGTAATTATACTTTGAAACATTTTTTGATTTGTTTAAATGCCACACATCCATGTCATTTTGTGAGTTCTAGTTTATTAAAATACTCATATGTATACTCTATTATCCACAAAGGATAACAAATTATAGTGCTTTCTCAACTAAACTTATGGATAAGATAGGACCAGTAATCACATTATTTTTCTTATATGTAGGCCAAACAGTGGAGAAGTGTCATCTCGTATGAACTTATTGAATACTTTGAAAAGGAAAGAATTATGTTTTCTGATAGGCACTGGAAACCTCTTACCCAAGGTGTAAAACATGTTATTTTATCCAACAAATTTTTACTGTAAAATGGATAAACATTTTATATTGTTTATCCACCCCACACACATACACACAAATCCTATGAGCAGCAAACAAAAGTTTCCATTTTCCTATGCGAGTAACTTAATTACAGATTCACTGTCCCTCTGGTATTCATTCTCAAGCCTAATAAACACTGAATTCTGGATAGTAGTATAGGTTAGACAGGAGAAGTAGAGACTTAGACTTAGAATAACCTATGATTTGGTGCGTAGGGCATTTTACTGGGAAGTGGGTTTGAATCACTTCAGATAGAGGATGAATTTGAACCTTGGTTTCTCTCCTGAGTATGTGAATAGCCACAAGACTATTATATAAAAACTGCACCACAGTACCTTTTGGCATTTTTAAAGAAAACAGTGAATTCTGCTCAGATCCTGGAATGAAAAGATATAGCTTTCTTCTTTGAGACAAGAGCTCAGGGCCATTGGTGACTGATGCCACCTTTGTCAGGGGGGCACATGCCCCCCCAGCAACCAGTCAGTGACTGGGGGGGTCCCCCCACAGCCAATCTCGCTGACTGGTGGAGGTACCCCCATGTCCAGGGTAACTGGGGGGGGGGGGGGTTCCCACAACCTATCGTGAGATGACTGATCACTGCAGCCACTCCTGGGAGTGCTATGGTGCTCCCAATCCTTGGCCGACACTTGCAGGCAGGGCACCAATGCTCCTGCCAGCCCCCCCTGCCCATCACCTAAACCTACACATAGCCACTGCTCAAGGCTGTGGATCCAAAATGAATGAAACACCTCCCTGGGTAAGGTGTCTGAGTGGGGGGTAGGCTACTAAGATTCAGTGTTTTCTTATAGGCTAACTCTGAGGCAGCTGACATTAGGCAGCACCCTGCTCAGGATACTGGCTACTTTGAATCCTACTCTGAGAGGCGTCTACACGTGCCCCTGACTATGTAGTTGGTACTGATCAGTTCCAGCAATGCACAGGTTGTTTCTGACCCTACTGTGCAGTAGAATCAGCATCATGGTTCATGCCTGCCAATCCTCTATCACTACAGCGATAAGCTACATTGTTGTAGCTCATTGCTACAGTGATGTAGTGTCCCCTGTAGACATGCCCTGAGGCACCTAAAAGATATGTCTGTACCACTTTTACAGCAGTCTTGGGAGTGGGGATCTGGATCACATCCTGCCTATATCTTCTCACTCCCCATATATAAAACCTTGAAATAAGTAGGGATGCAAACTTGTGGGCATGCACACTGCTTATGTACTCTGTGGGTAAAAACAGGAAAAAAAACTCCAATAATTATGGAAAAACTGTCCCCCCAAAAAGGAGGGGAAGTGGCCAATTGAGAAGATATGTGTGTTAGAGGATGGGGGTAGAATTGCATCATCTAGATCAGTGGTTCTCAAAATTTTTCCTACAGGACCCATTTGCAAAGATCCATGGACTGTCTTGACCCACACCCCTCTGGCCCTACTGGTGCCTGATCTCCAGTCCCTTGTCCCTCCAGGTCATGCTCGTGTCCCTCACTCCTGATCCACAGCCCCTGCCCCCCCCCCCCAACCCTGCAAAAGGGGCCCTTAACCTGACCCCATCCCACTCAGGCTGAGCATGGTGGCTGTGACAGCTTTGGTTAATGCAGGCAGCAGTAGAGCAAGTCCAGCCCCAGCATGGGCTGGAGGGAGGAGGAAGAGAGTCCTATGGTAGCCCCCCCCCAGGCAACCTGGTCATGGCCCCTCCCACCTTCCAAGCAGCATCTCCTGGCTGCTCTACTCCCATGAGCACTGGCCCCAGTGCCACCAGCCCTGCCACACAGTTTTCCCTGGCCCCCTTCCACCACTGGAAGGGGCAGGTGCCTTACTACCACTCCTTTGCCCTGCTGCAGCTCGCAACTCTTTGAAACAGTCTTGTGACCCATTTTTGAGTTGTGACCCATGGGCTAAGAAACACTGATCTAAATGATTTTTGTGACCACCATGATTTTGGGTGACACTGGGGAGTAAATTGGTGACTTCCACAGTTAAAAGTACAAGTCCCTATAACTTATGACAAGAATTGTAGCAAAAAAAATGTAGAAGACTCAGATCCTTGTAGATTGGAAACAGCTGGGGACAGATAAGAGATTATGCATTACATGAATATTTCCTCTACTGTTCTGTGCTGTGATTGTGTTGCCTGAGTCCTATTTTAAGAGGGAACAATGTCAGTAGAAATCCTAGCACATTTTGAATCATTTTTGGTCACAAAGGAATTCAAATTTATGTTTGTAACTTTTTGTGAGAACTTTTTTTATTGATTTTTTTTTTTTAATATATAATTTTTAAACCAAAGAATTAAAAAAAAGAAATATAAGATGTTCTCTTACAAAATACATTCTACTATTGAACTAGTGCCTATGGAATGTTGCACCTCTATTGACTTCATGAGCCTAAGGGTCAGCCTAAGTTGATATTATTGATCCCAGTGTTTTATAATTTATAAAATGAATAATCAATAGAATATAAAGTTCAGAGCCATATTCACTTCTTTCTAATTCTTTTTAAATCAACCAACTGAGAATTGCTTAGTGGCAAACAAGAAAAAAAAGAAAAGAAAAATAAAACAATAATTAGAAAATACCACAAAGTTTCCATTTTAATTTCCTTGTAGAATTGAAACATTTTTAAACTTCTTGTAAAAGATCTTTACAAAAATCTCTAAAATTTTCATGTCTTTTCAGCATTGAAAAAATAGAATATGAGTTTAGGAGGTCATGTGTACCCCCTAAATGGGGTAAACACTTGACAGAAGTAACATGAGATGAGAAGAGAAGAGAACAGAGATAATGACTAAGAACAAATGCAAGAAATTACATGTGTAGGTGAAACATTGGAGACAAACAGTAAAATAAACACTAAATTCAAGAGAGTATTAGACAGTGAAGAGAATAGCAGACGCAGATTAGCAAATGAAAAAGAGAGAACACCTATTTTTTTTTAGCCCAGTCAAGGACGATATTAACAGTTACATTCATAATTCCATCTAAATATTATACAGTAGATGCTTTTTAATATATAAAATTAAATTTGCTTGCAAATGCTGAAATTTTTTCTGTGCATATATTTTTTCCTCTCATTGTCATTACTTCTCACCTTCGCTTCTTTTCTCATTTTTGGTGTCAGATATATTTAACACAACAGTTGTAACTTGGTTTTGTCCTTTTTTATAAGTCATTGGATCCAAGTTTGTTTTGTGAAGCAGGCTCAAAGGCTGGAATTTGTTCTAAATCATTTTAAAATATATATTTTTTGGTATTACTTTAACTTTTCCCATTTTGATTCCTGTAAGTCCCAGGTATGGTTGAAGCAAACTTATCAAGAAGCCCTGAGTTTCATCTTCTGTGGTATGGTTGTGTCATAGTACAGAATCTAGCTCCATATTTTTCTACAAGACTTACAAAACATATTTCTTATTGTTTGCCACACAAATCAGATAATAATTATCCTTTTTAACATCTTATTATTATCTGTATTCATTGTGGTGGGCAAGAGCACTCTGTAGCTTCCCTGTAAATGTTCATTTGCATAAAGAAAACAAAATATATTTTCCCTTTAGACTATCTGTACTGATATATTGAAATAGCAGGGAAAAGGGGGTTGGGGGGAAAGGCCATAATGCTTCATTAGTTAATTGTGCAGAGTACAGCTCTTTAGGGGTAAACAAGTGAAGGACATTTGCTGAATGGTCTGTGCCCATCATGCATATTATGGCCTAATGATGCTAGTAATGGTAGGAGGCTCCCGGAGAGTCATCTGTCAAATTAGCACATTGAATTATTTATTGCTCAGAGTAAAATTGTTGAAAGGTAGCAGCTGAGGCATGTTTTAAAGAAACTATAAAATTCTGGAAAAAAAAGAATGAATAGTATTGCTACTTTGCATGTTCATCATTAATTTTACAGGTAAAGATAAATATTAATAGTTATGTATTGCACACTGACTATATCTAAATAATGTATATATAAATATACCCACACATACATATACCTTAGGTATTTAAATATACTTTTATTCATGGTACATGCATATTTGGGCATATACATGTGAAAATATATATGTGCATGTTTATATATAAGCAGCATAAATACTGTGCAATAAATAATTCATTATATTGGTATACTAACATGCCCATTTATTAAAATAATAATATATACATACATTAAAATACTGTGGTGCCATTGATCTTATCATTTATAATTCATTTAATGTTTATAAAAGCTTGTTGCAAATCTCAGATGATAGGTGCTCAATAAACACAAAGAGTTATTAGTATTTTGTAGCAACAGTTTAACAAAGTACAAGCCCACTGCATAAAGAATGCATCTTTCACGTCATCTGTGCATGTGAGGATACTGAAGACTTGCAAAGTGTTTTGAATCTACAGAACGGCAGAGTCTCTGGAACTCCACACAGAGAGTAATTTGAAATCTTCATGCTCTGGAATCCTTTACTTTTACACAGGTTTTCATTCCTGTATGAGTACCAAAATGATGGCATGACCTGTGTACAATTAAACACTTAAATAACTTTACTCTTGTGACATGATCAACTGTCTTTACACGAACAGATAGCAACACAATCAAAAGCAGTATAGTTTCCAGAGTTTTCAGCCCAAATTCACTTTGCAATTTAACTTTAGTTTCTTTAAGTTTCTTCCAGAGAGATATTAGTCACCAGCTAGGGAGTGGCATTTAGAAGGACCTCCTATAATAAGGCTTCTCATAAGGCACTGTCTAGAACCAACCCTGGGATCATACTGGGGCCTGGAGGCAGATCATCTGACTATCAGTCCCAGGCCCAGGACCACACAGAAGTCTTGAGCGGGTTCCAGTGCAGTCCTGGTAATGCTGAGCCAGCCACAGCACAGTCCCAGGGCTGGAACCTCCAATTGTGAATTGCAGTCCCCAGACCACGCAAAACTTTGGAACTAGTTCCCGTGTGTTTGTAGGGCTGGGACTGCATCTCTAAATTTTCATGAGTCTTTTCAGCATTGAAAAAATAGAATATGAGTTTAGGAGGTCATGAGTACAGGGTAAATGCTTGAGGGAGCTAACATGGGAGGAGGAGAGAAGAAAACCAAGATAATAACTAAGAACTGCAAGAAATTACATGTGTAAGTGAAACATTGGAGACAAACAGTAAAATAAACACTAAATTCAAGAGAGTATTAGACAGTGATGAGAATAACAGACACAGATAGCAAATGAAAAAGAGCGGCCCTTGTTGAGAAGGGGCTTGCACTCTGGAAAGCTGTGACGGGCTATTGTCTGTCATGGTCACTCACTGCTTCAGCTGCTGGGCGGGGCCTGGCCCCCGCCACTCAGTCTGTGGTCAGGGCAAGTCCTGTCCTGGCAGGAGGGGGCTTATTCAGCTGCTGGCTCCTGGCACCGCAGCCGCCACTTGGCCTGTGCTCAGTACCAGCAGCTGAATAAGCCCCCTCTTCCTGGAAGGGGGCTTGCTCTGAGCACAAACTGAGTGGTGGGGCCTGAGCACTGCAGGGCCAGTAGAGCTGCTGCAGAGAATGGCAGCATTGTGGGAGGCTTGCAGGGCTCTGGTCCACTCTGGACCCCAGTGCTGCCATGCACAGCCCACCACAGCTCTACCAGCCCCCCAGCTCAGTGCCCTTGCTAGGAAGGGTCTTGTGCTCCCCCACATTATGACAGGAGCTGCTGCCCCCAAAAAGGGCCTTTCCACCTCCCGCTGCAGGAGTAGGGTTGGAGCATGGCCAGATGACTGCCACCAGGGCCCCTTGGGGTGGGGGGACAGGGACATGGGTTATTCCTTCTCCCTCTGTCATCCAGTGGAGGGGACAGCAGGGGGCCTATTCCAGGGCAGGGAGCACAGCGGCAACAATGGGCAGACCCAGCTGCCAGTAGGAGTAGAGGGGAGACTAACTCTCCTCCTTGCCTCCCTCTGCCTCAGGGGCCAAGGTGCCCTGCTGCTGCAGCAGTGAGGGGGGAGTGCCTAGCAGACCCAATTCTGGTTGGTCCCTGCTGGTGGGCTAGGGAGGGAGGAATTAAACCCCTCTCTGGCCAGTTCAGACTGGACTGACCACGCCCCCCCCCCAGCACAGCTTCCCTGCAGCTCTAGCACCAGACCTCCCCCCCTGGCTCCTGGCCTGGGCAACTGCAGGCATGTGCCTGCATTGCCTCAGTCCAGAGAGAATGTTTGTCCTCTTACAAACCAGCTTAGCCTAGGGAGGTTAGATTAACCTGCAAAAGTTGAATCAATTCAGGTTCTAGCTTTTTGAATGTCTGTCCCTAGCTTAAAAGTGCAGTTCTGTGCCTAAGTCTTTAATTTCATGTAAGTCCTTGGCTAAGTCAAAAAGCCAAAGCTCAATCAATACAATCTTTGCAAGTTAGTGTAAGCTGCATAGATTGAACCAATAAGCAAGTGAACAGACATAGAGGGTGCAGACAGAAGAGCAGCTCCCTGCTGTAACTCAAAATGCTTTGCAGGAAGAGTTGAGTTACAACAATCCCCCAGGCCAAATAGCAGTTCACTGCTGGTTTCAGGGGGAGAGGAATCTAGCTGCTGGCTTTGAGCCTGCATCTGGTTTCCCCTAGCAATGGCCCCTCCTCCCTGCCAGCCTGCACTGTTTTCAGAATGGGAACAGGGAGCTCCCTCCGCTTCCTTTTCCCCCTCCCATTCTGAAAAGAGCTCAGAGGCTAGGAGGCAAGCAGACACAAACTACAGAAGATGCGATGTTCTGAAACATCTTCATCTGAACCCTCATGCAATAAGGGTTCAGATTTTTGCCTGATCTGCCATTTTTAAAACAGTGTGTAGCTGTGCACTTGTGTTTGGTCACGGCTATTGACTGGTTTTCATGGCCAGATTGAGCAAAAATTGTCATTTCTGTCTGCACCCTCACTTTGGAACAGACAACTTGGGCCAAAGCTAGCCTGCTCACCCTGCAAGGAGAGGGCCTGTGGGGGAGGTGCAAAGCCTCCTGGGATGCAGGAGACTATGAATTAACTTGAAACTGGAGGGGATCTGGGACAGAAGTTCAATAAACTGACTTCATTTATATTAGTTAAGTCTGATACTACATCCATCCAGGTTTATCTTAAACTGGTTTCAGCCATTTTGAGAGTGGTTTATGTACATGAACTTCTGTTGTGTTACAGATTTGAACTGGTTTCAGTTGGTTTTATTTATACCAGTTTATGTGTAATTTCTGTCCCTAGCCTTTATGTTTAAATATTTTAAGCCCCTTAGGCTCAATGCTGCAAACGCTTGCACTAGTAGACAAGCATGGGTGTTTTGTTCTGTCGGGACAAGCAACAGCGGTGCGCTTGCGCTTTGGAGTATAGCAAGTTACCGTGGGTGGGGTAGGGAAGGCTAAGGCCAGCACTGGGGCTGGGGCCAGCACTTACCCAGGGTCCTGGGGCCCTCTTGGGGCTGCAGCAGTGGCTATTCTCCTGCATGGAACCTGGCTGGCAACCAGTGTGGCTCTGGGCAGCCAGGCTCTGGTTTTGAGCAGCGTACAGTCCTGGGGTATGCACTGCTCCCTTATTTTTTCCATGGGTTTTTTGACCCCTGGATATGCAAGGGTCAAAAAAACTCACGGGAAAAAAAAAAGCAGAGCAGTACACAGACGGACAATGTGCCCTTGCAGCATGGAAACCATCTAAATGTGTCGTATGTGGTAGCACAGACATGTTTGTGGTACCACATACTGCATGGCCATGCTCGCCTGGATGCGGCAGTGATGTCTTATAAAGGTATTATTGTATTAGGGCAGGAAGGGAACTCACACTTTTGACATGGTGACAAAGAACTCACATGACAAAAACTTAGAGTCTTAGATGACACAATATTACAAATACCCTTTGGCATAAATCCCAAGGGCTGAGAGTTCATTAAAAGACATACTTATATTGTTATTTGCCCAAAAGAGATAAAATACAAACTAAACTTGACATGCCACTATAAATACTAACACTGATGAACAAAGACACTGCAGAAGTTTAAAGAAATTCACCGCAGCATTGAAATTATTTCTTCCTGAACTCTTTTCTTAAAACTTTTTGTCTGGTCTTTTTAAGTTCATTTCTTCTGAAATAACACCTGGAAATACTTGTATGTAGGCCTCCATTTCTGTCCTTTTTACATTACTTCTTTTTCTCTCTCATTCACTCTCTTTTTATGTTGCCATTTATTTTTATTTATAATTCTTCTTTTTAAAGATAAATTAAAGGAGAAATTTATAAACCCCACCATACATTTGCTAACAATATATCCCATGAATTTGCACTCACAAAGTCTTGCTATTTAGCAGTAAGCTTGCAGTTCATTAAGGCTATCTTTGTTTAATTGCATATCTTTTGTACAAGAAGCCCCAGAGGGGTGGTGACCAGACAAAGGAAGGGGGAAAGAAACTCATTCATCTGTATAATGCTCAGTAATTGAATTTCTCCCATATTTCACAATCAGATTGCTTGTCTGTACAGTTGTCTTTTATTTGAATAAACTTTGTCTAAAACGAGTTTCCTCTAAAAATGGAAAGTTAGAACAAAATCTGAGAACACTTTGGCCAAAGATTTTTAGCTGTATTTTCTAACAATCTTGTATTTAATCTCAATAGTCTGTCACAGAGAGAGAAATTACTTCTAGGCTTTTATTGCCTACTAGAAAGAAGAAAAAGGGATAGTAATTAGGCACAGGGGCCTGAAGTCTATATGATAAGCAGGCCACCAAGCTTGAGCATAGGAGGCCACCTAATGTTCAAGTCCACCCAAATCTGAAAGGAACAAGCATTGCCCCTTGAAACAAAGCCAAGCAGCACGACATCATTACTGTTAATAACCTACTAAACAAAAAGAGACTTGGTTTCAGTGCAAAAACATCAACCTCGTGGGAGCAGCTGATGCAGCAAAGGACAGTTGGTCTTACTTTGATTAGCATTGTCCTATGAGCTGATCAACGCTTTATAAAGAGCTAAAGTAATTGTCTAGTCTGAAAAACTGTTTATATATGATACCCCAATTGCAACAAACAACCTGTGCTTGTAAATTGCTGACATCTGCTAAGGATCACACAGGAGCAGAGATTACTTTCATTTCATTTAAAACTATTAGTTCATGGATAAAAAAGCAAAGTGACAACTGTAGAGTGTCAATTTAAAACTTGGTTTAAATGTATTACAAAAGAACACCTAAGCCCCTAGATTTTCTTAAGGGATTGTATATTAACCACATTCACAAGGGAGAGCCCGGTCATATTTTTAGTTATAAATTGGAATGACTATTTGAAAGGAAAAATGTTTAAGGAAAAGCACTTAGTTAAATTAATGTTATTCTATTGTTGTTACATTTTATGCAATACATTGGGGCTATATTCTTCAGGCCTGCTTCATATTGAGTAAGACCTTGCCCCATGAGAAGCCCCACTGATTTCAATCAAGCTTTGTAAGGGTTACAGAATCTGGCACCTATTGTGTCGACAAAGACAAATTAATTGGTTGTCCTGAAACAAGAAACATAAAGAGCCCTGAGGTCCAGATCTTGAAAGTGTACTGAATTTGCTGACAAACATGGTTCTTTGAATTTGATATACATTTTACTGCAGATAAAATGTTCTGCCGTCAATGAATTGTAGATTAATCCTTGCCTTTAGATATATAATTTCCCACTTTTCATATCCAGAAATCTAAATGTTAGCAGTAGTGTCTGCAATTAATTGCACTTATAATTATAAGGGCCAGTCAGACAAATTTTCAAAGGAGCCCCCCAACTGGAAAGAGCAGTCTATTGTAGGACAGTTTGCTGTTTCTATGCATATACCCTGTGTAGATAACAGTTTTATGCTCAGAAATGAGTCTTGTTTGCTGGGAAAATTTAAAAAAAGGAAAGAAAATAGTTGTCACTGATGCAAAACTAAAGTTTAATAGATTCACTTGGCTGAAATTTAACACAATTAGTATGATTATGGTTTGTGTGGAACAGACTAGTCAAAGTAATTTAACCCTATTTAATTAGGCAACAACTAATTCCTTTTAGAATTTCATTAGGAACAGTGTACTGAAAGATTTTGTGGTAGGAGCTTTTTTCATAAACTGCTTTTGAGTTTTCAGAAGCATTCATAGTAAATAGACAGCAGTACTACAATTATAATTTTGTTTTCAGTTTATGTAAGTGTTGAGGAAATGGTTATGTTTCTGGCTGTTTTGTCTAGCATAGTTTTTTCACCTTTGCTTTGTAATTAAAAGGGTGCGGTTGCATATTTTCTTTCCTGATCAGGCACAATATTTCCAAAACAAACTTAATATACCAAATTTAGAGAAGTTTTAGTGAGAGCTGGTTTGTGACATGAGAACTGATGTAATTTAAAATAATTGTTTGTAGAGTACAGGTAGGGTAACATAGATATTTAGCTGTCTACTGTGAGTATATGTAGAAAATGCAAACCATTCATTGGCAAATACCTGATTAGAGTAAACTATAGTTATTTAAAAGAGATGTTGTTTCTATTTTCTTTTCCTCAGACAATTAAGTTATAGATGTCATAATTTATGAGCTATCTCTTTTTATTTACATATTTATTGTGACCTGGTCTTTAATGTATAAATTCATAAACACACTTAAGTTTTATGAATATTTTCTAATAATAGTGACACCAGATCATTTAAAATTAGTAATTTTGATAGGAAAAGGTGTAAAGATGTCTCTACTTCTTTCTCTGAAAGGTCACCAAAGTGACTGTTGTTGGGACATGCAGCATTTATTGATGCTTTTTTATATGCCCAACTCTGTTTATATATCAACTGACCTTTAAGACTCCAATTTAAAGCTCTAAAGTGAATGCTTCCTGTCTTATTGAGTTGGTAAGGCCTATTTCCACACTAATAAAATGAAACCCACTTTGCTAAAATATTTTTTCAGCCAATGACTGGTGATGAACTCAAGCCTTGACAATTTTGGGAGAGGTCAACCAGGAGTAAGCAGGTCATATATGTGGTAAATGAACTTCCAGGAGCAAATCACTGGACACTATAAAAATCAAGAGTTGTTCCAACCTGAAACCTCCTTAACCAGAAAATAACATCTGACCTGGCAGTGAAATTTATCACAACATTTCAATTAAAACTTGGCAGCCACACAGCAAACATACTGCTCTGCAACAATTGATCTTATTACAAGGAACATAGTTCTGTGTGTGCATGGAGAGGAGAAGCAGGTACTATTATTGCCTATTATCCTATGAATATTAACTATATAGCATTGAGGACTTCCTTGTGTCATTCACCATTTACTAAAAAGCTCATCATTCTTCCTAAATAAAGACATTACAGGGAGCCTAGTGATATCTGCAATCATCTTGTATGTGTACATTTACATTAATATTAGTGCAGCTGTGCACCTCTACTTACATTTTATGCTCCATGATGAATGGCATCTGCAGTATATAACAAATAATGATTTCAATTCCTTTTAACAGAATATTAAATTTAAGAAGGAATGAGATCCTGAGTCAGCAGTCCATCCCTTTTTATGGAAGCAAAGATATACATACCCAAGTTAAATACATGCCTTAGTGCTTTAGTGAATGAGAGCCAAAGAAACCAGACTTTTAATTTTACTGAGAAGCATGTCATTTTATACAGGAGAATATGTTACGTGTATTTCCTATGCAAAGCATGTTTCATGTGGACCCTTCTCACATCCATGGTCCTACCAGTCTGATCCTGTATATTTGATCTACAATTTTAGTATGTTTAATGACAGAGTTTGCAATGACATTACATGTGCATTAAACATAGCTAAGCCAATGGGAGGAGTTAGGAAAGGTAGAGATATGAAAATGAATAGCTACATTTACAATGAACAGCTACATATTTAATTTTCTACATTGTCCATCAGACTATGAAAAAGGCAAGAAAGACCAGAAAGAGCCTGTTAGTATCTGTGGGTGTGATGTTCAGAAGCTCTGAATGGAAACTCACAACTTTTATTGTTGGAATTCGAATGACCCAGTAGCAATTCAGCTACTGTACCATTATTAAATCCAAAGGCCAATAACACTTATACAGTTACAGTAAATGGATGCTGTAAAGTACTGTAACAAAATACTAATTATATATTAGAAAGCAATATTACAATACATATTAATGACCACATAGTAATTACAGTTACAGATCAGATTAGACTCCTTGCAGCTAGACTAGTGAGGGAGCTTCTAGCTGTCCCATGCTGGCTGGTTCCACTAGATAAGCTGAAAGTAGCAAGGAACCTCTATCTCTTGCTCCATTTTAGATGCCCAGATTTCTCATTGAATCCTAGCTGGAAACTTCACACATATTTGTCTTCCCTTTTCCACACACCAATGAAACTTCCTTTTCTCATTTGCTCTAGATTTCCCAAAGATAATGTCATATATGCTATGAAGGCTCTATTTTGCCCATCCTTCCTTCTAAAATCTGTGCATCTATGGCTCATCATGCTTCATTCTAGTGATGCAGCCTTTTCATAGTTTCAGTTGATTGTCTGTCTCACCTTCTGTTTTTTTCTCTTTTTCTCAGTTCATGAATTCCTATATTGTTACGCTTGTGTCTGATAAAACTTTCCATCATCTATTACATTACATTTCATAATTCACACACCTATTGACTTCTATAAGAGTTGTGGGGAGTCTTAAAAACCAGGAAATTTATTTAGGTCCATAAACATGCATGAATATGCTTAACTTAAGAGCTAAGTACAAGCAGTCAAAAAGCCCAAGGAGGAATCCAGTCTTTGCAGGCTTCTCTAAGTTGTATAGATTGAGCCAATAATGAGGTGAACTCATGTTCAGTTTTCACTTAGAAAAGGCAGGTGGTGACCTGCACTGGCCCAGGCCAGAAGAGAGCAGGTGCTTGAGCATATCTCCCAGCCTGCTGGCCATTGCTGAGCCCACCCAGTCAAGTGGGGGCCATCTGTGATTGACTGCCTAGCACATAACCCAACCTGCTGATGTCCCTCTGTAGGTGCCAGCCTCCTGAGCTGGACATCTGCTCATGGGGGGGACCTCATATCTCAGAGGACTTCCTCCCAGCCTGGGGACCCTAACCTGGGGCTGCCTGGCCCCAGGAAGTGGCATGACTGGCAGCTTGGTTCTGCCACTGCCACAAGTAGGAGAAAGGGATCATTCCCCTGGGACTGGTGCCTGCCCTATGCAGCCAGGCATGATGGTATGGGGGGGATCCCCATGTCTTGATAGGTTTCTCCTGCCCAGATTAGGGTACCCCAGTGTGGGACTGCCCTGCCCCGGGGGAAGCTCTGTGCTGAGGGGCATCCCCACTTCTCCTCTCCCACATGGCTGGATGGCTTGGCTTCACCACTGCCACAGGTAGGAGGGGGGAAAGCATTCCCTGGGCTGTGTGCCTGCCCAGGCAGCTGGGTGTGGGGGCATGGGAGGAGCCCTGTGTCTCGGGGGGGGGGGGGCAGATTCCCCAGCCTGGCCCAGAATCTCCCAGCCCAGGACTGTCATGGCCCAGAGAGCTGAAGAAAATCCTGCCCTTCCCTTCCCTGCACATGGCCAGGTGCTTGACTCTGCTGATGCTGCTGCAGTGGGAGGGGGGCGGGGGACATTCCTTTGGGCCAGGTGCCTGCCTATGCAGCCAGATGTGGGGCACAAGGGGAGCCCCATGCTTCAGGGATCTTCCCTTGGCTTGGCCTAGTGTCCCCCAGCTTGGGGTTGCCCTGCCACAGGAAGCAAAGGGGAATGCTCTTCCCCTCCCCACACCTATGGTGGCTCTGGAGCCAAGCCAACCAGCCACATAAGGGAGGGGGAGGGGGATTCCCTTTGGCTCCCTGTGGCAAGGCAGCCCCAGTCTAAGGGGTCCTGGGCTAGGGGAAGGCCTCTGAGGTACAGCGCTCCCCCCTGTGCTCCCACACCTGGCTGCATGGGTGTGGGACCAGAAAAAGGGAATCCTCCCTCCCCAATTCCCACCTGTGGCAGTAGTGCAGCCAAGCCACATGGCTGCATGGGGAAGGGAGAGGGGAGGTTATGCTCAGCATGGGGCTTCTCCCAGGCCAGGGCTGCCTTGGGCTGGGGGACCCCTGGACAGGACTGGGGGAAGCCCCTCAAGGCACAGGGTTCTCCCACTTACCCTAATTCCTTGCTGCACACAGCCTGTGGGAATCCTGCCCCCCCTAAACTGTGGTGGGAGCAGAGCCAACCTGCTTGACTGCAGGGAGGAGGGGGAGAGGCAATGCTCCTCTTGGCTCCCCACAGCAGGGCAGACCAGGGCTGATATGGGCGGGGGGGCTCTGTTCCCCTACCCCCCACCAGTGTGCTGCCCTGCAGGTCTAACAGGTGCAAGCCATACTCAGGATAGGGACAAGAGGCAGAGGCTTTGCTGCTTCAGCTCTGTGACAGCCTGGGTGCAGAGCCAGCTAGGCACTGGGCTGGTGCAGCAGTGTGTGAGCTATGCTCCAGTGGGCCATCCTGTGAGGAGGAGCTTGTGGTCCTGGGGGAGAAAAGTATCTTGGGATGCTTGCGTACTGCAAAGTAACTTGAGTCAGGAAGGTGCACATATTTGGACAGGTTGGCCTTCCTTAGACATTTTAACAACTAACTCCTTATAAAACCTTCCTGTCTTACTTCTGAAAAAAAAATTAAAAAGAAGCAGAAAAAAGAAAGAAAAATCCTGAGAACTTAGAAGCAAACCTCCTGGAAACTATATTCAGCAGAGTCTACTTCTTATGTTCACCTAATTGCTAGGTTCATTCTGAATGGGCCAGATGCACACAGTCTTCTCCCACACATTACAGTCCCTTTGGTTATAGTAAATTGTAAAGGGGATGTAATAAATAATGGGAAGTGCATATTACAAAGTTTGGTTACACTATAAATCAACTGTCTGAAATGCACATTACTTGTAACACTTAAGGAGAGTAGCAGCTAATAAACCACAGGTGGACAACTGGTGGTATTAAGGAAAGCTACTATGGAAGTGAGAAACAGGAGCGTTCTTGCTTTCAGGTAAGTGAAAGGAAGCTTCTTTTTATTGACCAAAGAGCCTGCTGTTATGAGCCCTCTGCTTGTATTTCAAGATAGAAGGGGGGAAAGGAGATAAAAGAGGAAGTGGGTACGTGTCAGTCTTTCCCAACATACATACAACTGTCTTTTTTTGTCTCAAATCATCTTTCTTTTAAAAAAACATGCAACTATCCCATTTTAACTCATATGTTAGAGTTTCTCTCAAATCTGAGAGCTATGACCAAACAAATTCTAGCTTAAGAATGAACAGATATAAAACAAAAATGATGAGACCAAATTAATTGCTGGCACAATTTAACCAATGGACTTACATTACATCATGGGTCTATTTGGCCTACTATTCTGGTGCATCCAAAATCTTTCAGTGGCATAATCTGCTCTGAATCAGGATTTTCCATTTCTTTTCAATATAATAAAAACTGCCTATGTTATCAAATATAAGGATATTCTCTTAAGACTTCAGCCAGGGGACCATGAATGGCTTCATTGATTGGATGATGATCCACCTGAGAATTGTACCAGCCACAGTCTTAATTCCCCAGATGTCTTCTCTTGGAATTGAAGTTGAGTCCATCATAAATTAAAGAATCTAAACAACTGGGTGTCACAGATTAATTCACTACCCCCCAAAATTAATTTTCCCCAGTAATTCTTTGACCTAGTTTGACATCAAATGAATATTAGTTCTAAATCAAATGAACATTAATTCCAGCAATCTTCAGTCCTGTATTATAGTGTTCAGTATTTTTGTTTTTTACTGAAGTTCACTGATAAATTACCTGATTTTTTAATTGAAGTTTTTATTGATTTACACCCATCTTTCATGTACTCCCCATGCCTCCTGGGACCCGTGCAGTGGCAGGAGCCCAAAACCCCCTGGATGAGCCATTTCTTTGTCCCATGCCCAGGCCCACCCTGGCTGGGCAGCACCTGGTGGGATGGGCATGAGGGTCCTGGGGGATCTGTCCCCTCTGGCCCAGTGGCACAGCCAAGGCTGGCCCCGCCCTGGCCCTCCCTTTTCTGGGACCCCGAGGCAGTGCAGGGCCAGGGTTGGGGCAGTCAGGGCTGGTGCTGAGCTGGGGGATAGCGGGTTCCCCCCCGCCCCCCCTCCCCGCCCCTTCTCCTCACAGACTTTCCTGTCTGGGCTAAAATTTTTTTTTTTCCCTTCTCTTCCTTTTAGCCTGATTTCAACCCAGTTTTTATATTTGGAAGATAAACCCCAAAAAATTCTCGAATTTTTTTTTTTTTGAAAATAAAAACGGAAAATGCAGGACACTAGTTATACAACAGATGGAAGTAGATGTCTGTAGTGGTCTGTTCTGGTTGTATAATTTCTGAATTTATAGTTTTGGTAAATAGAACCATAGAAAATTAGTGCTGGAAGGGACCTTAGGAGATCACCTAGTCCAACCTCCTGCTCAAAGCAGGGCCAGCCCTAACTATATCATCCCAGCCAAGGCTTTGTCTAGCTGGGTCTTAAAACCTCCAAGAATGGAGATTCCATAACCTCTGTGGGTAATCTGTTCCAATGTTTTGCCACCCTCCTAGTAAGAAAGATGTTCCTTATATCTAACCTAAACTTCCCTTCCTGCAACTTGAGACCATTGCTCATTGTTCTGTTACCTGCCACAACTGAAAACAGTCCAGCTCCATCCTCTTCAGAACCACCTTTTAGGTAGTTGAAGGCTACAATTAAATCCCCTCTCAGTCTTCTCTTGTCCAGACTAAATAATCCCAGTCTCCTCAGACTCTCTTCATAAGGCATGTGCCCCTGTCCCCTAACCATTTTTGTTGCCCTCCATTGGACTGTCTCCAATTTGTCTACATCCTTTCTGTACTGTGGGCCCCAAAATGAGACCTAGTACTCCAGATGTGGCCTCCCCAGTGCTGAATAGAGAGGAATAGTCACTTCCCTTGCCCTGCTGGCAATGCTCCTACCAATGCCACCCAGTGTGATGTTATCCTTCTTGGCAACAAGGGAACACTGCTGGTTCATATTCATATTCCACTGTAATCCCCAGGTCCTTTTCTGCTGAGCTGCTGCCCAGCCTGTCAGCCCTCAGCCTGTACCTGTGCATGGGATTGTTTTGTCTTAAGTGGAGGATGTTGCACTTGTCCTTGTTGAACCTCATGAGATTTCTTTTGGTCCAATCTCAGCTGCTGTCTGGTGTAGTTAGGTCTAGCGTAGTCTTGGTATTTCATAATCATTACAAAAATCAACTGTAAGCTAATTAATTTTGAGACTTAATAGGAATGTGGGTGCCTTTCCAGAAAGATAACAAGTAGGATTCCACTGCATGATGAGAGGGAACTTAATCTGGTGAATCTAAACAGGGATACTTGCTGCTCCATGATTTAGAGACAAACTCCAGCATAGCTGATTGCCAATCCACATTAAAGAAGGATTAGGAAAAAAAAAACAAGGCAGGACTATTCCAAGAAAGTTTATTCCTTTCATGAATGAGGGGTACTAGCTAGGGCTGTGGGAAACTTTGGTCTCTGATTTGATTCAGCAGAGATTTGCCTAATTCAGTGGCTGAATCTTCGAATCCAAATCAAATCAGAGGACCCTTTAATCTCTCCGAATCAAATTGTAACCTTCTAAATGGATTCAGAGAGATTTGGAAAGATTCAGAGATTTGGACACAGAGATAGCTTTAAATTTTTTTCTACATACCTCTAGGTAGCAGGGGCTTGTGAATGCTGCAGTGCTGGGGCACATGGAGTGTCCCACAGAAGCACAGGGGGCTCCCCAGCATACTTGGCAGCAGACCCAGAAGTAGACCAGAATCAATTCTGGTCCACTTCCGGGTCCACATAGGGAGTGCACTGCCCTTCCTCCCCCACACACCTCTCTGGACTTGGTGAGTGTGCCTGCTGGGTCGGGAGGGCACCCAGGGCCCCCCTGCAGACAATCGATGAGCCCACCCCCAGCGCACTCCCTGGCAGACCCAGAAGTGGACCAGAAGTACTTCTGGGTTCACTGCTGAGCACATGGAGCATCTCCTGCACTCCCATGGGACACTTCATGCACCCCAGCATCACAGCGATCACAAGCTGTGCCTGCTACCTCTATGTATGTAAAAAAACCTTTTAAAGCTGTGTATATGTCCAAATCACTGATTCTTCAAATCAGCACTGAATCTTCAGATTCAGATTTCGCCTAATCGAATCAGGGACAGTGATCCAAATCAACTAAACGAATCACAGTCCCTGATTCAGGCCACATCTGAATCTGAATTGAATAGGGCCCCCTTTGCACACCCCTAGTACTAGCAGAGCACCTTTCTTTAGAGTGGTGCTTATAGTGCTTTTTCCTTGGCTGTATGTGAAAAGTCCTGCTTTGTTTTTTTTCCTGTGGAATGTCTAAGGGCCTTGTTAAATGTTGCAATTTTAACTGCTCAAATGTTGATTATTGTTAGTGCTAGCTCAAATCTGGGGCAGTCACATCTTGAAGCTAAAAACCATCTCTGACTGTCCCCCACCTGCATAGCTGTGACTTACTACAAAAGGGATGGCGAAGAAGAGTCTGACTAGGAGCTCCAGCTGTGAGTTGCCATTACAATTCTAGTGAACCAGGACAGGCTTCTTTGCCTGCTCTAGGTTAGGGGCGTGGGAGAGATGGGATGGGTAGGGCAGAACATGGATCTGGAAGGCAGAAAGTTAATGGGATGTGGGTAGGTAATGAAATGGGAGATGGAAAGGAAATGTGGGTAGGGAAAAGGTGATAAAATGAAGGAATTCAGACCCTGAAGGTTAAAATAAAAAGTAAAAAAACATTTTTTAAAAATAAAGAAGTAAATTAACAAAATCTCATGTTTTAATAAAGGGCAATTTAAGACTGAGGTGTGAGGAGTGCTGGTTGAGCTTCCCAAGATAGATGGGAGGTGGGAGTGGTGAGGGATGGAGCTTTTGAGAAAGGTACTGCCCCTCCCTGGGAAGGAAGCCCCAGCTCGTGGAGACCCAGTCCAGCCCCCTACCTTGTTCCCTCCCCATCCTCTCTAGACCTCACTCCTAAACCCATACATGTCCTGTGACCTGGGTAGCTGGAATGTGCTTTGCAAACTGTTTGCACAAGGTTAGACCCTGTGGAGGTGGGATGTTCACACCTCCCAGGGTGGAGGGGTGCCAACACCATCCCCTGAGCAGTACAGTTCAGGGGTAGAAAATTTGTCCACACAGAACAGGAGGCTTGGGGGAGGAGATACTGCATCCTGAGATGCTGGTAGACTTCAACTTGGATGGCTCATCTATGGGGCAAGGCTACCCATTAATGGAACATAAACTGGGTAACACATATCAGACATAAACCTGCTCTGGTGTGGTATAACTTTAGTTTTAAGCACACTTTGGGTGACTTAGTTTTAGGTGTGAATGTATGGACAACCCAGGGGTTAAGAGTTCCAGGAGCCATCTAATATTAATGGAGCCCTAAGCAGTAAGCCTGGCTGGTGAAGATCTGTATCCATACAATCATTAAAAAAAGGGTGGGGGACAGGGCAGGGAACAGAAGAAGAATGCAATGGAAAAAATTCATTAACTTGATCAGCACAGTTTATGACTGAAGTTTGAGGGCCAGATTGATACCCAGATTTCCTGACATAGCAAGGAAGTGGGATAAGATGACCAAACCAAGCTAAGGCTTACTTTGAATCTCTTTTAAACTAAGTTGAAAGTATTTCTTGTGGCATTCACAAATGTGTCTTGCTCTGTGTTAATGATTTCAAAATTACTCTTTTCATTGATGTGCCTCAACTCAGTCTTAGTTTAACTAGAACTGGTGTTTTATTAGGTTTTCTGTTACACTAAAACCTAGCTGCTGGCTTTCTCTTATTCAAGAGAAGCCATATTATGGGTACTAGCAGGCCATTTATTAAGGTAGAAGGTGGCAGAATCATTCCACAGCCATTTTATTTTGACAGTTTGCTTTATTAAAATCTAGTTTTTATGTGACTCCTGTCTTGTATCTGAATGGAAATAAATGATGATAGTACACAGTGTCATTATTAAAGGTTTCATGCTGCACTGACCTTTCCATAATGTACAGAGATAGGATAGGGAGGGGATATCCTATTCTCAGCCAGGGTTCCGGGGTGCCACCAGACACTTCTAAGCCGGGTGCGAGCTAAGCTAAGTAGATAAACACAGGCTCAGGCCTATCCCTGCCTAAGCTATTTCCCACAACCATTGCCCAGTCCCTCTTCAAGAAAGCAGACACTATAATATATAAATTCACTTTTGAAATGGCATACTACTCAATTCACAAAAGTTACAGAGGGATGCCTTAGGTCCAGTGAGGGATACCTCAAGTCCAAAAAGGTTGAGAACAACTACTGTTGGCTACAAAGCACCAATTCACAGGATCATCATAAAGTTCTAGTTTATTGGATGGCTGCAAAAGTCAGACCATAAACCTTGGTGCTGATCCCCTCAAACACACACACATTCACGCACACACACTCACAGTAGCTAGCTATGAACACTAAGCACCAGTGTCAAGATATACCTATCCCCAAATGCTGGAGTCTACCATTGATGGCCAGTCGAGGCTTCTTTCAGTGCAATGTACCTTCAGAAGGGGGTCACCAGCTGGTCCTTCTGGCTGGACAGGCAGGGTGCTGGTCAGGGCAAAGAGGGCACTATTGAGGGTAATTCTTCGCTGCCTTTTATCCCTCTCTGGCAGACTTTGGTGACTCCCCAATTCTTGGGTTTACTTAATCCAGGGATCATTGACCTTGAGGGATGTCCCTCTTGGTAGCTGCTGGATGCCTGCTGTCAGCCCCAGGGGTCATGTCCACAGGTACGTGCAGTCTCAGGAGTCCGTTGATGAATTTTGATTGATTCACTGCCATGATGAATAGAGCTCTGGAAGTGGTTGATCAGAGGGTATTTCAACCACAAGGGTCTATTTCCAGCATTGATTAGTTCAAACCGGGGCTTCCATACCTTTAATAGTGAAGTTTCAGGGAGTTCATGGCTCTGTATTAATTCTTTCCTTTTCTTGGTCTATAGTTTTGTAGGTGTTAATTGCTGGTCATTAACTTGTTTATCCAGACTAGCTACTGTGTTATATAATCAACCATGATTCATTCAGGGACCCAGTTCATACAGAGATTCCTGCCCTTGCTAACATTGTTACATGGTACAACTTACTTTTAAACTTAAAGTACATTTGTAAAAGCATCTACGTGCTCTATTTTCTCTACAAGTACACCTTATATAAAATAATAATAATATAATAAAAGAAAAAGAGAGAGGAAGGAATAAAAGGTAGAAAAGAGAAAGCATCCCCAAAAGGGGGCAAATACTGCAAAAGGGGCTTTTGCCATATAGAGGAGCTTCACATTTGAGGGGGTGGAGGGGTAGGCAGAAAGGTTTCTTGCTATACTACAGTATACAAAATCTTACTTCCTTTTGAGGCCAGCTTAAAAACCAGTCTTCATTCTGGTGAATACAGAGGCTGCTTCCCAGGTATTGGGAAGGTTTGTAAATTCCCTTAGTTTTGTGAATTAAAAAGTTGCACTGTAGACATCAAAATCCTTTATTGGATCTGGCCCTTAGCACAAAGTGACCTGACTCATTTGGAACTATTCTGATATTTCTGTGGGAATGCAGAAAGCTGACAGGTACTTGGTATTTCAACCAATATTCCCTCTGGATGAAAACAGCTACTTGGAAACCTATAGATTATTCTAGAAATATAACAACCAAGATTAAATGCAGAGAGAGGTAGTTAGCTGTGGTAGTCTGGAAGTCAGGCAGAAGGTAGGGTAGATTTGCATCTTACAAAGCATGTCTATACAAGATGCTACTGCACAGTCCTTACTGAGCATTTATTTAGTATTTGTATTAGCTAGTACTAAATAAATGTGCAGTAACTAATTACTGTTCACTAGTGCTGGCAAACACTAGCCTAATAATACTGTGCAGTTAGCATCTTAGCACTGTCTGTGACACACTATTTTCAGCTCCTGCACAGTCAGTGTGTAGTGCAGATACACCCACAGACTAACTCATTCAGAAATGCTTTGCATAAACTTTCATAAGCAGCAGCTTGCTTCATCAGATGTGCTGAAGACATTGAACAGAGCTTCTAAATAGATATCAGAGATTAAAATGCAAAGGGTAAGGGAAGGGGAAGAAAAAGGAGAGGGCACTGTAGGGGGCGGCATAATAGATAGGAGAGAGAAACACAAAGCAGTTAGCTCATTGAACAGTTATAGGAGGTATAAAAGCTAATCCAGGTGATGGGAAAAGAATCTGTAGCCTTGGTTTAGACCCTACTTAACACATTAAGATGAAATGCATCATGTTATACCTTGAATTATATACACCATGCAGTTTAAATGAAAAAAATAATAAAATGGAACATGGTCTCATTTAAATTATACAATATTCAGATTCTTTCTCTTCTAACTTAATGCTCTTCTTAGGAAAATATGTCCAATGCATGAATGTGGGTACCTGTATTTGTTGAAAATGATAGTCTAAGGGTGAATTCATAGTTTCATAGTTTCTAGGGTCAGAAGGGACCTGAGTAGATCATCTAGTCCGAACCCCTGCCATGGCAGGAAAGAGTACTGGGGTCAAACGACCCCAGCAAGGTGTTCATCTAACCTCCTCTTAAAAACCCCCAGGGTAGGAGCCTGCACCACTTCTCTTGGAAGTTGGTTCCAGATCCTAGCTGCCCTAACCATGAAGTAGCGCCTCCTGATATCTAGCCTAAACCTACCCTCTGCCAGCTTGTGACCATTATTCCTGGTCACTCCTGGCAGTGCTCGGGGGAACAGGAACTCCCCCAATGCCTGCTGGTCCCCTGTGACTAGTTTGTAACAGGCCACTAGATC
>NW_017729024.1:148755389-148788033 GCF_001723915.1 Gavialis gangeticus | reverse complement strand
CAACTGCGGCCTGACCAGTGCTGCATAGAGGGGGAGGATCACCTCTTTTGACCTGCTTGAGATGCATCTGTGGATGCATGACAAGGTATGGTTGGCCTTCCTGACTGCCTCCCTACACTGCCGGCCCATATTCATCTTGTAGTCAATGATGACTCCAATTAATGTATTCGATTAAAATTAGAAATCCTCCCTGCCATATCACATAAACTAAAGATTTATGTGAATAAGAGCTATCATTTCCTAAACTGCTGGATGCTAGAAGCTGCAATGAGAGGAGCAGGAATAGAGAATTCTGAACATGTGTTATTTACCCTCCTCATCAGCATCCACACTCTGCCACTGTAGGAGATAAGATACTGATCTATATTAGCCTATGGTGTAACCCAGTATGGGCATTTCTTATGTTCTTATGTAGGATAGATATCACAGAGGCAGAGATTAAAAACAGCAAAAAACATACTATACATATGGCAATATATCTCACTTCTCATGTATTTATTCAATTACATACATTAACAATAGAAAAAACAAAATAAATAGATGAATACAATTTTAAGTTGTTATGAAATAAGAGAGTTAGCAAAAACAGTTAAGTCCCATAATTCATGACACAAATTCAAGGTAATGAAAACCATCTTGAGATAAATGAACTGAATAGAACAGCTGCTAGACTAGAAAACAAAAGTACAACTGTTATCCATCACAAATCAATCTTTCTTATTAGCAGAAGTTAAAAAGTTAACTCCAATGCCACTACAACTTTCTTCAAAATCACTGCTAGAAATGGCAGTAGGCAATGAGAAGTAAGCATGTCATGGCCAGATGGTAAATGATATAAATATAAAGTGATATCTCAAAAATGTATATTGACAAACTTTGCTGTTATCATGCTTTGTTTTGTATAATTTGTGTACTTTGCTGCTCCATAATTTTTACATTTTCACTTACAACCAATTTTGCAGTGTTATCTCTTTTAGGTTTCTCTTGCACTTGAAGAGTGCACAACCCAAAGTGTACATCACTTTTGTACACTGATGTGAAATACATTCTGTAGTATCTACCCTAGATAATAGTAATTTTCACTAGTAGAGAGCTATAACTCGCATATCCACTCCTTGTTTTTTTAAGTTCATTAACTAACAGCCTGATTCAGTTTTCATAAAAGTCAATGGGAATCTTTCTACTGACTTCATCTGATGATAATATAAGCAAATCTCTTATTCTTAGTTTTCTTTCACAATTTGTTTACCTTGCCAAAGAAGTCAGAAGACCTGGATGCTGCAGACCATCTTCTCCAAGGTATATTTGGACAGAATCGTCATTCAAAATAATACAGAATAGTAAACTATGCCATGGTGCTAGAATGGGCTGTTATTAGGCCACGATCCTCTAAGTCAATTTAACAAACATGTACTTAAGTATCCTGCTAGAGTGAAGCCACAGAATCAGCACTTGAATTACGTTGAATTAAATCTAGGAACAGGATTAAATCTATTCCTTCCTTGTGTGTATTCCACTGTCATAGTAAACATGATATTGGGTGCATCTACATGAGATGCTTTAAGGCACATTAAACTAAAATGAAGGCACATTAGGGTGTATGTTTACACGTGCACACTCTGAATGAGCTTTAAAAATGGTGAATTTGGGCTCTCCATGCCTAAATTTGATACCCGCAAATGGTGCTATCAAATTTAGGCATGAATAGTTCAAGCACATTAATGAACATGTAGACATATTCAAGTGCATTAATGCTGTATATGTGGGCTGGCTAGGGACTAACTTTTGTCTCAAGCATTAACAGCATTAATGTGCTTTAACATTTGTATGTGTAGGCACCTGCCTAAACCTGTTTAATGAGCAGTAAGCTAATGTGCATTAAATTTAGGCATGTTTAAATGCACGTATAGACATGCCTGGTGAGTATGACTGCTTAACCCCTACTACTGAGACTACAGAGAGCAGCAGCTCAGTTGACTTCAGGAAAGCCAGGGACTCCCCTAGGGCAGATTGCCAGAGTCTAATATACTTTCCTGGTGACTCTGAAGAGCAGGTAAGTCAGGAGTTTTGCAGGACATATGTAGGCAGAGGAATAATAGTATGGCTGGGTGTCTGGGGCAGATGCCACACACTGGGGCAGCAGCAACTTTTGATTGCTGTTGTGCTGCTAGTGTGATTGCACAGCTGCAGTAGCAGCCATTTTTTTCTGCCTTCCCCCCAACCCTCTCTAGTCAGCATCTGGGGCACCTGCCCCAGGCAATCCACCCTAGTTACACCAATGTATGTAGGTTCCAGGAAATTAGAAGGAAGGGTAATGGTACTGTGACATTTTCTTGTGTTTATACACAAGTACCCTTTTTTTCCCGAACATGAAGAACTATCCCCTTCCCATGACTCCCGCAAGCTTACCAAGGACACAGAGTAACAAGGAAGAACACAGAATTATTATGTATGAGATGATGAGGATACAAAGCACTGGGAAAGCATCTCTGTAGCAGGGCTTTAAGCAGAGCTGGATTATGTTTCTGGGATGGTTTCCAATGGATTGGTGATTTCCTTGATACTACAGTGGGTTCCTTGTAGTTTCCTTGATATTACAACCACATACGTGGTGCAGTAGACTCTACTCTGTTCAGCTGTTGAAGCAAATTTCAAATGTAATATAAATTCACTTTTTTGACAGTGCTGAACCCTTCTGAAATGCCTTAAGTTGTGCTTGTACACTCTATTCTACTTTTATACAATGTATTTAATTAATATGATGCATATGTATGTCTGTGTACACACAGATTGCTTAGAATGCCAAAAGTTCAGCATGAAAATTCAAAAGCTCCCCCATTCCTGCAACAGAGTCATATGATTTCCACAACACACACACACGGGGGTGGGAAAAGAAAACCTATACAATTGTTCTGGTTGGTCCATAGTTTACATTTCAAATACTGAATTAGTGTGATTGCATTAGTTCATGTTAATGCCACACATCACTATGAGGGATAGCTTGTGCTCAGATGGTAATTAACTTGTATCATTATTGTATTGCTGTACATGAGTAATTATCATTTACATATACAAACCCAATCATGTGGATACAAACAATAGTCCCCCTTCCAATTTTAAAAAGGTCTTGGTAATGCAGAGATGGCAACTCTATTATATGAACTGGAATATTAACATATGGGAGCATATTTTTCCTTTCCCCTAAGATGGGTCTCCAGGTAAAATGATGCCTTTTTAAATCATGCTAGGGGACTTAAAAGCCTGAATATCAGCAAACAGCCTGAGGAAGCCAGAAGAGTCTTTCAGTGAAGGTGTGGGACAAACAAGGGTTCTATTTTGAGCCCTTGGACAACAGTGGCAATAGAGATAAAATACATGAAAGAATAAGGTCAAATAACATCTTAATTCCTTACTAATTTAAACATGGTTAATTGTTATCATCATTAATTCCCTTTTTAGTTCTTTTAACTAAAGAAAAAGAAAGAAACAAAGATGCAAATAAAAGAGAAATTTGGACCACTGTCATGTTAGTGTAGCAACTTGGTGCAAAGCTTCAATGAAGATGCAGGTTTTAATGAGCTAAAACAGCTTTTAAATCAATAAGCATTGTAAATTCCTCTCTTCTAGACTGCATTTGAGCATCCACTACAACACTGATTCCTGCATATTTGGACTGACACATTGCTGACTCTGCTCTTCTGTATGACACTGATGCAAGGGAGAGATAGCCAGTCAGAGTATAAAATCGAGCTAGGCATCAATGCTCTGTAGACAGAGCAGCTATTGAATAAGAGGTGCTTGTGAGAATCTGGTTTCGCCAAAGCTACTTCATAGACTGAACTGAGTTTCTAAGTGTTGAGTGGATTCTGAGAATAAGGCATTTGACATACTGACCTTTTCACCAAAGGTCAAATACATCATTTTGGTACTCAGTTGCTGAGTACAGGTTTTCCCCCCACTCTTTCCTCAAGCTGATTTTCAGATAGGCACCTCATTTGAATTAATATTTCAAGATGTCAACTTAGGCAAAAATGAATAAACACCTACTCTAGAAGATTTTCTGAAAATCTTTATTTCTATTCATTTGGTCAGCAGTTATCTACAAAACAATTATAATGTGCAAACTATGGTCAAAATGTTAGCATACTTTTAAAATATTTTTTTCCTTTACATGAGGTTTAGTGCAGTTGATCAAGTGACTTTGATGAAAGTCTTAAACAAACATAATACTTTAAGGACACATTTAATTGGATCACAGCTTGAAGTGGTAGCAAAGTGAGTTTGCCCTTTGCCTTAACATACCTAGGAATCCTGATCTATATTATGATCACTATTGAATTTTCTAGATTTCATTATAAAATCAATAACCATTGCACATGGTAAAATAGTTTACAAGAGCTGCAACATATTGTGGACTTCTGAAAACATACTGAGCTCACTGAAGCCACCCAGGCAGCCAATTAGGAGAAAACATCTATTAAGTAAAACCAGGGCAGTCCCATTGACTGCTATTGATTTTCTTAGTCCTGTGAAAAGACAATCAATTAGATAAAGAAGGCTAATGTTACAGCTGCAATTTAATAACCCCTAAAGAAAGGAGGAGGGCTATTGATTCCTGACATGGAATGCTGAAGCTTATTGAAATATACTGAACTTCACCTGTCTTATAATCAGGCCTGTAGGAAAGAGGAAGGTCTTTTGGACTGAATGTAACTTGTGGCATAGAATCTCAACTATTAAATTGGCCTGATGATGTCAGACCTAAGAGATGCAAATGAAACAAAACTTTAGAAGAAATACAAGCCCAGGATTGAATGCTAAATCACAGGAGCTATTGACAGAAGCTGTCTTGGTGAAGGTTGTTTCTCTTTTTTGTACAGAAAGCACCAGAGTACCACCTGTCATTTTCAAAAGCAAAGTCAGTTTTGCCAACCAGCCGTGAATGACAAATAAAGCTTTATATGAAACACAAGGGCATATTATGTGCTATTGTGTGTTCTGCTAAGTGCTAATTTATCTGGCTTGTTCTCTTCAGTAAACACACGCACAGACACATGAAATAATCCATCTAATTATGTAGCTATTTAGGAGAAAAACAAAGCAAGGTGTTTTTGTCTGATGCAGAAGGTACACGATACAACAAAGGTTTTCACAAAACCTAACGTAGCTAATGAAAATAAATGAAGTGCTGTAAGCTGTAACAATTTTAGAACAAATAAACTTTTGCAAGTTTTAGATTTAGGGTAGACCCAGCTGCTTTTCATAAAGAGATGAGTACCTTCATTCATTTTTTGATAGTCACTAATTGGAAATGGCTAATAGGCCTTGTGGCTTTCTACTATAAAATCTGGTCTAAAATACCTTATATAGATATTTTCTTTATGCTTTTTTTCTATTGCTTGTATTTGATCCTTTCTCTCTCATTATATATATGCCTTTTTACCAGCAGACAGCTGCTATTCACAATAATTGCCAGGGCAGTTAATTATACTTTAAATAGGCCTACTTGAGGGCAAATGAGCGTATGGTGGTCTAAATTGTGCTGAAGACATACTATGCAAAAAGACTGTCATTTACAGCATGTAGAACTTAAAAATATTATTCAGAAACAATATAGATTTTATATATAAAATATATGCTTTTTATACACACACACATACACACAGAGGTTTTTGTGTGTGTAAATGTATATGTTTGTACATATTTGGGCATGTATAGTATATATAGGCAGCCCTATGCTACATATATAGAATTAGATTTACACTATTAGAAAATGTATATATTGTAAACACACCTTCATGACTGGAGCATATAAAAATAGTTTCCTGTGTTATCTACCAATCTTCATAAACTAATGAAGAATCCAGTTTGATATAATTTCAGAAGCCCAAATATATTTTTCCTGGTAAGTACAATGAATCATGAAAATAGCAGATATTTGTTTGTTATTTGAATCCATATGTCTCCATGTTTGTATGTTCAGTCATTTTATACATACTAGGGCATTCACCTAAAGCTAGAAAACCCAGCAAGTTTAGAATATCACCAAGAGCAGAAACTGCCATGCCATCAATCAGAAATGTGTAGCTTAATCTGAGACACTTTTTAAACCATTTTGTCAATTACAACATTTTATAAATAGAAAATGATGATAAACTAGAAGAAATCTGAAAGATCAGAGTAGAACCCCATGACCAAACATAGCAAATAACCTGAAATCCTGGAAATTAATTTAATATAATTATTTTTGGCATGAACTATGGAAGGCATAATTCACTTAAATAAAAGATATCAGGAGAGCAAATGTATAGGACATTTATAAACTTACACTTAAAGGACAATTTATAAGAGCAAAGAGCAAGAATATGGCATAATGAGAAAATGTATAAAATAGTAAGTGCTTGGTGTAAATTGTTACACCTTCATTAAGTCAATGCAGCTGTAACAATTGACATCAACTGGGCTGATTCTGAGAGAGATTCAGCAGCAGCATTTCCTGTTGATCTCCATCTGATTTTGGGGAGTATTCAACTACACTTCAGATCAGGCTGGTAGTAATGGCTAAGGTCTGATGGAAGGAAGAATTAAAATCTATGATTGTTTGTGGTGACTAAAATATGCTACAAATAACATATTTCATACAACACTTCTAAAGAAGAAGGACTGAAGGAACACAGAGAAGTCTATGAGCTTGATGTTGCCATTGATGTCTAAGGGTGTGTCAGTATTGAAAAAACAGGCATTGTTCAAAGGTTGTAAGGTTTTTTTTTTATAAGTGAATTGTAAGCAGGATAGTGAGAGGGGCAATCAAGTAAGAATATACAGTTCTCACAGGGTTGTAGGACAAGGATAATGCCAAGTTTAAGGAAGTTAAAAGGAGCCAAAGGGAATCATAAAGCACTATTGTAAAGAAAATAAGTTCATTAATAAATAGATTCATAAAATAAGAAATGATTTTAAAAGTCAGCTCCATACTGAAAAATGCCAACAATAACCCTTGTAAAGAAAATGTTTTGGTAAGGAATGTTGGCCGCTTGGTATGTAACACTGAAGGTAGCTTCGCTTTCCTAAAAAATAGATTACCTCCCTCTTCAAAGCATTGGACTGGAAGGTAAGTTTAGGGTTTTCAGAGAAGTCTTTTCAATGTCAGTGGGATTTAGGTTCACTTAAAGGCTCACTTAAATACTTTTTAAAAATCCCAGGCTAATACTTGGTTATTGTTCCCATTTAAGTTTCTTGACAACAACTCCATGGGGCAAGGGCCTAAAAATTAGTTGTTGCAGCAGTCAGCATCCAGAACCTTTTCCCTTCAAATATCTGTCTCTAAGTGGCCAAGTTACTTTTGAAAATGGGATTTAGTCCTTTACAGCCATGGGCATGTGAACTGGTTAATCCATGGAAAGTCAAGCCATTCAATCAAAAAAGTTCTGCAAACACATAACCCAGACCATAGAAGTGATGTAGCCCCATCCCAACAGTAACAGATTTTTGCCCCTGGATGAATCAGGGGCAATTTTCTCACAGTTTTTAAAGCACTGCGCAGCCAACTTGTTCTCAGACTTTCAAAAGCAGAGGCTGCTTTTTGGGTGCACCTGTTCACTGTGCAGTCAGCTCCTGCTTTGCCTCTTGGTTCATGTGTCCATGGCTGGGATGACTTAGGCCTTATAACTCTAAGGAGAGCAGTGCCTGATCACTAGGGTACCTATGTGATTTTGAAAAATCCACTAGGTGTCTATCTGCATCTTTAGACACCTACATATTTATAGGATATGGCCCTTAGGCCCACTCTACGCATTACAGGTATCATGAAATTAGCTGGTTAATTGCATACGTACTTTAAGACCAGCTACATATGCAAAGTAGCTATCACCCAATAAAAAACTTCCAACCAGTCAGACCTCAAAAATGTGTACAAACTTTAGTTGGTTGCTATCCAGCTTTAATTTGCATATGTAGCAGGGTCTTCCCTGCCGCCAGGAGCCCTGGCAGTTGACTGGGTTCCCAGCCACAGGGGTGCACCATGCCCAATATGAAACTCCCATGCCCTAGGATTCGACACATCCCTGAGCCTGGGAGTTCATGGCTGCCGTAGTCCTCCAGCCCCGGGACTGTATGAGTGGCTGCTGTGGCTGGGAGCCCCTCAAATGTGGGAGCTTGTTTTTGCTAGTTTGGGGTGAGCCCAGGATTGGGCTCCCCCTGCACTGGAGATAGGTGCAATGGGATCTAATATGCCACACGGTAGGAGATGTGGTTATGTGAATTGCACATTAGATCCCATCACACCTTTACCTGCATCTGTAGTAGCAGCCCTGGATGAAGAAGTTAGTGACATTCACCAAAAATGTGGTGTATGTATGGAAACTTATTCATATATTCAAGAAAAATAAAATTGTATTTTAATTTTGGAATAAATGTGATTTTACTATAATAGGCAAAAAAAGAGAGAAAGCATTTGAAATAACGTATAATTACCTAAGTATTGAAAATAAAGACATTACTTTGAAAAACAATAGATCAAGGAGAGCGTTCTGTGTCATGTCCCGTCAGAATTTACAGCTGTGTTCTAGACTATTTCACTGTAAAACTGTCTTTGGTTACCTCCCTCTTTATAGAGATACAATACACTGATCAATTATTCCTACAAGAGAGGATTTCATGTTGAATTTCTACAGGCACTTGTATAGAGGAGAAAGGGAAAGTGTCCTTTGCAGAGAGCTCCGGTTCAAGATGCTATCTTAATTGAATAATTTGCATTACATATAAAGATAGTTTATTTCTTCACCCAAATCCCTGTGGAATGCAGTTACTATCTGTTTCCCAAACCTGTTTCTAAATGGCAAGATAATACTTGCTCCTAAAGATATCTCACCACTCTACAAATTAAAAACCACTGCACAAGAAGAAGAAAAATGGAACTTTATGACTTTCGAGGCTCCACTGTGACTAGTGTTTTTTATTAATCATATTTAGTTTGCAATGAAAGCTGGTTGAATAGGTCTCTTGTTCTTTTTGCAAATTTTCTGTGAATCAGTTGTAATTTGCTTCAAAAGAATTTTGAACAACAATTCTAGAGTGAATAATTTATATAAATAATTATTGGACTATGCTTTTTTACAGACTTGGTTCGTGTGATTCAGAATAGTTTCAGTGGAGTTCTGTCAGTCTGTATCAGCCGAAGTTTGGACCTCTAGATTTAATGGATGGTATATTTTCTTTCATTTTTTTCCATTAATGTAAACTATCCTAAAACAGCATCAATATCACAAAACCTGTACAAAAAAAAGAATGAATGGTGCCAGTGACTTAGCTTCACTGCGTACCTAGCCCTTTTTATTCACTTCTCATAGACTGGTCATCCCTCTTCCCTTCAACATTGCCTCTTCCCCCCAAAATAGCAAACATTTCCATTTATTTGCATCAAAAATCAAATTAATGAATTAATAAAAACTCCCAACTTTGCTCTGGTGGCTCGAGCAAAAGTGTGGCTGGAATCCTTCAGGCTAGGGACAGACATTCAAAAGCTGGAGCCTGAATTGATTCAATCTTCGCAGGTTAGTTTAACCTGTCTAGGTTAAACTGATTTGTAACAGTACAGACATTCCTTGTGGACTGAGGAAATGTGAACATATGCCTGCAGTTGCTCAGGACAGATGCCAGGGGGCACTACAGCACACCCTCAGTTGCAGGAAAGCTGTGCTGGCCAGCCCCAGCAGTACCTTTGGCTGGCTTAAGAAGGGTTTAATTTCCCCTTCCTCCCTGTCACACCAACAGGGACCTGAGCTGGATCTGCCAGGTATTCCCCCCTGCACTGCCACAGCAGCGGGCCAGCATGACCTCTGAGGCAGAGGCGACAGTCTGTAACAGCTCTGCCTGCCCTACAGCAGGACCCCATGGCTGGCAAGGGGCTCGCACTCCCTGACACTATGACAGGGGCTGCTGCCCCCATCAAGGGCCCTTCCCCCTTGCTGCTGCAGTGGCTGGGTAGGGGTATAGCTAGATGCTGGCCAGGTGGGGGCAGGGATGGAAGTTATTCCCTCTCCCTCTGGTGTCCAGTGGAGGGGGCTTATTCTGCTGCTTACCTGGCTGTAGTCTCCCGGGGCAGTGGGAGTACAGGGAGAATAACCCCCTCCCTGCCTCTTCTGCCTCAGAGGCCATGCTTGCCCACTGGTGCAGCAGCAAGCGGGGAGCACCCAGCAGACATGGCTTGGGTCCTTGCTGGTGGGACAGGGAAAGCAGGAATTAAACCTTCTCTGGCCAAATCCCCACCCCTGCCTGTCCCTACTCATCCCTGCTCAGCTGGGAAGCAGAGGGGCAGGGTCAGCCCTGCTCTGCTGGAGCAGAGAGCCCAGCCTAGAGAGCATGCTGGGATGCTGGGGGACTCTGGTTTAAGTTCAACCAGGAAGGGGTCTGGGACAGACATTTCATAAACTGGTTTGAGCCAAATCAGTTAAGTCTGATACTACATTCAACCAGGTTTACCTCAAACTGGTTTCCGCCATTTTGAAACTGGTTTATGTGCACAGAATGTCTGTTCTGTTACAGGTTGAAACCAGTTTCTGATCACTTAAACTGGTTTATGTGTAATGTCTTTCCATAGCCTCTGAGGTTGTCAAAGCCAGCTTCTAATTATGCTAGACATTATTTAAAATATGGTGTCTTAGATCCACAGATTTTTTCAGTCATCCTGATTTTGGTAACCTGCATAATAGCACAAATGCAAAAGAGGAGGATACATGAATCCTGGAGGAGCTTTTCATTAAAGGGGTGGGACCTGGGGCTAAAGTGAACAATAAGCTGACTATGAGTCAACAGCCTTGCCTTGTTGCCAAAAGGGCTAATGGCATAGATGTGTTGTCAGTAGGTCAAGGAAAGTAATTATTCCCCTCTATTCAGCATGGGGGAGGCCACATCTGGAGTACTGTGTTCAGTTTTGGGCCCCCTACTACAGAAAGGACATGGACAAATTGGAGAGAGTCCAGTGGAGGGCAACAAAAATGGTGAGGGGGCTGGGGGATGTGACTTATGAGGAGAGGCTGTGCGAACCAGGCTTATTTAGTGTAGAGATGAGAAGACTGAGAGGGAATTCAAAAGCAGCCTTCAACTATCTAAAGGGAGGTTCAAAAATGGATGGAACTAGATGGTTCTCAGTGGTGGCAGATGACAGAACAAGGAGTAACAATCTCAAGTTGCAGCAAGGGAAGTTTAGTTCAGATATTGGGAAGAATTTTCTCATTAAAAGGGTGGTAAAGCACTGGAACAGGTTACCAAGGAAGGTGATGGATGCTTCATTCTTGGAGGTCTTCAAAACCCGGCTAGACAAAGTTTTGGCTAGGATGATCTAATAGAGAATGGTCTTGCTTTGAGCAGGGGGTTGTACTAGATGATCGCCTGCGGTCCCTTCCAACCCTCATTTTCTATGACTCTATGATTCTATGATTGGCTGAGAAAAAGTTCTAAATTTTGTCATAGGGGCAAGTACAAATATAATAGACAAGTAGCCCTATGTGCTGTTGGTAGAACTCCTGCAATCAGAAATGTGGTGCCTCATCCAGTCACAATCATGGCTTTATATGAAGCATATCACCTAAAAGGAAAATTAAGAGGGGGGACTGATGTTTCAGAATCATAAACAAAAACAAAAAAAAGAAGACAGAAAATTAGGACTATGCAAATAATTGATGTTTTGGTTCAGGCAACAAATGGAAAAATAAAAATAAATTGTTTTGTATCTTTCCAAATTGGTTCTGCTTCAGTGTCTTTCTCACTGAAACAAGCAAAAAAAATATTTTAGGTCAAATGAAACTGTTTGGCATTTTATTTTAGGACAGTTGGTTGGTAGATCCAGGGAAGCAAAGATCTATATTTACAAAATTGCATAAAGAGATGGTTTCCTTATATCCAGTCATTCAGTTGTGAAATTGTCAACCTCCTCCAGGATGTAGGAGACCTACATCAAAATCCCTCTTCTGCCTGAAAGGATTTGAGACCCAGGTGAGTGCCCTAAATGTTACTCTAGTATTATTTATTTTAATCATTTTTGTTGACACCATTCTACTTTGCTGGAAAGAGAGCACAAGCATGTCAATCATGATGTAGTTTTGTTGTTAGGGCACTACTGTTGATGGATGGATACATATGTGGGGTATTAACACGACTTCTATCATAACTTCTTAGGTATTACATGTTTTGGAAAAGGTGAAACAGTTTATTTTTAAAAAATCATGGCATTTTGACAGAGTTAAGCTTACCATTTTTTTTGCATACAACCTGCCCCTAAATAGTTTCATAGTTTCATAGATTAAGGGTCGGAAGGGACCTAGTAGATCATCTAGCCCGACCCCCCGCCAGGGTGGGAGAACAACAAAAACCCCAAAACAAGAAACGGGACTCAAATGAGTCCAGCCAGGTAGGCATCCAGCCTCTTCTTAAAGACCCCCAGGGTAGGGGCCAGCACCACTTCCCTTGGAAGTTGGTTCCAGCTCCTAGCCGCCCTAACTGTGAAATAAAACAGGCACCTTTTTTTTTAGAAGTCAGAATGTAGAATTACTTTTTTTTTCCAGTCATTCATGACAGTGTAAGTAAATCCTCTTGGAAACATATAGTGTCCAGGAAGTTTGGCTCCAGAATGTTCTTGGTATGGCAGACCGTGTCCTGTGATGCCATACTTTTTGGACATTCAGTATTCACAGGAGGACCTATGTTACTTAAGGTTAGGCCCCAAACCCCAGCAACAGTGTTAATTTTTCACTACAAGTAGCTTTTTGTATTAGTTGCTATAAATTAAGTATTCTTTCCACATCACAAGCCTCATCAAGATCCTACCAGCAGCTCACCTGCTGTATCAGGCACATGCTATAGTGCTCATCCAATAGCTACCACTGTGAGAGGTTTAACACAGGACTCCGTCCTTTCACTTTGCTGAGTAGACACAAGCAGAAGCCACCTTGTCTCCAGGAATGCTTCATTTCAGGTGAAGAAAACAACTTCCTGAAATAAAATATCTACCCCAGTTTTGTGGGCCTGATTTGGGGGCAGGGGGGGAAGGGAGGGAGGTGGTTATTTTAAGTGAGAAATTATGATAACTGTTTTGCCATGTTCCAAACTGTTTTATATTTCCAAATATTTTGTCATTTTCATGTTGATCACCCTGAAAGTGTACTTTTCAGTGAATACATACTTTGCAAAAATACCCCCAAAATTACACCAGAATAGAGGTGTTTTTAACAGAGGAGAAAGAAAAGTATTGCTGAAGCTCTTCATCAGAGCCTTACAACAAAGACCTTTAAATAAACCAGACAGGGATGTCATTGAGCATCACAAAAATAAGTTTAAATTTAAACCCTAAACTTGGCAAATCTTAAAATAGTCTAATGTTTGTAGGGATTGTGTCTCAGACAGAAAAGATTTAAAGTGCCTACAGATGTTTAGGGGCCATGCTCTAACTCATGGTACGTTATGTAAAGTGCCATGAATTAAAGTCCCCCATAACCCAACACCTTTGCTTATTGGGTCTGGGGTATGGAATCAAGCCTGCCTGCACTGGCCCTGGCCAGCAGGCAGGGGCATACCAGCAACCTCCAAAAAGGCTGCTGAACCACCCCTCTCCCCCGCCCTGACCCCCCTCCAGCTCTGGGACTGTCAGTGGGGGAGGGAGGAGGAAGGGAACAGAACAAGTGACTGGAGAGTGAGGCAGGGTGGAATGGAGCCCCCTCACCTCATGCGCTCCCCGCCCCCCCAGCTGAGGTAGTGGGAGAGAGTCAGGCTGGGCTTGTGAGGTTTGCCTCCCTGCCACCCACCCAGCTTAGGCTGGGCAAAGCAGTCAGCAGCTACTGCTGCCACTCTCATGAGGCCTGGCCAGAGCTGTGCATGGCGTGGGGGGTGGAACAGAGTGCCCCCCCTTCCCTAAAGAGCCCACCCCCACTCCTCCCATTGCCCCAGCTGGGGTACCTGGGTTGGGTCCATGAGGCAAGAAGGCTCCATTTTTCCCTGCCTCCCCCCTACCTCCAGCTCCGGCTGGGTAAAGCCCAGCCAGCAGTTCTGTGCTTCTCTTTTCCCCTTCCTTCCCCCAGTGACAGCCCTAGGGGCAGGGCTGGGTTAGTGCTTACCAGTGGGAGCACCAGCCCAGCTTTGCCCTGCTTGAAAAATTAACCCTCGAGGGAATAAGCTCCCTAAGGAACTCTACTTTAGAGTGCCTTTATCTAATAACTGATTTGATGAGGATTACTTTTTTGTGTGATAACCCATTTTAAATGTGCTCTGCAGCCATGTACATGTCTTATGTCATGGTTGTATAGCACTTTCAGGGGCCTGATCACACAAAAAATGTAATTTGTGTAAGTGCCCTTAATGTATAAAGTGACCAAATCTTAGTTTTTTATTTTTATTTTCATTTATTTCCTTAAAAATTTTTCAGGCTTATCATGTATGAGCTACATTCATCCAATTAGTTAACAGTAGTTACAACCATATAATTAGTGTGACCAATCAGAAATAGTCAGTAGAGTTCCCATTTTGATCATTCAGTATTAAGCACTGTCTGCTCCAGAGGGAGAAATGAGTTGTAAAATTAAAATTAGAGTAATTAGAATAATTAATCCTTTTGACAAAATCATAATCTGTTTGCAGAATTATATGAGGAAAAAAGAGGATGCATTTGTCTAGTGACTTATTAGTTATCAATTATTTACTTATCTGTTATGATACTCTTTCAGGTCCAGGAGATGCAGAGAAGTAGTACATTGCAATGCCACTGAAAAGGCATTCCAGAAAGAAACTGTGACACTAATCCTTCTCTTTCTTCTCTTCTGCTCTGGCTAAGAGGGGACATAAACACATAGATGTGAGCAAGAAGAATTACTCACCTCTTTTGAGGGAGCCTTCTATCTCTTGCTTTTTAATGCCATCTCAACTCGATAGATGGACCCTTGACTCCAGTTACCTGCTATACTCCAGGACCATTTGCCCATGTAAGCAAATATCAGTCACAGAGCCTTTGATTAAACCAGGGTCCAAGGACCCAAACCAAATCAACTGTGTAGGAAATTCCAGTTAAATGAAACAACGCTCAATATGTAAGTGATTTTCCCCAGGAGGGTGATTAAAATAGTTGCTAGTATCCTTAACCAGTGAATGAGTCCTCAAAATGATCCATAACATTTAGGTGTTGATCAACAAGGTATCTAACCTAGCCAATAGAAGATGTAGCTGTACTCCCACCTTCCTTCAGAGGTTAGGTGCTAAGCATAAGGCACCTCAGTCATCTGGCAGCCAGAGAAGAAGGGACTACTTGAACCAGGGTGCCTAACTAAACACAACATTGGCTTTCCAATAAAAATTGCACTCTACACTCACTTTTGTACATGCTTTGCTGTGATACTGCTTTCCACCATTTGTTCAATATCCTAGTGGTTAGAGTACTTTCTCAGGAAGTGGGCAGGATAAGGCGATTTAAAACCATATTTCTGGGACTTCTTATATTTTTTTACATTAGTGAGTAATTTCTGAAAAGCTAAAAACCCTGAAACAGGGGCTTCTTTCATATGACAAAAATGGTGTCAATATCTTTATCTTTGTCTGTTTTGGCATTTTTGTCAATTTGGGAGCTCTTGGCTGTCAGAGATGTTACCAGGGATCAATACGTGAAAGTGGCTCATCAATCTCACAAGGGCTGAAACCCTGGAGTTCTTTTCTCCCAAGTGCCTTCTTCATTGTACTATGAAGTCCAGCCTCCTACATGTACTCCCTTGCTTAGATTCATTCTGCTCCCTCAGTCCTCCACCCTAGTTTCTGCAGGAGGGTTTGAAGAAGCCTCTTAGATTAGTTGACTTCCTGGTGGTTAGGGCAATTTCCTAGAAAATGGCAGATGTAGGTTTGAATTTCAACAGACTGAAGAGGCCCTGAATCAACACTTCTCACTTCCTGTTGAGTGCTCTAACCGCTAAGATGTTCGGTAAAAGGTGGGTACCATTATCATTGTATAATGAGCTGTTTTCATTCCATCAGTATCAGATATAGGGAACTCAATAGGGAGTTGCATGCTTAGGTAGCTGGTCCAGATCTTTTCTGAATATATACAGTGGGAGTGTCTACACATGCATTAAGACACTTTTCCCAATGCACTTTAAATTTAGAATCTCCAGTATGAGGTACTAAATAAATGTGCATTAGGGTCCCTTAATGTGCAATAATGAATGTTTATAGTTTTTAAGTGAAGCTTAATGTGTAGTAGCCTGTTTTACTGTGCATTAGTGTAATAGGATTTTTTTTACATGACACTTTAATGCACAATAAAATAGGTTCTCTGATCAATTAGGCCTGGACTGGCTGAGCAAAGCTCTTGAGATACCTTACTCTGATCCCTGGCTAATGTGACTACACCAGTTCTCTGCAACTGGACTGGCTGCTAAATGTTTCACTCACCCCTTTTAAGTACACCTGCAGCCTTAGGCTGTAGGCACACCTTGATACAACTTTGGTCTGTTCTGGCAAGCCTCACATGCACTGGCCTTTCTGGTTCTCCTGGCTCCTGACTCAGCTTTGGCTTTTCCTGACCCTGACCTTAGATCTCCCATGGAACTCAGCACCAGATCTCCAACTGTTTTTGGCTTGCTTCTTGAACTATGTCTCTTGGATGTCCCTTCTGGGTTTCCTGGGACTTGGTTCCCATGTTCTCAGTCCCTCTGACCCAGACGCTGACCTGGTGCTCTGGTAATTTGTGCTTTTGCCTTCCTGACCCCCTAGTTGCCTATTGCAGGACCATCTGTCTATGTCCCAGCCAAACCATCACAGTAAAGCATGCTTCACAGACCCATGGTGGTAGAGGGGGGTGGATCTATCACTGAGGCAGATTTCAGGGGGCAAAACTTCAGGCTGCTTTACAGGGGTTACAGGCCCAAATCAAAGGCCTGCAAGTCCAGTGTACACCACTTCTGGATCCACTGGGGCAGCCTGCCTACTCACCTCAAACCCTGAATTCTGCCACCTGCTAAGTTCAATGGGGATACATGCTGCTTCCAGGGGTTCATTAACAAGTGTTGCCTCCCTTTCCATCTCTCCCCGAAACCTACCCTTCAGATGTGGCCAAGGTAAGGCTGATCATCAGCCTTTTTGAGCGGTGACACCCTGGCCTGGGCTTCCCCACTTCTAGAATTAGCAGACCTCCTTCTTGACAAACTCAAAGATTTTATCCAGGCTATGGCCAAGATCTTTAGAGACCCACATCAGGTCCATACTGTGGAGTGAGCCCTCCAGACTCTCAGGTAAGGGTACTATCTGGTAATGAGGTATGCCAGTGAGTTTAGATGGCTGGTCACCAACACTGAGTAAAACAAGGCAGTCTAACACTTCTGCTTCAACTGGGGGCTTCAGGACCACATTAAAAATAAATCAGCCAAGGTGGAGCTCCCAGATACCTTGGTTGGCCTTATTAAACTTAATATCTGTATTGATGTCTATCTGTCTGAGCAGTGAAAGGAGTGTGAGGTGGTATATTAGCCTCCTGGGCAGGCTAGGACCCCAGAAGATCCAACACTGCCCCTAGTGGAAGCTATGCAGATTTACATGACAAGAGAGAGACTTCCTTCAGAGGAAAAGACCCACAATTGTGCTCTCTGCCTGTCTAGTGGGGAGGCACAGCATTTTCCCTGGACTTGCCCAAGGAAGGTGATGTCCACCTCTTCTTTGGGAAAACTCCCTGGTCTGGTGTCTTTCAGACAGCTCCTTCAACTCACATTATGCTTTCAAGCATCACCAAGCCCCAAGACTCACCCTTTGCATACAACACCACCCTGAGGTGGGTATCTCTGTTCCAGGTCTCTGAGACAGTGGAGCCTCCCATAACTTCATAGATTTGATCTTTGCAGGACAACATCGGATACTGGTCAGGCCAGAAGAGAACCCAGAAGTAGTGGAAACTGTGGATGGATCCCTTATTTCCTCAGGTCCCGTTATCATTATGGGATTATTATCATATCTCTTTATGTTCCTGTCTAGAGCAGGGGGGCTGGACTCAATGCTCTTGCAAGGTCCCTTCCAGCCCCTAACAATCTATAAATCTACCAGCAAGATAGTTCCACTAAGGGTATCAATAGATAAACACCGGGGCTGCGTCCAGACAAGCATTGCCATGCAGTATGTGTTGCCACATACCACACATTCAGTTGTTCTCCATGTTGCAAAGGAGCAAAATAAATCAGGGTCAAAAAAAGCCATGGAAAAAGAAGGCAACGTGGCACATGAATGGGCAGTATATGCCACTCAAAAAAGGAGCCGGGCCATCCAGAGCCACACTGTGGCTGCTGGCCAGGCTCTGCACAGCAGGATTGCCACTGCTGCAGCCCCAGGAGGCCAGCCAGGATTCCAGGTAAGACTGCCGGGGCCAGCCCAGTGCTGTTCCCTACTGCAAAGGTAACTTGCTATGTGCCAGAGCATGTGTGATATGGACATTTCCCAGGGACAATGAGTGGCAGCGCAAAGTGCACCACTGCTAGTTGTCCCCAGGGAACCAAACATCCACACCATCTGTGGACTTGGCCACGGAGTCTCTTTGTTTTGACCTGATTTGTTTCTCTCACTTTTCAATTATCCTAGGAATCCCTTAGCTATTCCTTCATAATCCAGGCATTGTATGGGGATTAAGGGAGCTCTGTTGCATTTCACCTTACTGCTCAAACTCTTGTTTGGAGGAGTTTCATCAGCCTGATACCCAGGACAGAAACAGGGCTAACAATACCAGGTTCTTCGCTCTGACCATAAACAATTCATAGCTTGCCTTAGCAGGAAATATCTGTCCAATGGACCCTGACCCATCTATCTCTGCCAAATATCGAGACTTGGCAGATATATTTGAAAAGAAAGAAGCCAACCAGCTTCCTCTGAGTCACCCTTATGATTGCCCCATTGATCTTTGGCCAGGGGCACAGATTTCATTTGGGTACATTTATTCTTTCTGAACCAGAGCTCAAGGTTCTCAAAGACCATATTATAGAAAACCTCCATGAGGGATTCATCAGACCTTTGATGTCCCCAGCCAGGGTCTTGATATTCTTTGTAGCTAAGAAAGATGGCTCTCTCTGCCCTTGTTAACTATGAGGGCTTAAACAGGGTAATGGTTCATAACCAGTACTTGCTGCCTTTAATAAATTCATTTTTAGAGAAGCTTTGTCAGGCCAAGATTTCCTCAAAATTAAATCTATGAAGGGCCTACAAGCTATTCTGTATATGGGAGGGGGCCCAATGAAAGTCTGTGTTTTGGTCCTGCTATGGACACTTTGAATACCTGGTCATGCCCTTTAGACTCTGCAATGCACCCATTATCTTTCAATACTTTGTTAATGATGTGTTTCAAGATATGCTGGATTGATTTGTTATAATTTATCTTGATGTCATTTTAATTTTTTCTGATGATCTGACCCAGCATTTAAAACATATACATCAAGCTCTGCTCAGGTTCCAAGAGAACTGTTTATAAATTAAAGTAGACAAACAAGATATCAGGTGAGCCCTTGGTTATATAATTAATCTCCCTTGGGGGCTTTACCATTGACCCACATAAGGTAACTGCCATCACTGAATAAACTGTTCCACAGGACATAAAGGGGGTCTAGTGGTTCCTGGGCTTTGCTAATTTTTACAGATATTTTATCAGAGGACTCTCATGCCTAGCAACTCTGCTGACCACACTTCTTCAGAAATGGCCTCAAGCTATTTAGCTCTGTTGGTTAGAGCATGGTGCCAATAACACCAAAGTTTGATTCCCAGCTAGATTATAGCAGGGGTAGGCAATAATTTCATCTGAGTTTTGGTGACTGTTGAGGGATGCAAGGGTAGCCCCACCCCTTGACAGATGCCACACCTTCTCGTCACCACCTGGGAACTGGAAGTCCCACCCCCTAACCCCACCTTTTGCCACTGGAAGTCCCTCTGGTTCTCCTGACTGAATTTCCACGGAAGTTGAGAAAGTTTGGATACAAGCTAGCATAAATCAAGTTACAGTAGATAAAATATTGAAACATTTAGAAAAATCATATTTAAAATAAAAAATAAGAAATAAAAGTTATACCAATAAAAATATACTGAGAATTAGTATGTTTTAATTACCTGAATGGATAAGTAAGAGAAACGGGTAAGACAGCCTGATTAGTCCTTAGCTTGAAAGGACTAAGCAATGGTGCCAGCACACAACAGCACATCAAAAGGGAGTACCACTGAAGGCTTTTGAACAGAAGCAGTAGTAGCAGCATGCTGAAAGAGTTTGCCTTTGCTTCACTATCAACCCAGCAAGCTCCTGCGCAATACAAACTTAAGAAGAGTCACTGCCTTTTTATTTCTGGATGCTTTGTAAAATTGTGATCCATTAAAAGAGCTGGAATACTTACACCCATGTCTATAAACATACATTCACTGGTGTTCATGCAAATGACTGAGTCTATGTATGTACTGGAAAAGATGTATGAAAAAAAAAGAAAGAAAAAAAAGGAAAAACAGACAAAATGATAAGAAATATGTATTGGTTTATAATGCATCAGGAATACTCAGACTGGTAACAAAACTCACACAAATCACAGTATCTGAAGGCAAACATTTCTTGACAAACTATTTGCATTATTACTGCTCCTTTTTTAATCACATTTTATAAAAAGATTAACTCATAGAAAAAAGTAAATTCTGTTCAGGTCACTCAGAAACATTTGAATTCCTTTTCAAGTTATGCAGGGCTTCAGCTGCTACTTTATCTTTTCATCATGTATAGTACTTGAGTATAATGGAGTGTTGCAGTAACAGCCAAAAAGAGTGAATGACATGTAATATGATTTTTTCCTCAAAGATTCTATCTAGCTAGATACTTTTATGGCCTTCATTACTATAGTAGTTGAGTATTTGATATTTTCATTTAATATATTATTAGAGCAATCCACGTAGAACAGTGTATGGTAAGGAAAAATATGTCCGTATTATTTCTACCTACAGGCACAGGACAGCTTATGCCCACTTTGTGTAGGATGGGCAGGAGATCAGGCATGATATCCAGGCACTGCCTAACCGTTGGGGGGCAGAGGGGGAAGGGCACATCAGATTGGTGCAGGCTGCACTTCACCCTCCTGTTCTCCATCCCACCTTCTTCAGCAATCTTCTGGCTTCATCTCTGAAAGGAGAATGGTAGCAGTGGCATAAGACTGCTCATGAAGGAGTGTGTGAAAAATGGGTGTAGGGCACTCCAGGAAATGTAGTTCTCCAGCAGCAGTGGAGCTCACTTCTGCTAGAAGGAGATGTCACCCCATCTTTTTGCTGCCAAAACAGGTGGGGTTTTTGGCTTCTCAGCATAAGTATCTGCAGCAAAAAAATGAGGTGATACTCCAGCTATGGTTTTGTGTGCTGCTCACTCCTAGAACCCTGCAAAAAAGTATAGGTGGTGGGGTGGGGGATGGGAGAGTGGACTGCTCCAGTTAGAAACATAGAGTCATAGGGAAGTAGGGCTGGAAGGGACCTCCATAGGTCATCTAATCCAACCACTTGCGGAGGCAGAAACATCCCTATCTAAACCATCTATACAACCATAATCTAAACTGTACATAAAACTACCATAAGCGTGGCACAACATAGACCTAACACCCTAAACTGCCACAGGTAAAGCAGGGGAACCATGGCAGCCAATATCCTGCTTCTATAAAATGTTGTCAATACACTCTCAAGAGGTCCCAGGTTGAGGGCCACGTCCTCTGCTAGTGATGGCAAAACCCCCACAGTCCATATACCAATCTGGCCGTGGGGTAAAATTCCTTCCTGGCTCAAATATGGCAGTTGGTCTGACCCTGAGTGGAGAAGCAAGACCTGAGAAGCAAGACCCTCTAGCCAGGAACCTTCACCATTGCTACCACAGGAACATTGGCAGACCCCAACTGAGGTCCCCAGCCCACACCCAGTGTTTCTGAGAAGACTTAAAAACACCCTGACACATATTGCAAAAAAACAAAGGTGTGGGGAGGAACTAGCAAAGCTCAGAAGCACGGCCCAAAATTCAAATCTGGATACTGACAGATATCAGTCAATCATCTTGAAGAAAAGTTATATTCTATATATAGAAGTTCACTGGCCTTCATGCCAACTCTTCGTCTAGTATGTACAAGTTGTCCCAGTTGTACCACCCAATTATCTACGATAACTTCCAAGTTTATTACTATTAGGGCCTTTTGAAATGTCTCTGTTAAACAAGAGGCAGTTTCTAATCATTTTGAAAGGAGGAAGTGTTTTTCTTATCTCCATGTTTACACTTCATTAAAAAATTATACTTCATTATATCATAGTTGTTCAGAAACTACACATAGGCCTGTACTGATATTCATCTGTATGAATGTTCTGGGGATAGCAGCAAATTTGGCTGTCTCTCTATCTACACTACTAAAAAAAAAGGAAGTGCAAACCCATTGGCTAGCACCTTGGAGTCCCAGAAGCTGGCTCTTCAGGGGTAGTACGCTAGCATTCTAGCTTCTAGCATAACTACAGATTAGATGTCTGTCTGACCTGCTCTGAGGGAAATCCAGAAGCATCACATTTGAGAATTTAAATATGTATCAATAGTGAATGATAAAAGACAAGAAAAGTATAACTCTAAAATATAATCACTATGGTTAAATGTTAACTTCTTTTCAGTGCCGAGTAAATGTGATTGTCTCTTTGTTTCTTACTTCATACCCATTACTACAGTATCTAAGTGCCTATGAATGAGGAATATTGCAGAATATTCTGTTTCTTCCACTCTTCTCATTATGGATTATATTATTAACATTTGTGTGTATTTTCACTTCGAAAAACATAAAGAGATGTGAGTAATGTTACTTTAAGATGTGAAGATAAAATAGACCTAAGAGCTCATACCTCATTCATGAATGTTGTACTTTGTAAATATTCCAGGTAAAGAAAGAAACAAACAAAAAAGATTATAACACAACAAATGTATCAGTTAATTATAACATCTCTGAGGACACAGTTTTCAAATTTGTCAAAGCAGATACTAAGATCATTTCATTATTTTATTTACGTGGTCAGTACCATCATTTAGTTATATTTTTTAATGGTGGTCCAAAGTATTAGCTCCAAATGGTCAAAAATAGAAAAGATGTTTTGCAGGCTTTCTTCATTATTTGACAGTTTTGACAGACATTATTGATTTGGCCAGCAACTGTAGCTAACCAGAAGGGGACAATGTGACAGTTTTATGTAACAAAAGGCACAGTGTCATGTCAACTGAACTAAATGTTGTACAAAGTGACAGCACGACAAAAATGCCTTTCAGACTTAATTTTCTGCTTCATTTTTTCTACCATCAATATATAAGGCAGTGCAGTAGGTGACACAAATTAGCAGGATAGAGCAAAAGGTTCATCCCTTCTTCTGTTCCTATACTTGACTTTTTTCCACTAAGGTACTGGCAATTATTTTTAAGGTGAATGAAAAAGAGGAGCAGCTTATAGTAATCAACCTACCCCTATAGGAGAAAATATATCCCTTACCAGGATGCTTTATACATTTCTCCTAGGTGGCTTTTTGGAAAAGATGAAAGAAAAGAAGTCCCCCCATCTGCTAGGTCATGCCTACAAGACACATTCTGTCAAGTCTTAAAAGCAACAACAGCTTTGCCTGTGGGATACCTATAATTATTATGCGGAGCAGCCTTGTGCCTGCTGTAGCTCATTGTTCTGCTAACAGAAGCCCGAATGAGAACAGTGGCTCCAGGCTGTGAGTTGATAAAGTGCAACTTTTCGATTTTGCTCTTCTAAGGTTCCAGCATTGTGTAGAGTCCGTGAGTGAAATCTTTGGCCTTCCTTTGGGCTGAGCAGATTGAATCTGTCACGCTGAGTTAAACAATGACTAGAGGACATAACCTTAGCAGGGCCTGTCATTTTTTCCTACTAATTCAATCTACATTTAATCAATGAAAGTAATTTCTTGTTTGTTTAAGTCTCATATCCGATGGATCTTGAGGATTCTGAAGTAGTACACCTCCACCCTGACCTTCTCCCCTTTTTGAACTTGGACTAGTATATCAAGAATGGGATTAGTGGAAATTGCACATTGCGAAGTTGTCATGCTGCTCACTAAATATATGTCTTCTCTCTTGTTTATATATAGCTATTAGAATGACATTTTAGAATTCAGCCATCCATTGGAGGAAATAGGAATGATATTACCCAGGTTTGTCTTACATCTCCCAAAGACAGCAGCAGCTTAATATAAAGAATTATAATACAACCCCTTGCAAGAACATAGATCTATGAACATTTAGTCTCCACTTGTGTGTCTGGTATATAGGGATACTAATGTAAGGGCCTTCCTTCCTTCCTAAATATAGGCTATCACTGTTATTGAAAGTAGCCAGTAGTGACTTATGCAAGTTCAAGGACTTTATTGATCGGTTTAGCTGGTCTTAATCAAAATCTGTCTTCCTTTCCACTCATAGTGATTAAATAAGTCTAAGGGAGCTTGACATCAAGTCTTTGACTTTTTATTGGTTCTCAACAAGTGCTGTGCTCAGCATTTTAGTGCCTGACAGTTGCCAGACAGGAAGGCAAAATGGAAAAGAAAGTTTGAAAAAAAAAAGATGCTTTATTAAATTTAGGCAACTAATTAAACATATCATAGAGGAGATGAAGGAGATGAAATTGAATTTTGTGTGTTTTTTTAAGTGAACTATTTTTCTTCCATAAACATTACCATTTTAGGTGTCTGAGGAAGACAGAATGTGTTTGATCATAGACTACCCTGGAAGAAAATTAGTTTTTTTATTTAAAGACCAGATATTTTAAGCTCCTAAATATTTGACCTATTATCTATTAAAATGGCTTAGAAAATCTTACATCATGTTCAAGGGTCACAAAATCCTATCTGAAGTTTGCTCAGCTTTCCTGAGAAAGGCAGTTCCTTAGAAGAATCATTTCAACCCTTAATAATGTTTCCATATACAAAAATATTAAGGATAATTGGATTTATGCATGGAGAGAGAGATTTCCCAAAGGTGTGAATAGGAATTAGATACTCATTTACAGACTGATTTTCAGTGAACTATGTTTTATATCTTTGAAAAATTTCCCTGATAAGGTTTGCAAATAAAGTTATAACACAGCTCTCTCTGTTTCTGAATTCAAAGAATCCACTTTATCCACTTTATTTATTCATTTAAACTACATAGATATGTTTATTTGTATGGTTGGAGAGCCTAGTAGCTGGCATTAAAGAAGAGCCAATTATCCAAAAGAGTCCGGAATCCCAACCACTGTAGCAAGATTATATCCCCATACATGATACTGAAGCAGGCAAACAAGCTTGACCACATGCAGATCCTGGTAGAGGTCATTTAAAAGAAGTAGTTGCTAAGGCCATAAGATTCAGATTGTATGGAGGGAATTTTTATAATGATAAAAAATTCTTTAGAGCTCAGTCCTGAAAGGTGATAGATATCCTTAGCAGTCCCCTGTGTGTGAGGACTGAGATGGAAGCACTGTAATGACTTAGAGGAAAAGAATCCTGATGAAAACTATCTTTCTTCTGAGTATAAGGTCAGGCCATAATAATATTACCACAAATGCCTGACTAAAATAATATAATACTACTTTGTTCCAAGACATATCTATGGGTTGCATACCAAATAAAGGCAAAGGGTTTATTGGGTTTTGGCAGTACTACACTACACTACACTGCACACATCACTTCATTTAGCAATACAGTCAGTAATGTCGTAGGCTGTAGCCATTCCCAGAACATGGGTAAGCTAGAAAATTTAAGACAGTTGAAAATGAAAGTAAATAAAATAGAACAAAATTGTTTCGACTAATTATAATTGTGCAGGTCTAATGGTGTGAACACACATATACAGAAGCTCCTAGCAACTAGCAACTGAGTAATAAGCAAATACAAATCTCATACAGATGTTCATTTCTTTTAGGAATGTGAATGGTTAAATGGTTAATCATTTAACCAGTCAGCTCAGTAATAACTAGTTTTAGCTTACTGGTTATTATTTAGCCTGGGGCCAGGTGCAGTCTGGGAGGGAAAAGAAACCCTGCCGTGCCTCAGCAGGAAGGCGACAGTGGCAAGGCAGGAGGAATGGGGGGGGAAAGGAGCCAGGAGGAGGAGAGAGGGGAGGGGTAGCTAATACCTAACAGTTAGGTTCGGCAGAGGGAGGGAAGAGGGAGGGTTGTTTTTATATTTTTCAATATTATAGCATTGTTTGGATTTTTGGGATGCCTCCTTCACCCTGAAATCCCCACTCATATGGGAGTGGGATTATGGTTTTGAATTGGGCCTAAAGGGAAGAACCATGGAGGAATGTAAGCTTTAAGCTAATTTTCTGTCTCTTTTCCTATGCCCTCTAGGTCCAGTTGCAGTGTGAGTTAGAGGACCTGGAGTCATCTGTTGCCTTCATGAGACTGGGATTGTATAAAAGGGTGGACAGTGATGGAGGGCCAGAGATATATGCAAAATATGGATCTAGATCCAGAGTCAGATTTCAGGGTGTGTTATGTGGAGGTTTGTTTCAGGTCCCTTCCTTTTCCACATTTTAATTAATTCAATTTGAAGTGAAGAATTGTAACAGCCACATGTTAGAAATTAATTCAGTGCCATCACAACACCCATTGTGATCCAAACTGTCGCACCAGGACCACCCCACGGAGCCCCTCCGGTATGAGGAATGTAAGTCAACATTACCACCAAACAAGTTCCTTATTACAGATCCTACAGTTTACCCATGTGGCTTCGACCTGCCACACCGACAGTGGGCCTTGCTGAATATGTTCTGGACAGGTCTGTGTGCAGCCAACCTTCACCGCTGAGGTCTTTGCAACAATCCAAACTGTAGCTGTGGCAAAATGCACACCATGTCACATATTGTCAATGGCTGCTTGCTGACTACATTTAGTGGCAGCCTACAGGAATTGCACATGGCCACTGAGGATACTATTGCATAGCTTAGCAGTTATGCACACACTGACTGACTGAATGCCAAAAAATGTTAATAAAAGGTGAGCCAGAAGCAGTACTCTTTAAAGTGGCATTCCCCGTTTAATTTCTTCTTAGTTTTCATCAAGAGAATAATATCACAGTGAAACAATTGTCTAGAAACCTACTGAAACTTATGGATATCCATATACGTTATATCTGTGTGCATATAAGAAAAGAGCACTATGTTTTTGACCAATTTCTACCTTAAGAATTGTGGTTAACTCCTGTACTTTGAGGACAGAGCACACAATTGCTCACTATTCTACTGGGTTCTGCATCTGCAGATCCAAAAAAGAAAGACAGCAAAGGCACTAAAAATTGTAGTATTGGGAAATACTGGCTTTCTGACATTATGGGCACTACCATTTTAATCTACTTATACAACACTAGTACATTGGGATACTGCTATAATGCAAATTGTAATTAATATTGACAATAAACTATAATCCTAACAGAGAGTTCGGTTATTCTCAGGCTGAATAACTGAATTCCATGAGAAAGTTCCTGGCTAAAAGCTCTGAAGAAAAACTATTAGGCAAGGATGGAATAGGATAAAGAAAGGCTGTATCATGAGCTTGATGAGTGGTGTAGGGCTGATCTGCAGGGTGGATCCCATGCGCAGGGTCAGTCCATGGTGGGGGAGAGGTGGTAGCGATAATTACTACAGCTCTGGTCTCTGCTGCTGCAATTAACACTGCCACCACTCTCTCACTGCCACATTTCCAGACCTGTGGGTAGCCCTGCAAGCCAGATCTCACAGCTTCTTCAGCTGGATTTAACCTCAGGCCACAGGTTGAAGACCATTGGACTAGAGGCAAAATTAATGTTGGAAATGAAGAAAGAAAGAAATCTTCAGCTTCTCCAGAACATTCTCCTGGGTATCAGTCTGATTCCCCAAAATAAGAGAACATAACTAACAACCACAAAGAAATTCTCATCTTTTCCCATCTCCAGTGTGCTTGGCAGAGAAACAAGGGGAACCAATAAATTATTAGATTATATTTTGTTTATGCCAGGCACCACGAAAGATAACCAGCAGTCTAAAACCTTTCATAATTGCATTCAATGTACACACCTTCTGGCTGTCATGTGTTCCCCAGTATAATGAAATTTCTATTACTAATTACTTTTACAGGCATACTCTATATTTACATTTTATTATCAAAATAAATGGTGACTCTCCAAAAATGTAATAAATCCAACCAATGTTGAGGAGCAAAAAGAGGGAAATAACAGGAGAAGAGATACTTCAATCCCCAAACCTGACTGGATCTGCAGTGGGAATAGTTTTTTTTGGTAATTCTGCAGATGGAAGCCAGGATTGAAAGTACTTGACCATGTCTTTAAAATGTGTGATTCTACTGTAATCCAGACATATGTACAGGTTCAGAATCAGGCTGTTCTTCTCTGAACTGATAATCCAACTCCACTAGAAATACCTTGATTATAAAAGTTGTTATGTAAAATTTCCTTCTGTCCTGTAAAATCATGATAATAATTACTTTCTGTATATGTTTTGAACTTTGAGAGGTTGTTTCTGGGTGGCAGACTAACTATATCACTTTCACAATGTTGACAGCACTGATTGTTGTGATCAGGAACAATAGATATTTAAAAGATGCATTTAGCTTTTTCCACATTTCAAAGGACACTTGACATAAGGTATACAAATGAAATACAGCATTTCAGAATAATGAGAAAGTGATTTCAGGGTCTCTGAATTTGCTGTGTATTAATAGAGTGCTGACTTGTGGCAGACCTTTTACTGCCTCCAGAAAAAAAAAATTCTTTGCAACTCCTACTCCCTGTAAGTGTGAAGGAGAAATCAGTACATAAATGCAATCAAATTAAACGTATAATTCTACAGACCCTACTAAAATTCCACCAGATATGAATCTGGCCTATATGCACTCCTGGTCCTGTGGCCTCTGTATCAGACGAATCTATAATGCATGGATTCCAGAGGATAGAGAAAGTGAATGGGTAGGTGAAGATGAATGGGTAGCATACTTCCTTTCCATCCCAACCCATGGGTGAACTCCTAAAGCACTGGCAGAAGATAGGGCAGGGGTGATACTCTCTCTGACTGTTACTTACAGCCCCCAACTCAAACACTTTAAACACATCATTAATGACCTCCACCCCTTACTGGAAAATGTCAACAGTCCCAAACTAGATTTACAGGTCCTGGCTTACAGGACATCGCCAATAGCCTGAAATAACATACCTCCAGCAACAGACTACCCAACTCCAATTCTCATCAAGCCACCAGACCTTGCTACCAGTTATACCAGTTATCTCTCTCACCAATGCAGACCATGTCATCACTGGACTGAGCAACAAAAATTATTACATCTGGAGTTCATTCGCCTGCTCCTCCAGTCCCAGCTGGTTGGTCAAAAGTCCTAGGCTGGAGTCCAATGGAGAGACAGAGCAGCATGGTGTACCAGGCAGGCAGATGGGGAGATGTATAGTGGGAGCATATTCCTTATGAAGGATTAAGGCAGGCAGAGGTATAGTCACTCTAAGATGCCATATTCATATTCCTCGCTCCCACAGAACAGCAGTGGTGCCCACCTGCCTGCCTGGCATACCATCCTGCTCTGCCTTGCTGCCAGACTCCAGCCCAGGATTTTTGACCAACCAGCCTAGGGATTCTGGGACTGTCCCAGCCAGAGAAGGATATATAGTCATGTTATGTAAACCATTACTTACTTACAGTGTTCCTCTGCTGTCTCCACTGGGAGGACAGGACAATACCTGTGTAAAAGAATGAATAGCAACTGATTTGATATCAGGTCCAGAAGCTTGCACAAAGTCCATAGCAAAACATTTAAACCTTGCCAATCATTCTCTTACTGATCAGAGTAGCTATCTTTAAGAATTTTTCTAAAAAAGAAATTTCCATGAAATTTTAGAACAGGAAATCATCAGCAGAATGCTGAATGGAAACAAAGTTAGTACAATTATCCCACTACGTGGAATAGCTGTTAACTTTCATGTCACTCCAGGTGTTAACTGCTGTATTCATCCCAATTGGTCTAACCCAAGGGTGTCAAAGATATTGTCCATGGACCAGATACAACCTGCCAGACCTTATAATTTGGCCTGCAGTGCTACTTGTGGGTCTTGGATCAGTGCATATAGCACCCACTGGCCCAGCTTCTCACACCACACATGGTGGGTGGAGCCCATCTGGCACAAGCTGCACACAGCATATAGGGCCAGTTCAGGGCATGCACAGCATGTGGTACCTGCATCAGACCTGCCCCATACACAATGGATCTGGGACCAGTCAGTATCAGGCCAACAGATGAGCTATGTGTGCTGGATCTAGGGCACATGGCTGGTCTGATGTGGGTGCCACATGCAGCATGTGCCCTGGACTGGCATATGGGGCTGGTGTGGGTTAGAGCCGGTATTTGCAGCACATGGAGTGTGGACCAGGACACACACTTGCATATGATGCCTGTACCTGCATAAAACCAGCCCAACATATTGGATCCAGGGCTTGTCTGGATTGGGCCTATAAACCAACCCCATGTGCCAGATTCAGTGTGCAGGGCCACTGGGTGCATCTGCATGCTCAGTCCAGCATATGGGGCCAGATTGTGGGCCAGTTCTAGTCCACGGACTGGCCCTGTGTCCCTCATCCGGCCTGCAGTACCAGATGAGTTTGACACTCCTAGTCTGATGAGCATACTTATTACTTCCCTTAGTAGTGTCTCCCTTCTATATACTTTTTTCATTCTGCCAGTCCATTCATAGTGTTGGATGAGATAGGTTTTGCATATGAAAGCTCATGTGTCTTTATGGAAATGCTTCAGATATAAGACTGCTATTGTATCTCCTCTTAGACAACTTTGGTGAAAGTTAAATATCCTTAATTTTCTCAACTTCTCTTATTATGGCTTGCCTTTCAACCCCTTCATTTTTGTCATTTTTGGACCCTCTCTAATTTGTCCACAACCACCTTTAAAATCTAGAGTCCAGAAATGTACATAGATGAACTTTCAGAACAGAAAGTTATCTGCAGAATGATGCATGGGAACAAAGTTAATACAATTATCCCATTATGTGGATGAGGCCTCACCAGCTCTGAGTGGAAAGATACTATCATCTCTTGTGTCTTGCATCTAATACTTCTGTTGATGCAGCCCAAAATTATATTCGGTTTTTTTTTTACAGCTGTATGATAATGATGACTCATGTTGAATTTGTGATCCACCAAAACCCAAGATCCACCAAAACCCCAAGCAATGCTGCTGGAACATGTACATATATACATTTTGGAATTGATAGTGTGTTGGTAATTTAGCACTAGGGAGACAAAGAAAGGTCGAATTGTCTGGGCTAAATTCCTAAAAGCATCAATTGTCTTCTGAAGTTATTACACAAAGTGTATTGAAGAGTTATCCCATATTATATAATAAATAACATTACTGATGTGGGGAAGAAGAAGAACTACATCTCTGATTAAGTACAGATTTCAAGGCAACTTCAGCTGCCATCAGCTGATGCTTCTGTAATGCAACATATATGTTTACATGCAGATAGCTAAAGATTCACTCTGCTCTTCTGTGGACCAGTCTAATCTCCAGAAGACCGTATCATGGTTCAGAGCCTATGTATCAAATCACTCATATTCACTTTCAAGATCAATCTCTGCTTCAAAACTCCTTGTTTCAGACTGTTATCACTCATTTAGTACCCAACAAATGGAGAATATTTTAACAATGATTCTGTTTCCACAAGTGTCAGCCTGAGATACTTGCAAACAGGACTACAACATCAACAATTAAAGGAGGACTCTATGTGGGAGTAGATCGAGAAGTATCTGATCACTAATAGAATGATAGTCAAGAAAATTTACTTTAACATCATACAGAAATATGGAGAAAGCGAGTAACTGTCACACAAGAATTCTTTGGCCTGGTGCTGTTTTTTATCTCCTTTTAGACATCCACACAGTGTTAAACTTATCTTCCACCCTAATGCTGGTGATAATCAACACTGGGAGCATCTACACGTGCACTGCTGCACATGAAAAAAATGTATTTACAAGTACTACCCTGCTGCAGAGTTCATTAGTTTACTTAGCCCTAATAGGGGTGCAAGTATAGACCCCAAGACATTTACTGTGCAGTTAAATGTCAACTGTGCAGTAAACATTGCATGTAGATACATTCACTGTATACTATTTGACATCTTTAATCATTTGACAACTTTAATCATTCCTCTCCTAACATTTTGAGATAAACCTACGATTTCACACCATTCATCTAAATCTCTTCAGTACAAGTGTGCATTTTGGGTTAGAGAAGCATCTGCATGTGCAACTCTATCTCTACTCTCACACATGCTTACACTTCCTGTGATCTTGACACTGACCTTGACCCTGAAGTTAGTGTTTTCTGATTTTTCTTGTGTTTGTAACTCTGCCTCCTGATGAAAACCTTGTCAAAGAGGTTAATTTTTTTCCTTTCTAGAGCTGGTATTCTCAGGGTCTCTGCTTCATTTCTACGGGGTGAAATCTCCCTCAGGAAAGTCCAGCCAGCCTGGCTTCCTGGAGTCCCAGATAACTCTGAGAGGGGTACCCTCCAGCTCCTCAGTGTCCAGTTCATCTAGGACCCAGTACCCAGCAGTGTGT
>NW_017729024.1:148746779-148750389 GCF_001723915.1 Gavialis gangeticus | reverse complement strand
ATTTTTTTCTCATCTAGACTACTACAACTACATTCTTTACCTCGTCCCCTGTCTTCAGCTCTCCAAGCGCCTCTTTTCACCAATTTATCAAGTGCCCATATCATCCTCATCTTCACACCCCAATTTATTTCAGGATCTCATTAAGAACAGCCATTCTTGTTTCTGAATTGTACGTGCACTTGCTACTATTTTCCTATCATTTATTTTTACTTACTCCCGTGCTGTCTCTGACCTTTTCCCACAATTTCTGTTCCTACTTCTGATCCTTTCCAAAATTTCTACTTCCTTCAGTCTCATCAGAATTAATTTAAGAGCCTTCCCCTTCCTTCATTATGGGACACAATTTCTGTATATCAAATATAGCAACCTCTTCATCATCACAAACAGGCTACCATGCTGAGTGAATGTGAGGCAGTGAACCTATCTTCATCACAATCAGAAATACCCGCTCCACAAAGAAATAACATAATTTGTCACTTAGGGTTCTTACAAGGTAGAAAAAGCTGACCTCTAGATTTCCTGAGATAATATTTTAAATGTCTCCTGGATAGTCAGCTTATATTACAGTTTACAATTATCTATATCCTCTCTCTTGTTTGTGTGTGTACATCATATATGTGTTAGCCCAATTCCTGGACAATCCAAGCCAGAATCCATTTTCTATTATATCAGGTGCTGCACAGTTAAACACAAAGACATCAGGCAAAGCCATCAGTCCTGTCCCAAGGAACCAAAAGTAGGGATAAACCAGCTCATTCATTTTGATGTGGAATGGGAAGCTGAGGTTGTCAGAAGTGATGAATATCGGCTTCCCAATTTAAGCACTTTAAGAAAGATTAATTAACAGAGGATACCAGATGCTCTGCACTTTCTGTAAGCTAAACCCCTTTAATCTGTGTTATGCTGGACACTGCAAAATTAAGGCACCCAGAAATCACTTACTATTTTTGTAAAGGTTACTTGTAAAAAAAAATCATAGAGCAGTAATGCTGTCTGCATGACCATATCTTCACCTTAAAACAGGAATTTGGGGGGAAAAAGGTGTTAAGGTACTTTGGTGAAAGAATAAAATATAAAAGACTACTTCTATTAAAACTATATTTAAAAATAGTGGCAAAATTGCTTCGTGGTACAGAATCAAATGAAAATAAATTCTTTGCAAAATAAAATGATCAAATTTTCTTTTTCTTTTCTTTCTTCTTTTATTTTTTTCCCTTGTCTGATCAGTTATGAGCCACAAAGAAGTAGCTTTAGAACTTACGTATTTTAATATAAAGGTATTACCTGTCTTTCTAATTCTGCCTCTTACTTGTAGCAATTTTATTAAATTACTACAGTTATCAGCTGAGACCCATAAGTGTTAGCCTGACCTGCTTCTTAAATATCTAAGTAGACACAGCTGGAATGAAAACAGATGGAAGGTGTAAATGAGAAGATTCAATTAACAGGGTTTTTTTTTTCTCCCTCTAATACTAGTTTTCAAAAGAAAGTCCCCCAGGATTGCAAACCATCCCTTAATTTAAGGAATACCTCTTTGCTATATTCAAAATAAAATCTTTTAACATCATTTCAAGCCATTTGAGTTCAGCACCACTGGAACAGAGTGTGTGTCCACACATTTTCAGAGACAATTAGAGAAGCAAAGAAATCTGAGTCAAGGGTAGTACAATTGCTGCCTAAAATGAAAGCTAACAAAATTAGGGGACAGCTTGATTCTTATGTGAGTTTAACTCAAGGCCTAACAACATTAAGCTACTCTTCCAAGAGATTATAAAATTTAATTTTGTGATAAAGTGTGCATTATTGTGTATAGTAAAAATGTAGCACTTATATCATGGCATATGGTAATTTTCCTGTGGTGCCTTAGATCCTCACCTGGTACATTTTGGTGTAGCCCCATTGATTTCAATGAAGCTGTGACAGCTTTGGCTAACAGAGGATGTGGCCCAATAACATTTAAAGGAGGTAAATGAAATACAAATGGCCTTATTTTAAAAAGGTGTTTTAATGAGATTATAAAACTTTACTAGAAATGCAGAAATCTTTTAAGCTTCTGATTTAGTATCTCTGCTGCGTTGGGTTGATTTGCAATGAAACACCTTTCTGTATGACCACAGATGTTTACATTGATTTTATAACTGAATTATAAAAGACAGTAGGTTTGTAACAAATACCTTGCAAATAGCTTTAAAATGCCATGAGCGCATTATACTTACTTAACTGCATCTCAGTGGTGTCACCATCATGAGAAAATCAGCAGAAAAATCTATTAGGATGTACAACATACATGACTAGAGTGGCTCTTTTAGAAACCTTTGGTAAAAAGCAACAGACTTGTAGGAAAGGGCTACCCAGCATTTTTTCAGTGCCCTGTAGATATCCAAGTTAGCTCTAAATGAGCTCGCTAGGCTAACAGAAGCAGTATAGCTGTTCATGTTACTCTCTGCCTCAGATAATTTATCCAGTGAAACTATGCTGCTAGAGTGCTTGCACTGAACTCTGTAGACTGTGGGACTGTGTAGGCTGTGAGTTGAGCACCCACAAATGTAGTTATCCTTATACATAGCCATCATACATTTGTGTGTGTGTGTGTAAAATGTTCAATGTTTCTTTGGGGGAGAGCTTCTCTTACTACCGTAAATAAGATATAATAGCAGCCACAGTCAAGCTGTACAGGTACAGTGCTTCTTGTCACGGAGTAGCATGAAGCACCTTGAAATGCTCCCTACCACTTCTCTCCACCTACTCTAAGTAATCTCTTGCATCTCATAGCAAGTCTCTGGTGTGCCCACTGGGAACAAAGGCAAATGAACCCATTTGCTTATTTTGCTGGTTGAAGAACCAGACTTGGGAGTAAGGTTATTTAAGTATTCCCTCAAGGTCCTATGTTCCAAACTTCATCTGCCATGAACCTTCTTCTGGTAGCTAATCTGAGAAAAAAAATGTTGTGGAGATTTTATTTTGGGCTTTTTTTTCCAGGAAAAAAAAAAATCAAAGGGTGCCATTATTTCCAAACGTCCAGTGAGTAGATCAGATTTCTGGCATATGGGAGAGAGAGATTAAAATATGCATCTGCCTGATTTAAAACATGGATTTGAACTCAGGTTCCACTTGCAAGGAAGTGCCCTAACCACATGATATTTTAAAATGGGCATCTCTTAGTAATTCCTTTTGAAAGTTGTATAACTTTGTACATAGTACTTAAATTTAAATGGACACAGAATAGCTAGATACCCTAGTGGTTAAAGCACTCACCTGGGAGTTCCAGGTTCCAGTTGTATTTCCACTAAAAACAATATTTACCTGAATCCAAGACAACTTTGATTTTCAGGTGGCCCCATGATAATTAGATTCTAGACATGGAAAAATGATAAATTTGTTATAATTTTTCATGTATAGAATCTAATTTTGGAGGTTCATCTTAAATTTGTCCCACCACCACCATGGCAGCAGGGCAAGAAGTAGTATAAGAGCAGCCAGTGGGAGAATCAAGTGACCTGACCCTTCACCTTCGCCACCTGTTCCCCCCACCCCACCCCACCCGCTGTGCACCTCCCTGTGCATGCAAACCCCTGGTGCTTGCACCCATTGGCACCTGTCTACCCACCAC
>NW_017729024.1:148741398-148741779 GCF_001723915.1 Gavialis gangeticus | reverse complement strand
CCCCACCCACTGTGCACCTCCCTGTGCATGCAAACCCCTGGTGCTTGCACCCATTGGCACCTGTCTACCCACCACTTCCCTGCTTCCTTCCTGGCCCCTGCTGCTTGCCTGCCTACTCCCCATCCTGCTGCCTATCTCCCATGCCAAGCTGGGCTGCCCCATTGGCTCCATCTCATACCCCCCTGCCCTTTGCTCCTGACTTGCCAATCCCCTGCTGACCCCCCTACCCTGCATCCTTTCCTTTCCCTGTTCGATCACCAGGCCTTGCCTGTGCAGAAGTGATTTTTTTGGGGCTACATTGCGTGCATGTCCAGTGGAGCGTAACAAAAATGGTTCAGGGTGGGACCATTTGGGGGACATGACCTGTGAGGAGAGGCTGAG
>NW_017729024.1:148723802-148736398 GCF_001723915.1 Gavialis gangeticus | reverse complement strand
CTGCTGCCTATCTCCCATGCTGCCTCCCTACTCTGCCCTCTGCTGCCACCACTTCCATTCCCATTGCAGCTCCATCTCTAGGTGGGGCCTGCTCTAGCACAGGGCAGGGAGTATGGAGCAATTGCTGCCTTCGATCCCCACCAGGCCATGCAGCACCAGTTGCAGGGGTGACAGCTGCGGTCCTGGCCCTGGAGTCAGGGCCAGAGCTACTACTGCCTCTGTCACTGCTACATGACTAAGTTAGGACCAGAAGCAGCAAATGCTCATTTTCTAGTTAATAAAATGCTTTCCCCTCATGCTCACAAATGGTAATCCTGTAAACTCAGCCATGGCTCAGAATCTGAAAGCCAAGCTGAGTTCTCTTAGATATCTGTTGGTCCTCAATATCTGTGTGTATTCAGTCCTTCCCATACTACATCATTCATTCTTATTAGTTGGGACTCTTCCACACATAAGGTAGGAATTATCCAATATAAGAAAAATACCCATATTACCATGCTACTTAAAGGCTAATTTGGCAAATGCAGGATCAGAAAATAAAAATGCTCTCTGAAGCTGCTACAGCAGAGACTTGTGACTATGCTTTCTTTGGCAAGGGATACCAAAACAACTACTGATATTATTTTCTATGTTCAGAATGGGAATTATTAACAATTCTTGTTTTGTCCAGTTCAGAGCATTTATTTTCTTTACTGAGTAGGCTTAATAATTTAGAGTAATTTTTGCTCCAGCTGGTGTCCAAAAAGAATAGTTGCTTTCTCAGGGGAACTTTTCTAGAGAGGTAATATGGATCTTTCATAGGTGTGACAAAGGCTTAGAGATATGATGCAGTATACTTTGATATGAGGAAGTCTGATATTGTTCCTTCCCCTAGTCTGATATGCACTGAATGGATCAAAGCAAGATCTTAAAATTCTCAACCTAGAAAAATCATGATTAGGTGGATACTTAAGTGGGTGAAATTCTTCCATTAGATAAATATACAATAAACTCAGCTTGAAGGGAATGCTCATCTGAAAGGGAAAAGCCAGCAGTACCTAAAATCAGATCTGCAGCAACTGTAATGATAATCTCTGTAGTTTGCATATCTTTTATTATGGGGAACAAAAATTACTCAGAAAAATGTATAACCAACAGAAAGATTTGGATGTGAGGACAGACTCAAGATGATAATCTGCATATCATCTCTTTGGAATAATATGAAAAAATAGGGAAGGTTGTTTTGGGGACAGGCTATGACTACTGGTCTGTTAAGAAATGAATTTGTATAATAACTCTATTGCTTTGCGTAGTGATCCCTTACAATACAGGCATTCCTTGTGTTCTAATCATTACAGTAATTACCGTGTATGTTGCTGTCTTTTCTTTATCACATCAGCAATTATACCTTACATTTATATTCTACCTTTGAACTAATTTATTTATATAGCCTTTATAAACTGTTTGTCATCTTAATACACAAGATTGTTTATAAACTTAAAATTTCATAATTGTCCTATCTAAACTGTGTTCAGATGTCTTTTCCTCTAACGTTGAAATACAGCCACCTCTTGTCAAATGCACTGACTTCTTACAAGTGCATAACCTCTCTCCACAATACCCTGACACCAGATGGGAAGTAGAACTTTATGTATATCTAAATGAACCTACAGAAAGAGATTATGTAGGCAAAAAGTACTTTCCAAATTGGAATTAGGCCAGGAGAGCAAGGTTAATGCTGCTTCTTTTGCAAAGAGCCTTGGCATCTTTCACAATCAGGACCTCAGTTTTATTTCTTTTCTGAAGGATACATTCTGTGCCCATTAATGCCTTGTGATGGAGGAGGAAAACTTAATGTTACTTTCTAGTAACCCTCATGAATGACCCACTTCATTTGGCATCATCTGTTTATAATCTAAAAGAGCAGCACTAGAATCTAGAGGAAGCTGTATTCTAGCTACTCAGCAGCAGAATGGTAGCCATGACCAAGTGGATGGAATAAAAAAATGGAAACATGGCTATTGGGGGAGGCTACTGGAATATAGAGGAACTGCTGCACTGTTAGCTCCATTATATTCCCCTGGATATGAGGATTCTCTGTGCCTAGTCCCTGTGTCAGATAGTACAAAGAGATAAGGAAGACAGACTCTTTGGACACGCTACCTCACTTTTATGAAAGAGCAAGGGCCAGATACAGTATGGCCCATACAGTTTTGGCATTCATCCCAATTAGTAACTATAACTAGTAGTAGTAATATAATTGAAATTATAATCAAATGCTATGCTAACGTGTATAATGGTTGAATTGACTAACTACTAAATCTCCAATTAAATAATTTATAATTCCAAAAAGCAATCTGTAAATAAGGTTCCTTTAAAATCATAATAAAATAATTGATTCTGGTATAAATAAAATACATGTAAGAAAGATTTTTCTTCTGTTTCAAAGCCCTAAGGAGCCCTCCGCTGGTGATATTTAGAGACTCAAACAAGACATTTTCTCAGAGTAAAGAACTGAAAGCATTGTATATGGCCAACAAAATAATGTTAGTCTTTTAAACATCTAATCTATGACCATGAGAAATCTAGGACATATTTTTTGGTGTGCTAAGAAATATTGCTGTTACTATTAGAAAGCTGCTAAGGACCTCTTCAGTATTAGAGTTCCAAGATACAGAAATTTAGAATAAAGTGAACCAAAAACAAGTCACAGTAGTCCAGTTCTAAAATTTAAGTTTCAGATTCTAATCAACTGATTCATGATGGTGATCAACAGGGATCCAGGTTTTCAGTTCACCATGGAAAAATGCAGTAAAGCCTGTATTTTCTCATTTTAAGCAGAAAATCCCAGATTTTTTCATGTTAATAATAAAAGGCTGGATCTTCTCCTTTAGAGGAGAAAAATGTGGCAAATGGTGGGTTTGTGCTTGCAGGCTGGCAGAGTTCCAGCCTCAAGGGGCTAGGGTGAGTGGGAGGAGGGTGTTCACACAGGCACATGGCTGGCAGGAAGCCTGGAGAGCAGCTCCCTGCAGGTAAGTCAGGGTGTGTAATTGAGGCCCCCTACTGATGGAGGGAGGGAGGGAGTCGGGCCGGACTGGGGCTGGGGCTGGGGCTGGGGCTTGGGCTGGAGCTGCTGCTCAGCTGGGGCATGCCAGAATGTGTGGCCACAGGACCCAGGTGGGAAGTAGGACAGGGCCATGAGTGGCTCATCTGGTGGGAGGGAACTGCCTCCCTGCTGCTCTGTGCACTCCCGGTGGCAGGGCATGGAGGCACACGCCCCCCAGATTTGTGCATAGGGTGAGGGTGGATGTGGACTTGGGCTCCCCACCCTGCTGCCCTCCCCCTGGGGTCCTCTGCAGCCCATCAGGCAGGAGACAGTGCGGCAGAGTGAGGTGGGGAAGTTCAGTACCACCACCGTGAGCCCCACACCACCATGGTGAGGAACCCCCTGCTTGCCTGGCAGCAGCGGGGGGTGGGGAGATGTGCCCTTTGCTACTTTTGGGATGGCAGGGGTTGCCTTACCATGGCAGGACGGAGATCTAAGCAGCAGCACTGAGGTTTCATGCCTGTGGAGGAGCCAGGTTGCAGAAGCCCTGGCAGAGGGTAGCAGGGTGGGGAGCCCCAGGCCCACAGCAGGCAGCCTACATCCACTCCCACCCCCTGCAGACTCTGCTTTGGCCGTCCCACCCATGGGGGGAGGGGAACTGAACTCTGAGCTTGGCTCCACTGTAGTAGCCACCAGTGCCTCCTGTAGGGGGCTGAGGGTGGGGGATTGAGGGGCCTGAACCTGCATCCTGGTGAGCAAAAGGGGCAGGAGGAGTTCTGATTTTCCATGATAAAAAACCTAAAATCAAACACCAAGATTTATAGGTATTTAGAATTTATTTTATTACAATGGTGGAAGCACTGGTAGGAGCAGACAGCTTGAGTTAAGGCTAGCCTGCCCACCCTGCAAGGGGGAGTGGGGCTTGTGGGAAACGTGCAAAGCATCATGGGATGCTGGGGTACTTGAATCTGGAGGGGAGTTAACTTGAATCTAGAGGGGATCTGGGACAGAAGTTCAGTAAACTGATTTAACCTAAATCAGTTAAATATGATACTACTTCCATCCAAATGTATCTTAAACCAGTTCCAGCCATTTTGAAGTGGTTTATATGCACTTCTGCTCTCTTATAGATTTGAACAAGTTCCAGTCACTTACATCAATTTGTGTGTAATTTCTGTCCCATAAATACCAATGTCACAAGTTTTCTGTCCATTTAATTCTAAATTACATTTTAGATGACTTTAAATTAAGTATAAATTTAGTGGTGGGATTCAAAGAACACTAAAACCTGTTGTCTGACAAAGCTGTATTCTTGAATAGCCTTGACTCAAATTATCTGTAGAGGTCTGGACATTAAGGATGCTGCCTTTCCAATGGTTATTTGTGCTATAACTTTACTACAAAATCTACTTCGTCAGTGAGGTCAATTAAAAAAAAATCAGCAGCACTGTTAACCTGATTAAAGTAAATGGTAACATTTAGAGTAAAAAAATAGTAATGTAAAACGTTTTTATGTGAAACATGAGTGATTATGAAAGCTGGTAATTTCCTGTGGAAATTGTTGTCAAGAAGTATTGAGGAACAAAGAATCAGCCTCCTAACCCCAAAACCCAAATTTGACAAAGTACTTTAGCGTTGCCTAAATTAAGGCACAAGAAATCACACTGAAATAAAATTCTACTTTGAAAGCAATAGAATTACTCTCAGAAATTTACATACACAAAGGATTATATGATAGCTGAACAACTGAGCTATCCAAACTGCCAGTTAAATGGTGGGCTTTAATGCTGAAGTAACTTTGAGGATGTGGCACTATAGAGTGATATTAAAAAATATTTAGGTGCCTAAAACTGCAAATGGGTGATTCATAGATGGGTCAGAAGGGACCTAAATGGGTCATCGAGTCCAACCCCCTGCCTGGGCAGGAAAGAGTGCTGGGGTCATGGTATTTTAAAAAATGCCTAGACATGTAGCTCCCATGTTATCAATGTGAAGTAAGCACCTAGAGGCTCTTGAAAAACCCACTAGGCAATTTCTGAAGCCTTAAGGCTTATAATTTTTTAAAATTTTTAATCCAGCACTCCATCTATTTTGGACCCATGGATAAACCTAGAGTGCTTCTTAAACATGCCAGGTAGCCACAACTGGTACTGAAACCTTAGAGTGCTGCAAGTGAACAATACCTTCCAGTCCTGAAAAGTACAGGCAGTCAAAAAGCCCAAGGCTGACTTGATTCCTTCTTTTCAGCTTAGTCTAAGCTGCAGAGATTAAACCAAGAAAAAGGTGGACTCACATTTACTTTTGAGTCAGGAAATGCAGCCACATGCCTGCAGTGGCTCAGGCCAGAAGCTGGGAGGGCACTAGAGCATTCCTCTCTGGCACATAGCCAGCCTGGGCTGTGTTTTCACTTCCTCTTTCTGCTGCCCCTGAAGTCTCTGGGATTTGCAGTCCAAAATCACAGCAGCAGGACTCTGCAGGGTTGCTCATCACTTCCTCTTCCTGCTTCCACGTGCCTTTGGGATTCATAGTCAATAGTTGCAGCCAGCATTACATTTAGCAGCAGGGCAGCTCTGAACTCAAGGGAAGGTGAGTTTAACTCCACTCCCTGGCCCCAGATCCCAGCTGGGACTTGCTTGGGGTGGAGATGGGGAGCAGTCCCTGCTTCCACCTCCTCCTTCCCCAACCCTTCTCTGCTGGAGGAGACAGCAGAGCGCAGCCAGGGATGGAAAGCATGCTGGGATGCTGCAGAAATGTGATTTAACTTGAACTAGAAAGGGGTCTAGGACAAAAGTTTCATAAACTGGTTTGACCCAAATCAGTTAAGAATGATTCTATATTCAATTAGGTTTATTTTAAACCAGTTTCAACCATTTTTAACTGATTTATGTGTACTGAGCTTCTGCTCTATTACAGGTTTAATCCAGTTCCTGATTATTTAAATGGGTTTATGAGTAACTTCTGTCCCTAGCTGAGATGAGTAGGCTGTGTTAAGCCACTCAACCTTGAAGGTTTGTCATATGTGTTGCCTAATTCTTTTTTCTCTCCACCTGGTCTCTGTCAGGTCATTTACAGTAATATATATATAAAGAAAATCCAAAGAAAACATGTTAAATAGTGGGTAGTTTACTTCCGAAACAATATTGGTATTCTGCATATTTCTATTATAGAAGCATGCTTTGAAAACACGAAAAGAACCCAACATTTCTATTAGCCTCTTTCTTTCCCTCTGATATTTTGGAGGGAAATAAATTATAATGCAGCAGCTACTGCAAATATGATCTATGAGACCTTGAAAGTATGGGTACTGCATATTAGCTTAGATGTTGGCAGGTATCTTAGAATAACTATTATATCTATGTTATAAAGGCAGTGATTGATCAATAGTAGGGCAATATGGTACCAAGGAACTGTAAAATCAAGAGCACTCACATTACTAGCAACATAATTAGTAAAATATTGGAAAAAAAACTGATAATTTTATTGTACATTTGTGTTAGTATATTCATTGCAGGGTTTCAGGTTCTTATATAAAAGTTAAAATAGCATCATGATTGGCTTATTTTAATGTATTATCTTTTCCTTTCTTGTATTTTCCTGGTACTTTCTGCCACTTTATCATGTAGAACTATCTGCTTGAATGTCATTGACTTCCCCAGTATTTAATTTTCATCAGATCTAATGCTCAGAGCCTCTCTGGTATTATGTGCCCATTTTCCCTCTTCAGTACTCTGTCCTTACTCTATTTTGCTAATCTGATCCTATTGTTATCCTCCAATTGTTAACCTCCTATTGTTAACCTCCAATCTCTTTATTTAAACTGAAGTGTATGTTTTGACTGGGTGGGCAGTGCCAGTTCTATAATAATTTAATCAGATCTTGAGACCGACCATTTTACTATACTGTATCTTACAGATGAGCAATGTTGCTCATACTAGGAAAAAGCCATTATACATAGAAGATAACTCTCTGAGGAGTTAGAATCTCTCTCTTATAGTGCTTCCTCTTAGTCAGGAAACAGAGATGCACTTCCTTAATTCATAATTAGCTTAAAAGCACATAAAGTGCATTTCACTTAGGTGTTCCTTAGTAATGTCTTAGAGGAGAACACAATGAGCATAAAATTGAATATACTTTACAGTTTTAAAAACCTATATGTGTATCTCTGTTTTTTAAATATTTTGTAAAATAATAGGTGGAATGAATCAAGGCACAGTGTATTTTTATTAACCAAAATATCACCAAAATTATATTTATTTTAAAACGGTGGTGTATAAGGCATGTTATATTAGGAGACATATTTATAAAATTATGTAAAATGTAAAGGTTGGCAAGAGATGTAAGTTAAACATTTTTTGAAGGTGGTGTCAGGTAATTTACAAAGCTCCCTAAGTGATTTAGGAGTTTACAGTTCTCAGAGTCATTTATATGACTATGAGGGGCCAGATTTACAGTCCTCAGTGGGAATGAAGCACTCAGGTACATTTGAAAATCCTATTAGCCACCTACTTGCATCTTTAGGCTCCTAAATACCTTGAAAAATCAGACACTATGTCCTTCTGAATTTCATGAAGGCATTGGCTCTTTATTGCCTAAGACAATTTTGAATATTTTACTCGGTTTTTAAAGCATTGTTTTCAGTGTTACATTCTTGCTTTCTTTCAAAAATTAATGTTTTGGAAATCTATTTCCAAATGTATATGCTTTTTCTTGCTCATTCTAATATAATATATTCAGAAAAAATGGGATAATACTTAGAGAGTAAAATGTTAACATTCAGTATATTTCAATGTGCTCATAGCAACATGTTGTTTTGCCTGATACTGCAAAGGGCTGAGCATAAATGGGAATAGAAAGCTACTGAGAGTTGAGAACATTTGGCTCCTACTGAGAGAGGTTCACAAATCCTATGTAGTAAATATCCCCCACCATCCACATACTTCTACTAAGGAAAGTCAACCTATGCAGTGCATACATATGGGAAAACTTGTGAACATTGTCTGCACAGAAAAGTATTTGGAACTGGTATAAATGAAAAACAAAAGTTACTCATCCATAGCAGATAGCTGAATTAGGTCTATAGAATTTATCAAGCATACTCATGATGGATCTAGCTCACAAAGCCTAATTCAGAGCCCCTGGGGCTTCCAGTTATTTCACTGGGCACTGAATCAGGTCCCTGAGGAGATTATTTAAAACAAAACTGTTTGCATTACTGTGCTTACTAGTGCTTCATTCACCTTGTGCATTATTACATTAAAATAAAGGCAAAAAATAGAAAGGTAAATAGAGTAAGCATTTAAGATTACATTTTCAAAGGCCCAGATTGCATATGTCTGACTTGTGCAGTTGTGTGTGGCTTTGTGCATATGTGCAAGCCACTGTCACAAAAATACACCTTTGAAAATATGGCCCTCAGCACTAGAAAGTGATTATGTAACATAGCTTTTATTCAGCACTGAAAAAATAAGCCTTCCTTTCTAGTTAGCTCTGCTTTCATTTCTGGCGGCAGCATAGACATAAATTGCATTATTTGCCTTTTATCTCTGTGGATAATATTTTAGAAAGCATTTTTTGTTCTGTTTGAGCTGCTGTCATGGACAGATGGACTGGAATCCTACCTGCTGGCAAGGGTTTAATTTGTGACAGGAACTCTATCAGCCTTTCTTACCTCGGGCTGTTTATGGCATAACATGAGGAACTATCATTTACACTCATGATAGTGGAGCAGATGCTGCTCTGCCTTGTGTAATCCCCACCTGGCACTACTCCGGTTGCCCATAACTGTAATGCATGCAGTCAAGAGGTCAGAATGCCTGTCACTTGGGTTCTTAAAACTGAGTAGCCATTTCTCTTTGTCTATTTATAGTCCAGTGCTAGCATGTGAACAGAGCACAGAGTATCAATGCTGCATAGGTGAGCAGAAGCAAAATTCTGCAATAAAAACCCTTTAACTTCAGTGAAGGCTACATGTAGCCCAAACACTTTGCTTCCTTCATTTAAGTCAAATTCGTGACTGAGTACTTTCCAATGATAAATAGCTATATCAACATTATAGCCCAAGGGAGACCAGGCCATTGTGTAGAATTGTTTTCCCTTTTTTGTTGTTAGGTACATCTGAGAGCCTTTACTACAATTTGTATGAAAAAGAAGGTGAATATTGAACTTTTTTTAGACTGATTATATATATAATGGCAAAAAGGGTGCACAATATTGTAACTGTATAAAACAACTCTTTTGACAGTAAGAGATTTTTACAAATAATCAACAGATTTTGGGCCAAATTCTGCTTTCAAGCATTATTTGGAGTGTGTTGCCAGGAGTCAAAGATTTCTCAGGGATTTCATCTTTAGAAAACCTGGAGAATATAAATTCCACTTTCTCTGAATACCAGCTTCAGGCTGAAATGCTTATAATGAGAAATTTCAGAGAAATAATTATGGAATAGTAATAATGGTGGGAGACGGAGGAGGAGAAAGGGAACTAAAATGTGAAAAATACTTGAGGAACTTTTCTTTGAAAAGTCTCTTAAATAAGTATTTTAAAAGATCAAAATGACCAGCATCTGTTTTAACCTCACCCTAAATAAATAAAAAAATAATTTTTGCCAGCTTCTCTTAAGGCACAAATTACTTTAAATCCACATCTAATGTGAATACTGACTTTTAAGAGCACCCTTCTCACAATTTTTTTAATTTTCTATTTTGCTCTAGCTTTATTTTACATCTGCTATGGACAAGTCTCCTACAACACTTATGTGTGTATGAAAAACTTCCCTTTGACACAATTTATCAGATCTAGGACAAATCTGTTACTAATAGATTGCTTTCTCCTGCTTTCTCCATAGTGTTTCACGTATTGCAGGTCCTTCCACTTACCCTACTGGTTTGAAAACACGATGTAGGAGCAGACATTCCCTCCCCACGATGCCAAGGGTTGTGAGAAAGTGACCATTACAATGTTGAACTAAATTAGTTTCACAGTGACACAATGAGAACTTACTCAAACCACCAGTAAAGTCAACAAAAAATCTGTTGGTTTAAATGGAAGTTGAATTAAACTCTGAATGAATACACAGATATGCCATACTGTACTGGATCTAAGGTCCATCTTTTTTAGTATCCCATCTCTAAGAGTAACCAGAATTCAGAGGCTTTAGAGGCACGTGCTAGAAACAGGAAAGTCATAGTCATTTTTTGCTTGAATGTGTATGAAAATGTCTCTTTAAAACCAAAGCCTGAATCATATCTACAAGTAACAGGAATAAGGGCAAATATAAACAAGCACAAATAGAAGTGTAGTACTGTACCTGAACAGCTTAAGACATACACTCTGTAAAGCAGAGCATTTATCTCTGCTTTGGCCTAATGTATGTAGAATCCATGAACCAGAATGATTATTAGCACAATGGGAAACAAAAGGCTACACACTTCTGCTTAACTTTCACCCTCAGTGGGTGCATCTACACAAGACAATTTTACTCAAGATTAGACCTAATTACTGTTCAGTAAGCATCACTGTCTTCATGTGGAGACACTTAGTCTAGGGTCATTTGCTCTAATTGCAAGTAAATTTGCTATCTGTAAATAAAAGTAGTAAATTTACTCTCAATTATGCTCAATTTCTTACTGCACAGTCCAGCATGTGAAGACAGCTGACCAGGAGCAAATATGCTCCTGGTCAGCCGGGCAGCAGGGGGCAAGATATCAGTTGGGAACATTGGGCCAGGTGACAGATATCTCCTGGTCAGGGCTGGGATATTGCTCCCTGCCCCTGGGAGCTGCCTGCTGCCAGGGCAGACTCTAGCACCAGAGCCTGGGCAGGGACAATTTCCCCCTGCCCCATCAACAGCGAGCCCCTGGCCCTGCTTCCTCATCACGGGCCAGGGGCTGAAAGATCGCAATAGTGACCGGGGGCAGTCATGGGGCCTCGGCTGGGAGATGATCACAAAGTAGAACTCAGAGCTCCCTGCTGCCAAGGCAGGGGAACATTGTCCCTGCCTGGGCTTCTGTTCTGGAGCCCGCCTCAGCAGCAGGCACCTCCCAGGATCAGGGAGCAATGTCCCAGCCCTGACCAGGAGTCAGCTTTCTCCTGGCCCTGTGCTCCCTGGAAGCCCCTGGGATAGTACCCAGGGGGAGTCTAGAGCTCCCCTGGCTGCTTCAGAGGGCTGGTGCAGGGCCGGAGAAAGTGTGACCAGTCTGCTCCTAGAAGTGGCAAATCTGCTCCTGTGTCCCTGAATGTGTAGACGTGTGCCTGGGACAGTTTACTCTTGAGTAGTTTACTTTAGAATATACTGATCCCATATTATTTTCACATGTAGATGTGACCAATATGTGCCAAGGAACACCTTGGACAAGGGACGGGATACTGAAAAGGATCCACACAGGCTACAAACAGATGTCACAATTGTCTTGGGAAAAACCACTTTTTCCCAGGAAAAAATGTGATCATTCAGATGTATATATCTGTTATCCCAGGACAAACTTGAAAAAGGCTCACAGGATAAGAAGTAAGTGCTAACAGTTTGTCCCAGAACATCATGAAGTTGTTCCAAAAGTTGTCCTAGATTTGTATCATTGAACCAATGACTGAAAAGCAGCATTTCATTCAGCCTCTCACTAAAACTTTACTGGAAGGGTGATATTTTATATGCCAATCTTTGGACTTTTTCTCATCTGGAATAGAGGTACAGCTTGTCCCAGAACAAATGCAATGGCTGTTCCTAACTAGAGATCCTCTTTATTTTGAACTCAGTCTGAAAAAATAGAAATTAAAAAACCCCCTCTTCATTCTGAAAATAGAAGTAACAGTCAATTTATTCTTTTACATAAAAAGAAAATAACTCATGCTTAAGATTTTTTTCCTATTAAAATTCCCGTATTTCTTTAATATCAGCATCTACAGTCCAATGCTAGACACCAGCAACAAGAGTGTCCTGCGCACCTTCTGCGTCTCCTGCCACTACGCCAAACTGATGCACTGCCTCATGGTGTCTGACACCATCCGTTGGTCCCGCGACATCTACGTGGAGCACATCACGGGCCACTGCCAGTACTCCGACCCCACCAGACAAGCTGCTGCTGGACCAGACTCGGAGGGCACCGCCTGAACTCCTCCCCCCCCTTCACTTCACTCCGAGAGGATTCTTCCACCATTGATGACCCCGCTCTACCCAAAGAGGACCCCCGCGATGAGACTATATGGACTGAGACGCTTCCTCCGAACCACCTCCTCCACCATTGCCGACCATTGTAACGGGTTTGTGTGTATCTATCTCCTTTCTCCCCTTCCCCCTTCCCTCACCCTCCACCCCCAGGCTTAGCTGGCTAACATTGAATCGCCTGTAACCTAGTTGCGCTCCCCTCCTCACCCCCATCCCTCTATTGTTAGTCCCTCTCTTGGGCGCTCTGTATTTCCATATCAGCTTTGTCATCTTTTTTTTCTGGATTCCCAATCCTAAACATTTACTAATAAAAGTTTATCTTGTAAATTTATATGGATATGCATAGAAGCATAGAAAAAATAGAGCTGGAGAAGACCTCATAAAGGCATCTAGTGCAATCCTGTGCTTAAA
>NW_017729024.1:148718209-148718802 GCF_001723915.1 Gavialis gangeticus | reverse complement strand
AGTTTATCTTGTAAATTTATATGGATATGCATAGAAGCATAGAAAAAATAGAGCTGGAGAAGACCTCATAAAGGCATCTAGTGCAATCCTGTGCTTAAAACAAGATGAAATTTCCTATACAAGTTTTTATCTAATCTATGCTTAAAATGATGCAAACACCTCTTTTGAAAAATGACCAGGCATGTTCTTTCAAAACATCAAGGATTCCCTGGGTGCATCTACACATATTCTGGGTTGTGCAATTGTTACTGTGCAGTCATTTAGTACTTGCTTAAGCAGTAATCACCATTACTGCACAGTCCTGGTGCCACAAGGGTTGCATCTGACACTACTGTGCAGTAGAAACGAGCTACTGTGCAGTAGTGTCAGCATCACAGTTTATGCCTGCTGACACTATGTTACCACAGCAACAAGTTACAGTGACGTAGCTCATCGCTATGGCAATGTAGCGTCTCATGTAGGCACTCCCCCTAACCTGCTACTTTGTCAAACAGAGTGCTGAAAATATTGTCAGTGTCATGCCACTAGAAGAACAGGAAGTGGTTGTTAAAATACACTTCATAGTTTCATAGTTTCTAGGGTCGGAAGGGACC
>NW_017729024.1:148716003-148718198 GCF_001723915.1 Gavialis gangeticus | reverse complement strand
TTTGTGTAGAGGCATTTGAGGCCTCCTGTGGATGTGGATCTTCCTTGAAAGATACAAGGAAGAGAACACTTCCCTGTGTTAAACTGCAAAAATATAAAACACCTTAGGGCTTTAATGGGGCTTTAATGCTTCCTGAATTCCCCTCCATTTCGCTCTACTGTAAATTATCTCTTCCTTTCACTTAGGCCAGCTACAGACATTACTCTTTTCCTGGTCTACATGATTGGAAACTGGTCTAAACCCACAACAGAATAGAAGTTTGGTGCATATAGCCTGGTTTAAAAATGGTGGAACCTGGTCTAAGATAGTCCTGTATCATTGTGCACTCAATCTAACCTAAATCAATTAAGTTTTAGTGCATCAAACTTCAGTACTAGTTCCCCTATCAATTCAAGTTAGATTGCTATCCATCCATATGCCAGGCCCCTTTACAACTCCCCGCTAGTCCCTCCTTGCAGGGAGCTGGACTAGCACATGTCTCTGTGTTCAGCTGCTCTGGCCGAGCGCCCAGCAAGCCCCAGCCCTCAGCTCTCCCAGACCCAAACCAACACAGCCCCTTTCCCCAATCCTGTCTCTGCCTTTGGCCAGCTGTGAGTAGAAAATAAAGATAACTAATTCAGAAAGAATTTCTTCTAACACTTACATTAATTTCTATGTTGTGTGACATGTTAGAAAGTAAGAAATTATATGTATTCATCTGAGTATATGTAGACAAACTGCATTTACATTTTACTGGCAGAATGCCTTAAAACATATTCAGTTACTACTGGGAAGAAGAATGGTTTGTGGTAGTTGCAGTGTGACCACAAAAGCTCAGCTGGTGATGGGAGGGAGGTGAGGGAGAGGGGCTCCATAAAGGGGAGGATCAGGCCCCTCAGGGCTCTTCCAAGAGTAGCTGCTACTGGCAGGAGGCCAGGGAGCAGGGGACTTGTTCTGCCACTGGTGCTGGGGCTCTGAGGAGCCTGATCCTTCCTTCTCTGGAGCACTCCCTCCTGCAGCCTCTGGCTGGGCTGCCAGACATGCTATGGTGACCCATTCTGCGGCTCTCCTGGAAGCCTAGGACTGGGTGCAGGGCAGGGTCCATGATGATGCAACAGGGAGTTGGAGGCATGCTCGCCCATGCCCAGCATTCAAACAGGGGTGGCCCAGGTGCTTGGCTGTGCTTGTCATTCTCTGGCACCCCATGATGTATGCTGGGAGATGTGTGGGAGCACGCCCAGCCCGCTGGCCTTGGCCAGTGCAGGCATGCTGCATACCCCCCTCTCCCCCACGCCAAGGGCATATGTATGGGTTTTTTCAATCCTGATCAGACCACCATAGATTTGATTGATTCCACCTTGGGCTTTTTGAATGTATGTACTTAGCTTTAGTCATGACATAAATGTACAAACATGCGTATATTAACATGCCTTTTGAAACCTACGGTAAGTCCACTTTGGGCATCAGTGGATCTAACAGAGAAGGGCTGTAAATAATAAATAAATAAATAAATCCTGTCCACCCCAAAGCTCACATCTATGGTGTGCATGCATAAAACTAGAAGATACCCAAATGCTGGAATCTGAAATTTGTTATGCCCAGACATTTTACAGCTTGTTTATTTGTTGTCTAATGTAAAACTGTAACCCCCCCCAAAAAAAACAACTAGTGTAATATTTGGGGGGGAGTGGGATAAGTTAGGTGGATTTCCTTGAAATGTTCCACATGAATATTCCTCCTAAATTCTTCATTAACACATTTTCTTGTTTGAGATTTGCTTTTAATAGTTTGTACGAAATGAACACTGCTTTCAAGGAAACAAGATTAATTAAATCATTCTTCCTTTGGAGGTTGACTCCAGAAGTATATTCCAACAAATGTCTCTTCTTTCACAGCTACTTTTTAGCGTTGAACAGCTAATGTCAAAATGGCAGTTGCAATCATTGGCTGCATCCACATGAGTGCAGATATTTGTTTCCCCAGGGACAAGTAGCAGTGGTACACCTTGTGCTACTGCTACTTGTCCCCAGGGGAAGCCTGTGGCATACATGATCTTGTGCATGGCAGGTTACCCTGGGAGGGGTGGGGTAGGGGAGGCTGAGGCCAGCAACTGTGCTGGTCCCAACAGCCTTACCTGAGGTCCTGGGGGCCTCCTGGGGCAGCAACCATGGCAGCAAGCCTGGCTGGCTGGTGGAGCATGGCTCCAGCTGGCCAGG
>NW_017729024.1:148710378-148711003 GCF_001723915.1 Gavialis gangeticus | reverse complement strand
GGCCAGCAACTGTGCTGGTCCCAACAGCCTTACCTGAGGTCCTGGGGGCCTCCTGGGGCAGCAACCATGGCAGCAAGCCTGGCTGGCTGGTGGAGCATGGCTCCAGCTGGCCAGGTTCTGGTTTTGGGCAGCCCCACTTTTGCCATGTGTGCCGCCCCACTTTTTTGAGTGTGAACCTGCCCCCTCCCCCTCACTGTAAGGTAGCAGTGCCTGGAACCCCTGCATGTGCAGTGTATGACATTGCAGATGGGTCTGAAGTGCCACATCCCACATGTTCATGCTCGTCTGGATGTGGCCATTGTGTCTAAAACTCACTAGTAACTTATTTTGATACCTAAACATGAATTTAGAGTGTTCAAAGTCAGTACCCAAGTTTAAAACCCTTAAAGGTTTCTTCAGATTAAAATGAACAGCACTGACAATTCTCATTTACCTTGTTTATAGTGAAAATTCCTCTTTAGAAACATTGGAAATACCCCCGTAAAATATTCTATGAATGAAGAGCAAATCCAAGAGAATTAAATTGACCAAACATCCCAATTTTATAAAGAGAATCCTACTTTTTCATATGGTAATGTTCCAGCTTCCCAGGATTTTCTTTCCAAAATTCTCAATCAATATATAA
>NW_017729024.1:148707366-148710367 GCF_001723915.1 Gavialis gangeticus | reverse complement strand
CCCAGGATTTTCTTTCCAAAATTCTCAATCAATATATAATCCTATAAAAGAATTTGCTTTTGTATTTACCAGAACAAAATCTCCATGAATTCAGAGTGCATAATGAACAATGTTTCAAGTAAAAAGTCAAAAGGGCGTAAAAGCTCTCAAAGTCTTCCTTTCAGTCAAAGTGAACATTGACAATACTTATTTACCTATTCCTAACTAATTCATTTGAATCACAGTAAATTGCTGAGCAAATCTTTCACTTTGAAAATATACCTGTATCATTACTGAGACAAAAGCTATTAGAAGCAACAGAAACTTGCTTAAGAAAATATCACTATGAATTTTCTATGGTTATTTCACATCTGAAAAAGTGTTGCAACAGTATTTTCCCAGGTTTTTATTCTAAAAATATAGTCTCCTTAAGGATGAAGGCCAGGAGTTGTGTGGGAGAGGTTGGTGATCTCTCAAAACCAGATTTTAAAGATCCATTCACTATCTTTTATCACGTGACAGGAATAGACAACTCTTATTCCATTAGAAAATAACTTAAAATATGCAAATACCTCCACACAAGTTGTACTGATAATGCTTTACAAATCAATCTTTGCCTTACTTTTTTCTTTAAGCACTAAATGTGTAAGTAAATATGAATTAAGATAAATATTGAACCGCTGGATCATCAGGGATTGTCTTATAATTGCTCTTCTGATTTATAAAACCAAAGCAAGCAATCCAAATGTTAAAGGCTAACTTGCTATCTATTGATTTAAGATGACATACTCCCATACCGTGCTATGGTTAAAGCAGTCCCTGTAGAGCTACATAAAACAGTTGAGCAGTACGACTTCTCATTTTTCCCATCCCCAGAGAAGAACAGAATCATTAGCCAATAACAACATCAGAGAAAAACCTATTAAACCTATTATAGGTGTCAAACCAACACGATGACATAAAAGTAAGAGTGAACAGACTGGCCCACTGGGGATGAAATAATACAGTTTTGTCTGCTGCATAACAGTGCCAGAAGCAGAGTCCATCTGGGTTTATACATTTAAGCAAGGATTGTCAAAAGTGCCAAAACACTCTTAAGTTTGGATTTCATAACACCTTTTTCTCCCTTTGTAACTGATCTTAGTCATTAGTACCTGAGGAATAAAAGGTGGTGAACAACAGCTACTGGCAAGTGTTAATTATGAAACAATTATCCCACAAAGATCATTTGATGTATGGTGTTGCAATAGGGATGATTATTAATTCAAAACAGCTTTGTCCTTAGAAGCTAGTCTACAATCAAAAGCTTAATCATTAAACAGACTGAGCTCTGGTGTCTAATTCAAGAAAGCAAAGAAGAAGTTATGTACGTCAACGACAGTTTTTGTTTTTTTTTAAATTACCTCCATCTTTTTTGGGTTAGATAAAATAATGGCAAAATGATCACCTTTCACCTATACTTGGTAATCAGGAATGCTGCTAGTACTGTAAATAGTTTACCTAACTATGAAGAAGTTAAAAGAAAGACAAATGCACTTTATAGGTCTGTGCAGGGAGGTGAATCCTCATGCTAGAGTTTCATTCTTTTCATACAGGCATCAGAGAAGGAGCAGCCACTTACGGCCACATCTGATCCTTAAAGTAGACCCACATTAAACCTAAGGCACCTATACATATGCTAGATGCCTGCTTCAACGTGTGCTATTTGGCATGCTCCAGCAGCATCAGCATCACATGTATGTAGTGTCCCTGCCCTTCAAAATAGCAACTGGGGCACTTCAACTAAAGCTTGTCAAACAAGCTATACATAAAGCACCCCCTGCCACCATTTTGAAATGCAGGATGTTGAATACACAAGATACTGCAGGTGTTTTAATTAGAACATCTCCTGAGAGCTACTCTAAATAAAGTGCCCTCCTCCCTCCCAACACAGAGCACATATAAAGACACCCTTAGAGTCGTACACTGGGAGAGATGTGATTAGGCGGGCACACGAATCAATCCTCATCGAACTCAGTGAAAAACACTCAAGAAAGCTGAACATAACTAGCAGCTGTATTAAATTTTCTGAAAATCCTCTTCTTGCCATGGAAATCCTCCCTTCTAAGGGTTCATTGTGCTGAAGCCATGGTGTCAGGAAGCCTCAATGGATTAGAGGCTTTCTCAGAAAACAGTTCTTGCCTATGGCAGGTCTTCTGGGATCCATTTGGGAACTCTGGCATCTGGGAGCTTCATACTGTTCCTGTCCTCCCCTTCTCCCCCACTCACATACACATATGTACCCATGCACACATACACGGAGCAAAACTTTTCATGTTTTGCCACGACAAAAATGGAAGGAAACTATATTGAAGGGTGATCTGGCAAAATTTCCTCTGTTCACTGATTTAACCCATGAAACTCACTTACACCTAAACTCAAGCCCCTTTGTCAACCTAAAGAAACCTGAGATGAATAGGGCCCCTTAATCTTCACTACAATCTAAGTGCTCATATATCTTTTTAACTATATTATAATAGTGTTTTGTTAATCTAATTGATATTTATTTGCAACCTTAACTATATTTTAGTGTAGCTTTTTTATTTTGCAATTATATGTAATTGTATGAAGTCTGCTGGCCAGTTTATTAAGGATTTTTGTGCTCTTCAGGCAAATAACTCCTTGCAGATCACTAACAAGTAGGCATTTTCATATACTTTTTTGTAATGTTTCCTTCAAATAAGATAGGTCCTTGCTAATTTAACCTGGGTAAAAACTCCTTCCTGAATGCAAATCTGCTGCTTATTTTCACTTTGAGTAAAAGCCATTAGATAGGCCTCTTGGCAAAATTAGGGAGCATTTTTACGCGTGGGGGGGAGGGGGAACTTTAATTACAAAGGCTCTGAGAGCCACTCTAATTAATGTGCCCAGTACGTCTCATGTATCAGTGTCCCCACACTTCAAAATGGTGGCAAGGGCACTTTATCTAAAGCTTGTCAAAAGAGCTTTAGTTAAAGTGCCCCTGCCACCATTTTGAAGCATG
>NW_017729024.1:148702342-148707355 GCF_001723915.1 Gavialis gangeticus | reverse complement strand
GCCACCATTTTGAAGCATGGGGATGCTGATACATGAGATATGGAGGCTTCCTGGAGTGCAGTAATTACAGTGCTCCAGCAGACTCAATTAATAGTCTGCTCAGACATGCTATAATTGCAGCATGTTGGAGCAGCCTCCTGACTTGCATATATGCACCAAGGAGTAGCAGTGTACCTTACCCAATCTATTGTGCCTATCCATGGCCAGTTTCCAAAGCTTCAAAGAAAAAGTGAAAAAACCAGGAGAAAAAAAAGCAGTTATTTCTGTCCCGTATGGGGGCAAAAAGAAAAGCAGAAAGGAGACCTTAGTACAGCTAATAGCTAACAGCTAACAGATTTTTTTCTAAACATGCTGAAAGAACCCAAAGGTGAGCAGCAGCAGAAACCTTGAACCATGAAATAGACTGTTTGTTATGAGTGGGTGCATCTACACATGCAATTTATGCATCTGAATTTTCTACGCAGAAAATTCAGGTGTGCTAAACTGCATCCAGGCACACATCTGAACATGTACCTGTTGGGAGCAAATTTGCTTCCGACAGGAGCAGTTCAATCCAGGACTGCTCCTGCCCTGCTCTGCTACTCTGCAGCAGCCAAGGGAGTTCTAGAACCAGCCCCAGTATGGTCCTGGCCCTGGGATCAACAGTCAACTGGTTGTCAGGTGCAGCCTGGGTCTGGGGCTGCAGAAAGGGCCCTGCTGGGGACTTTATACCCCATACCTCACAGCTCTGTCCATGCTTCTGAGCATAGGGGATCCGAGCACGGGCAACACATAGGGGGTTCACGTAGGTGCACGTGCTCCCCCTGAGCATGGCAGTGCACCCTCGGCAAAAAAGCACCACCGAGACTGTCGGTCGTCACTTGCCACCGGGCCACAGACATCGCCAGCAGCATCTGCGGGCAGTCTGCGGTTCCCACTGGCCAATGCTGCCGGTGGCAGCTGCGGGTGGTCCCCAACCCTTGGTTGGTGCTTGTACCCACCACTGCCACCAATGCCACCAGTGGCTGCAGGAGTTCTCCTGCTTACTGCTGCCACACACCTGCCACTGCTGTGCCCCCCTAGCTGCCGGGGACACATGCCATTCATGGATAAGAGGCTTCCAGCATGGCTTAAAGACCTCAGTCAGGGAAACCCTTCAGCTCCCTGACCCAGGAGCCTTTGATCCCCCATGCCCAGTAGCCCAGCCAGAGCTGCCAAGCCTTGGGTTTTTGTTGGCCCCAACCCAACTTGGCAGTGCAGGGGACTGGCAAGCAATAAAGGCATAATTGGGATCTGATTCCTGATACCAAAATTGTGCCTCTTGCCATGCGTCAGATCCTATTGAACCATTAAATGAATAAGTGCCAGGGGCCTAGGAGTCAGTGATTTCTGGAATTCCACCCAGAAGAGATAAGGTACAAATTCTGATATCTATTGCGGTAAGACTGGTTTATATGGTGCCTGGCCAGAGACCTGAAAGGAGACCAGAAAGGAGATCCTAGTACAGCTAGTAACTAACAGCTAACAGATTTTTTCCAAACATGCTGCATAAACCTAAAGGACTTTGATCTATGAATATCTGTGAAAACAGTCTGCTGCATGCCAACAGGTAGAAACAGCAGATTTGTTCCACCCTCTTTAGAAAGTTGCAACATGACACTGTTACTGCCAGCTTTGTCCTCATTAGCAGTGTGAAAGCAGAACAAATGCCATGATAAGAATTATCTCAGCATGTCTCCTATCTACTGTGAAACCTGCATAAAGAACCACCCTTTTTAGACAATTGTAAGGCTTGATTCAGTGACCAGTGATTTCAGTGTGGATTGACCAGACTTTCCCTGTCTTTAATGGAAGCTGTTTACTTGGAAATTATATTCAGTGGAACTTCCCATAAGCTTATATTAGCCATATGTTTAACTACATTGCTAAGTTTTAAATTGCCTTCTAGTTATGTTTAGAAATATAATTATTAATTGTTATCAATTGATATTTTCAGTCCAGTCCATTGATTGAATGAGTAAGGGGATTTTCACTGTATTTGTTTAATGTTTGTATGTATACTTATCTTCTGTAATTTATAAAATGTATTTTTTATCCCAGGATCAAGGCATTCAGGTATCTTGAAAAAAATCCCTCTCATATTGAAAATACCTATATAGTTTAATACAGATCTGATAACCTTCCTCAATGTGTTTTGAATTATGATATAGAATGTAATGGAATATGAGATTATAATATGCAGTAGTTTGAAAACTTATAAAAAGGTTACGAAAATTTCTCATTCAATTTTATGGGTACTACTCTATTACCATACAACCCTGTTGTCTCATTCTATATGCTCTTACATTGACTAAATGCTAATTCAAAAGAGTTTCAGAACAAGAAACAGTTTCCTTCTCGAACACCTTTCTTCATATAGACTTGTTGGGTATGGACAATCAGTTCCCTTAATGCAGGGGTGTTCAACCTTTTTTTATCATTGTACCCCCAGGTGGCTGGATGCAGAGTAGTGTACCCCTGACTGCCGAGCAGGGGAGAGATGGTGTGCAACCAGACGCCAAATGGGAGGGTGGGGGGTGTGGCACATGGCTGGACACAAAGAGGCGATGGCCACCGCGTGTGAGCTTCCCCCACTCCCTGCATCTGGCTGGGCAGGTGGTGCCTGCATGGCAGCATGGGATCATGCTTGGCATAACTCTGTCCCCACCCACCAACACATACCCCTAGGGCTTTCTCAAGTACTCCCCTGCCTTAATGTATGATATTCAGTGTCATGCAGAGATACTCCTACTTGACTAAGAATGTGCTAGGAACATTAAATCTACACAACGCAAGGTAGAGGTTCTCAGCTTAGGTCTGCTTATACTTAGAAAGTAATATAGATGGCTCAGGTGCTACACCTGAGAAAATAAGCCCTGATTCTTAGCCAAGTCAGTTGAAGGATAAGTTTCTGGAAGTTAGTTTTCATTTACTATGAGGTAAGAAGGTGCATTTGAGCAGTTACCATGAAGCAGATGACACGCTGTAAAGTCTTGCCCTTCTTTCCACTGTGATAAATTGCCCATGTGCCCAAGCCCTTAGCTTCTTATATATATACAAATTATTAATTATGGTAGAATGACTGATATGATCTGAAATTCTTGAAACAACCTTGCAATAAGCAAACCAGTGACATAAACTTAAGAACAGAGATGCTAGCAAAAATCATTATAAATCATCTATGAGGATTCTTTACCCTTCTAAGTATATAACAGGCTGGTTCAAAAATGTCTGAACAATGAAGAATGAGACCAAAATTGCTTTGCTCTTTTTTGTACAGAGATTTTTGAGGCAGTCTGTTACACACTTGGAGTTTTACTTTGATTTAAAGCTAACAATAATTAAACCTTTACTCACAATTTTGACAGAATATATCGTATATCTTAAAGTGGTACCAGACTCAAGTGGTTTGTGCTTACGATAATATTTGACATCTCTTCATCTTTCTGATCAAAGCCTGTTATTTTACACACAACAAATCCACAGGATTAGACTGAGTTTATTGAAACTTGATTGACAGATTATAAAAGTGAGATACTTTGACAAATAGGAGAGTACCATTTTGATTCAATTCAAAGAGAGCATTCCCAGCAAAAAAATCTACACAAAGAAACATTATTTTGATCTTGTTACATGGATGATGTTTATACATAGTGCATAGTCCCTTTGTGTACACAGATTATGAAAAATAACTATAATAATATTTTGTATTCAGAGCACATTCTATTAGAGGATCCCAAAGCACTTTAACATTGATAAATCAAATGTTATAATATCCTGAAATGAAGATATTATGGTTCTATTTTGATAAAGGAGGACACTTAGGGCGTTTATACATGTGCTAAGAGAGTATGTGGGGGTTGCTTTAATTAAAGTGGCTCTGAGAGCCGCTCTGATTAAAGCTTCTGGAGCATCTCATATATCAGCATCCCCACAATGAAAAATGGTGGTGGTGGCACTTTAACTAAAGCTCATTGAAGAAGGTTTGGTTAAAGTGCTCCCACTGCCATTTTCCAGCATGGGGATGCTGATACATGAGATGCTGGAGTCTGCTGGAGCATGATAATTACTACACTTCCAAGGGAAGTGGTGCTGGCTCCTACCCTGGGGGGTCTTTAAGAGGAGGCTTGATGCCTACCTAGCTGGGATGATTTGAGCCCAGTTTTTTCTCCTGCCCTGGCAGGGGGTCAGACTTGAAGATCTATAAGGTCCCTTCCGACCCTACTTCTATGATTCTACGATATGATGCACTTCAGCAGATTTGATTAACTGACTCAGAGGAGATGTGGTGGGTGACTCCCTCCTGAGAGGAATGGAGGGAGCTATCTGCTGCCCAGATCCCACAGTATGGGAGGTATCCTGCTTGCCCTGAGCCTGGATCAAGACATCACAATGAGGATCCCAGACCTGATTAGGCCCTCTGACTACTATCCCATGGTCCTCATCTATGTGGGAATGAATGACCTGGCCAGGAGTAGTCCAGACAGGGTCATAAGTGACTACATGGCACTGGGAGCCAGGCTTAAAGGATCCGGGGTACAGGTGGTTTTCTCATCCATCCTACCAGTCAGTGGTTGAGGACAGCATCACAGCAGTTGCATTAGAAAGGTCAACTCGCAGTTTTGGAGCTGGTGCCACCAGGCGGGTTTTGGATTCCTTGACCACGACCTGCACTTCCAGGATAAGGCCTTGTTCAGACTAGATGGGCTACATATCTCTCCAAAAGGTAAAAGTCTGTTCTCTTACATGTTGGCTGATTTCCTACACTGGGCTTTAAACTAGGTTCATTGGGGGACAGGGATGTTGATAACAGGGAGAGGAATGACAAACCTCAAGCCAGGTGCTGGAACAGTCCACATAAGTTCCAAGGGCCCCGCTAAGCATCAGAATGGGGAAGTAGCAAGCGCACCTATTGGGGGGCTTAGATGTCTCCATACTAATGCTAAGAGCATGGGGAACAAGCAGGAGGAACTTGCACTCCTGATTGCAAATAAA
>NW_017729024.1:148693917-148697342 GCF_001723915.1 Gavialis gangeticus | reverse complement strand
AATGGGGAACAAGCAGGAGGAACTTGCACTCCTGATTGCAAATAAAGAATTTGACCTGGTTGGACTAACAGAAACTTGGTGGGATCCTACCCACAACTGGGCAGTGGGCATTGAGGGCTACAGGCTGTACAGACAGGACAGAATGGGGGGAAAGGGTGGGGGAGGGGCATTTCTCTCTATGTTAAGGAGCAATATGCATCTTCCATAGTTAATTTGGGCCAGGAAGAAGGGCAAATCGAGGTATTATGGATCAGGATACAGGGGGGTCAGTGTGAAAGGGACTTGATAGCAGGGGTCTACTACAGATCCCCACACCAGGGGGACGAGTTAAGCCTAGAATTCTCAAGACAGCTTTCAGAGGCAGTGTGCAAAAAAGGACTTGGTCATCATGGGTGACTTTAACTTCCCAGACATCTGCTGGGAGAAACAAGCAGCTAGGTCTGCCCATTCACGAAGGTTTCTAACCTCCTTGCAGGACCTTCACCTATCACAGGAGGTACATGTTCCCACTAATGGAAATGTCTTACTAAACTTAGTAGTGACCACAGGGGATGACTTGGTGGGGGATCTGCAGGTGCGAGGTAACCTAGGGGATAGTGACCACCTATTGATAGAGTTCACTATCTGGAGAAAGGTGGGGAAGACAACTAGTAGGGCAGAAGTGCTAAACTTCAGAAAGGCCAACTTCAACAAGGTCAGGAGATTAGTTAGGGAGGGACTGACTAGTAAAAACCTTGGAGAGATGGGGAGTCCAAGAGGAATGGGAGTTTCTCAAGAGACTAATCCTGCAGGCACAGAAAAAGATCATCCCAGTACACATAAAAGGGGACAAAAAAGCCAAGAAATCCTCTTTGTGGAGCAGGAAAATCCAGGAGAGCTCAGAGGGGAAAAAAGAGGCCTACAGGCTGTGGAAGCAGGGGGCTGCCACCAAGGAGGAGTATACCTGCTTGGCTCGAGCTTGCAGGGAAGCAGTGAGGAAAGCCAAAGTGGAAATGGAGCTTAAGCTGTCAGAAAAAGTTAAGGGTAACAAAAAGTCATTCTTTAAGTACATAGGAAGCAAAAAGAAGGTGCAGGGTAACTTAGGGCCCCTTCATTATGAACTAGGGCAACTGGATGGCCAAAGCAGAACTTCTAAATTATTTCTTTGCAACCGTGTTCCTGGATACAAATATGCATCCCATTGGGACCTTAGGTAAGACCAGTATAGCTACCAACCAACCAGCTGCTCATGCTGACCTAGTTAAGGGGCACCTGGAGGGATTGAATGTATTTAAATCAACAGGATCTTCATCCTAGGGTGCTTAGGGAATTAGCAGGAGTCATAGCAGAGCCACTGGCACAACTGTTTGAGCACTTGAGGTGTTCAGGACCGGTCCCAGAGGATTGGCAAAGAGCCAGTGTGGTTGCTATTTTCAAGAAGGGGAGGAAGGAAGAATCAGCTAACTATAGGTCAGTTAGTCTCACCTCTATCCTTGGCAAGACCTTTGAGAAAATTAAGGATCACATCTGTGGGGGACCAGCAGGTAAAATGATGCTAAGGGGCAATCAGCATGGGTTCATAGCAGGCAGATCCTTCCTGACTAACCTGGTTTCAATTTATGACCAGATTACAAAATGCATGGATGAAGAAATAGAGGTAGCTATTATTTACTTAGATTTTAAAAAGGCATTTGACACAGTGTCACACCTAGTTCTTATAAATAAATTAAACACTTGCAATGTAGATTATTACGCAGTCCAGTGGGTAGAAAATTGGCTTATGGGATGCACCCAGAGAGTGGTGGTGGATGGGTTGGTTTCTACCTGGAGAAATGTAGGCAGTGGAGTCCCCCAAGGCTTTGTCCTGGGACTGGTACTATTCAATATCTTCATTAGTGACTTGGACAAGGGAGTAGAAAGCACCCTGTCCAAGTTTGCTGATGTCACCAAACTATGGGGAGAGGTACACAAACTAGATGGCAGGGAGTGAATCCAGGATGATTTGGATAGGCTGGGGAAATGGGCCCAACAGAATAGGATGCAGTTTAACAAGGATAAGTGTCACATGGCTTACCTGGTCCACCAGGCTTTAAACTAAGCCCGCAGGGGGTGGGAGGACTTCTGAAAGTGCTGGCCCACTGAGCTACCCTTGCAAAGCCAGTAGGCCAAGGCACTTAAGGGAACCCACCTCTGCCCCAGCCCTGGAATGAACTGTAGGCAAAGCTAGGGCCCCCAAGAGGACACTTGCCTGCCTTTACACAAATGCCAAGAGCCTGGGGAATAAACAGGAGGAACTTGTCCTCCTGCTAAATGCAAATAACTATGATGTCATAGAGATAATGGAGACCTGGTGGGACTCCACCCATGACTGGACAACAGGGATAGATGGCTATACCCTGTACAAGAGGGATCAAGTGGACAAAAGGGGCGGGGGTGTAGCTCTCTATGTCAACGAAAGCTATGCATCCCTGCAAGCTGACATTGGCATCCAAGGTGGAAGACTTGAGACCCTCTGGGTTAAAATCCATGGGGAACACGGCACAGGGGATGCTATGGTGGGAGTCTACTACAGACCCCCTAGCCAGGGTCAAGAACTTGACCAGAAGTTTGCCAGGGAATTGGCTGAGGCCATGCGCTCCCGGTGTATGGTTGTCATGGAAAACTTTAACTACCTAGACATCTCATGGGAGGAGTGCTCTACCAAATCCGAGCAGTCGCAAAGCTTTCTCTCATGCATGGATGACATCTATCTGATGCAGAAAGTCTACAGGCCAATGAGAGGTAAAGCCCTGCTCGATCTGGTTCTGGCAACTGGGGAAGACCTAATCAGTGACCTAATGATCAAAGGGAAGCTGGGTGACAATGACCATGAGCTGATCACCTTCACCATCCATCATAAAGCTGGCAAGTCAGTCAGCAATACAGAAGTCCTTGATTTCAGGAAAGCTGACTTTGACATGCTCAGGAGGCTTGTCAGTGAGGCCCTAATGGGCCACAACCCAAAGGGGAGGGGAGTTCAGGATGAATGGTTGCTCCTCAAGGGAGTAATCCTGGATGCACAAGCGAAGTCTATCTCGTCTCAGAGAAAAGGCAGCAAAAGAGCACAGTAGCCTGCTTGGCTTTCCAGGGAACTAGCACACCTCCTGTGTCTTAAAAGGAAGACCTACAGAGGATGGAGGACTGGAACCACCAGCAAGGAGAAATACACTGGTCTGGTCCACACCTGCAGAAAGCAAACCAGGCAAGCCAAGGCTGCGATGGAACTCCAGCTAGCTACAAATATCAAGAACAATAAAAAGTCCTTTTTTAGATATAGTTTCATAGTTTCATAGAATTAGGGTCGGAAGGGACCTAGTAGATCTTCTAGCCCGACCCCCTGCCAGGGCAGGAGAACAACAAAACCCCAAAACAAAAACGGGACTCAAATGAGTCCAGCCAGGTAGGCA
>NW_017729024.1:148691777-148692820 GCF_001723915.1 Gavialis gangeticus | reverse complement strand
AATCTCATTTCCTTTTATGACCAGGTGACCTATCACCTGGACAAGGAGGAAGAGATTGATGTCGTATATCTTGACTTTAAAAAAGCCTTCGATTTGGTATCCCATCTGGTATCCGATCTGGTATCACCTTTTGGCAAAACTGGCTAACTGTGGCCTCAACCTCACCACGATCTGCTGGCTGGGAAATTGGCTCCGCGGTAGACCCAGAGAGTGGTGGTTGATGGAAGTCAGTTGTCATGGTGCATAGTGACCAGTGGGGTCCCTCAAGGCTCTGTTCTAAGGCCTATACTTTTTAAGATCTTCATCAATGTTGTAGACATTGGTGTCAGCAGTGGGCTGGCCAAGTTCGCCAATGACACCAAACTCTGAGGTAAAGCATCCACCCCTGAGGACAAGAGGGTGATCCAGGCAGATCTTGACAAGCTCATGAAATGGGTGAATGAGAACCTGATGGTTTTTAACACTGAAAAATGCAAGGTTCTCCACCTTGGGAGGAAAAACCTGCATCATGCTAACAGGCTCGGCAGTGCTACTCTGGTTAGTACTACAGAGGAAAGGGAGTCCTGGGGGTCATGAATGACTACAAGATGAACATGAGCCTTCAATGTGATGCTGCAGCTAGTAAAGTGAGCAAAACACTGGATTGCATCCATAGATGCTTCTCAAGCAAATCCCGGGGCGTCATCCTCCCACTGTACTCAGCCTTGGTGAGGCCACAGCTGGAGTACTGCATCCAGTTTTGGGCTCCACAATTCAAAAAGGATGTGAAGAAGCTTGAGATAGTCCAGAGTAGGGACATGTGCATGATCAGAGGTCAGGAAAATAGACCTTATGATGTGAGGCTGAGAGCCATGGGACTCTTCAGTCTGGAAAAGCACAGGCTCAGGGGTGATCTGGTGGCAACCTATAAATTGATCAGGGGTGCTCTTCAGGATCTGGGGGAACGTCTGTTCACCAGAGCGCCCCAAGGGATGACAAGATTGAACGGTCACAGACTCCACCGTGACTAATTCAGGCTGGATGTAACAAGAACTTCTTTACTG
>NW_017729024.1:148675124-148686777 GCF_001723915.1 Gavialis gangeticus | reverse complement strand
AGGTTTGGAATAGAATGCCGCTGGAGGTGGTTCAAGCACCCACTTTGAACTCCTCCAAGACACATTTGGATGTCTATCTTAATGGGATCCTATGATCCCTGCTGACTTCCTGCCCCTGGGTTAGGGGGTTGGACTCAATGATCCTTTGGGGTCTCTTCCAGCCCAAATGTCTATGAAAATCTATGTGCTGCACCTGGGGATAAAGAATCATCAACACTCCTACAGCCTGGGAGGTATCTAAGTAACACAGGTATGGAAAGGGATCTCAGAGTCATAGTCGACTCCAAAATGAACATTAAGCACCAGTGTGATGGGGTAATAAGTAAAGCTAACCACACCCTTTCTTGCATAAGTAAGTGCATCGCAAACAGGCCTAGGGAGGTGATACTTCCCCTCTATGCAGCACTGATCAGGCCACAACTGGAGTACTGTGTCCAGTTTTGGGTGCCACACTTCAGGAGGGATGTGGATGGCCTGGAGAGGGTTCAGAGGAAGGCCGCTCATCTGGTTAAAGGTCTACAGAAAAAACCCTATGTGGACCAACTGGGAGACCTGAACCTCTTCAGCTTCTGCAAGAGGAGGCTGAGAGGTGATCTCATGGCCACCTACAAACTCACTGGGGGGGAGTGGGAGGCAGCAAGAAATTGGAGATACAATGTTTAACAGGGCACCTGTCATGGTAACTAGAAATAATGGCCACAAACTGGAAGACAGCAAATTCAGATTGGACATCAGGAAAAAATTCTTTACAGTGAGGGTTGCCAAAATATGGAATAAGTTTCCAAGGGAGGTGGTGGGTGGTGCTGTCCCTTTCCTTGGAGGTGTTCAAAAGGAGATTGGACAGACACCTGGCTGGGGTCATCTGACCCCAGTACTCATTCCTTCCCAGGGCAGGGGGTCAGACTCGATGGTCTAATAGGTCCCTTCTGACTCTAACATCTATGAAACTATGACTCTGCTCCTATGTGCTGTAATTACAGAGCATTGGAGCAGCCTCACTTAGTGAAAGAGCTTATTATCTGAATTTTAGCAAAGTATTTCATAAGATGCCACATAGGAAACTGGAATTTTATCCCTGGAAAAGGCAAGAATTAGTATAAGATTTGTGAATTAGGTAAGCAGCTAGCTAAAGGGAAACCAAGGATAAGGGAAATATTGGGATGGAAGCAGCTAATTAGTATATTTACTTCAGGCTTGGTCTTCAGCCTGATTTTATTTAATATTTTCATTAACCACTTTGGCACAAAAGTAGGAGTGTTGTAATTAAATTTACAAAGGAAAGGGTTGAATATTATGCAGAAAGAATGAGGGCCTTAAAAATGGAGTAATGGAAATTAGATGAAATGTAAGAGTACAAAGTACAAAGCTCCAAGCTGGGAGCTCCAAAGTTGGAAATGATAGAAGAGGACTTTCATACATTAGCCACTCTCAACAAATTTATAACTTGCTAGTGTAGTCATGAAAAATTTAATCCTAGCATGTAGCAAGGAATGTTCTTCCAGTATTTTACAGGTAAGTATAAGTCACATTGTACAAGGCACTGCTGACACACCCTTTGGAATACAGGAAACCCTCGCTATTCGCGGGTTCGGGATTCATGGTTTCAAATATTCATGAACGCTGAACCAGAATCTTAAGTTCTTACAGGAGCTCCTCAGGAGCTCCACACTTGCCATCACCAGGCTCCCACTGTCACCACTGGGCTCCTACCACCACCAGCGCAGCCATGTCCCTGCCTCCCCAGCCACCGGAGACATGGCATTCATGATGCTCATGAACGCAGTGCTGTATTTACAGATTTTGCCATTTGCGGGGATTTCAAGAAAGTATCCCTGTGAATGGCAAGGGTTGCCTGTACTGCATAATTTGGGTCATGTTAAGAAAGAAAATTCAAAACTGAAGCAGATATAGAAAAGAACTAGGATTAATGGAATGGGAGGGGAATGAAGAGTCTACATATGCAAGGAGAGTAAAAGAGTTGGGTGTGTTTATTATACCAAAGTGAAGGCTACAAGGAAATACAATTACTTTCTAAAAATATATCAGGAGGGTAAACACTAGAGAAAGAAAAGAGTTGTTTAAGATAAACAGCAAGATTGGCACAAGAACAAACGCTATAAACTGCCTATAGATAAATTTAGGCTAAAAATGTTCTGATTTCTAATCTGAGGAGTAAGATCCTGGAACAGTCTGCTAATAGAAGTATTGCTACCTATTACAGTGCCATATTAGTACTTTTTCAACAGGAAAAGGATCAATAATAATATGTGTCCCACTCACCAGTCTGCTTGGATTGCACCATGGGTTGAATGTTTCTCAGCTTGGAGCAATGGAGTGAGTTACAGCTCCCTCCGTTTGTTATGTGTGCTTCCAGTACAAGTTACAGCAGAGGAGGACCTCTCCTTCTCCCTTTGCCTTTCCTGATCTTTCTGCAGCTCTCTGCCCCAATGTGCTTTCTCCATATCCCTAAACTTCCATTTATCCCCCTGTGCCAGACAATATACCTCTGGTAAAGAATGGTAGGAGTAGGCACAGAGGTATACTGCATCTGTCTGCTTTACATCAGTGGGAGATACCTTCTATGTCCATGTGGTTTCTTCAGCTAGAATCCAACCCATCCCTCTTGCTGTTGTTGGAAAGAAGCCTAGATGTTGATTGGTGATTCTTGATCAGCATGATTCTTCTACAGTGAAGAAAATGACCCTTCTATGAAATTGTGAGGTATTGCCTCTATTTGTAACCTTTAAAAAAGACCTCCTTATTTGGGAGTTCCTAATAATAATCAGGCTCCGTCATCAGAAATGGAAAGGTAGCTTTTCCTAGTCTCTCACAGTCTTGATGAGGGATACAAAGATGAAATTAAATGTAGGCAAGTGTAAAGTGATGCATCACAGCAAAAATAACCCAAATTATATGCACAGTATAATGGGATCTACATTAGCTTCTACCATGTAGCAAAGAGATCTGGGAGTCATTGTGAGCAGATCTCTAAAAACATCAGCTCAGTGCTCAGCAGCCATCAAAAAGGAAAAATCTATGTGGTGCTACCACCAGCAAGTATCCTCCCTCCCAGACTCTTCAGCCTAGGACTTCAGATACTTCCAAATCCATGGCAGGCATCCTATGTGTAGACCTCAAGCTTGGAGGCCTTGGAATTCAGATGCCTCCAAGTCTTGCTTGTTCTTAGACAAAAAGCCAAAGGAGCAAGCTAGGGAGAAATGCCCCATCTACATAAAAATAAAGCATATAGCTAAGATCCTCCCTGTGCAAGGCTATAGTAGACTCTCATGGAGGGTGTGGGATAGGCTGCCCACAGTGCATTGGACAAGCCTCCACCCTTAACTATGCAATGCCATTCAAGGTGATGATGGCCCACATGAGGCTGAGATCCTACATGCAAGCCCCTGTGAACCAACAGGGACTACACTTCGTGTAAGCCAAAAGGCTGAAAAGTGATGGGAACTTACCACAAGGATAGGTTAGTGTAGCACCAGCTCTTTTTCAAGTCATGGTGACCCACTACACTGACTACATTTTGACTTCCTCTTCACTACCACAGCTGACCTGTGTCTTTTGTTCCCATTTCCAAATATTCCTGTTTCTTTGCCAGCCTTAAAAGTCTGGCAAACATCACCAAACAAAAGCCTAAAGAATTTACCCAGAATCACTCTTTTGCCTTCTCCTCTTTCAATCTGCCACATGTAATTGGTGTGGCCCTGTTCTCAATGAGGTGGAGCCAAACCAAGTTGCCCTACACCTAATCTGCATATAATTTTTTGGAGGATCCCTGGACTTGTACAAAGAACACCCAGTACCATTGACAAATAGAGGGCTAATTAGTACAAGGATTCTTTGTGGGAGTGTATCTGGAGTACACACACATAGGGTGCATCCACACATGTAGGCACACGCACTTGCAGCAGCTCAAATAGAAGCAGCACAAATTTGTACTGGAGATTTGTTCCTCATCACACATGCCTGAACATACACTTTTGTGTTGGGCAAGTTGTGTCCCTTGGGGCAAACTGACCCTACCCAGCTCCTCCAAGATCTGCAGCCAGGGGGAGCTGAAGGCTGGGGCCATCAGTATAAAAAGCTATTGTGGTGGGTGTGTGGGGGTGTGGGTATAGGGGGATGTGGGGTTTGTAGGTGGATGTGTGGGGGTGGAGGGGGATGTGGGGTGTGTGTGAGGTGTACCATGATCATACAGGTGGCCCTACTCTGGACTCTCTCGAGCTTTTCCACATACTTGTTGAAGTGCGGTGCCCAGAACTGGATACTGTACTCCAGCTGTGGTTTCACCAATGCTGAGTAGAGCAGAAGAATCACTTCCTTGGTTTTGCTGGAGATGCATTGATTGATGCATGCTAGAGTATTATTTGCACTACTGGCTACAACGTTGCACTGTCCAGCTTATGTTCATACTGTGGTCAATTATTACCCCCAGGTCTCTTTCGTTCGTAGTGCTGGTAAGATTGACATTGCCAAGCCTGTAGGTGTGTAGGGGATTGTTTGTCCCCAGGTGGAACATTTTACATTTCTTGATATGAAACTTCATGTGGTCCGATCCACCCAACTTGACAGCCTATCTAGGTCCACCTGTATCTGTAGCCTATCTTCAAGTGTGACCACACTTCCTCATAACTTGGTGTCGTCCACAAACTTGGCCAGTGAGCTCTTCACCCCCCACATCCAAATCATGGATGAAGATGTTAGATGTCAAAAAGCACTGGACCAAGTACCTACCCTTGAGGGACAACCCTGGCCACTTCTTGTCAAGACAACACAGGTTACTACAGGTATGTTATTACTACAGGTATGTTTATTTCAAGGTCAGTGTTTTCAAATTTGCCCTTCACTTTCATGTGCTTAGGGAGGGCAGGGTCTGACAGTAAGGAGACTGCAGGTGAAAGAAGTTAGGAGGGGTGGGCAGAGGGCAAGGGGTTTACTTGACTCCCCAGGTTTAATTTTCATGCTGTAATGGTGGGGAAGTGGGGGGCAAATTCAAGGCAACCTCCAATAATTAGCTTCTATATCTGGAACATTTTAACAAATGTATAACCTTTCTACATACAGAATCTAATTATTGGGGTATTGTCTCATATTCAAGTAAATATGACAATCACCCAGTTCACTAACTGCTGGCCTGTAGAGTGAAATCACTTGGGAGCAGGAATGAACTGTTCTTTGGTACCCTCTCCTATTACTGACATCCTCCTATTCTGTTCCCAACCCACCACGTCACATGGCATTTATTCAGGCCTTCTTCATTTAGCAGCTCTGTAGTCATTATTATGAACCTTGACTTTTTCGGTTTTGCTTTTTATTTCCTCCTCACTGCACCATTCCCACTGGTCATATATCAGTAGCAAAATACCATGGACCTGATCCTGATTACACAAATTTGACTTTGTGCTATCAAGGAGACCATACACAGTATACAATGTTAAGCTCATATTTCAATTCTTTGTCAAATTAGGACTTAATTTGCATAAATTTGACACTTTCAGGAGTTGCTGACAGGTAGATATTAAAGATCTTGAAAACTGTTCTTCTTTCCCCTCCTTCCTGCACTTGTATTCTAGGGATATTCTGATAAGAATAAGCCAAAGGGTCTTAAGTCCCAGTCTTGGACATAGTTCCATTAAGTTCATGAGGCTGCTTATATGTAAACAAACCTGGGAATATAATAAAGGATCACACCCTACAGGCTTTAAAAAATGAGTATTAGTGTCTTGAAAAGGATACGACTACCTGAAAAATATAATTGTGAAATATAATTGACCAAACATCCTAAAGTTGTTAGGAAGTTTGGAAATTCTCCTGATTTTCTGGAAAAACAACTCATTGGCATTAAGGTAAGTAATTCTATAATAAGAAAATTGCAGTAAATTTTGATTGAAAAGAAAAGTGACAGCAACTGGCTATTCTAGCAATACTTGGATTTTGGGGACATACTTTAAGACCTCTCTTCCATTCAAATCAGGATTTTCCACTTAAAAATATTAAAATTATTTAAATGCATTTTTATTCAATCAAAATGAATGTAGGTTCAGGTCCACTGTTTGAATTCAATGCTCTTGAAAAGGAAAAGATTAAAGCTCTAAGCAGTTTTGTGGAGGAAAAAGGAGCAGGCTTCTACATCTAGCCTTGCTGTTGCATTTTAGTTTTCACCTGAAAGGGCCACCCTTGTAGTACATTGAACAATGCCTTCTGCATGGTTATTAAATCCTATGGACAACAAAATAATAGAGCAGTGGATTTTATTTAGGACCTTCCTTGGCTTATTAAGTCTTGGGGTTCTCTTTTGGAAATACAAGCAAGCTGTATTTTTCTGACAATACCGGTAGTGGGTCCACAGACTTTTTATAAAGGAACTTTCACCAACATCAAGTTGTAATGATTTTTATTTTTTAAAACAATTTTTATTCTTATGAAAAAGAATAGAGGCTAAGTGCTGAGCACTGAATGCCCAGATTACAAAAATCTATATTTAAACACTCATAGATTTGGATGGCCTCTAAAGAAAATAGCCTTTGCAGCCCACATTGTGACATTTAAAACATGCAAAAAAAGAAGAAAAAACCTAAAACAAAAAAAAACAAATAACCAAAAAAATTCTTTAAAGAATCTAAGTAGAGCAAGTCCAAATCTTTAGATGTAGTCCATTATTAGAAGCAAAGCAGAGCTTGTCCTGCCCCATAACAGTTTCATTCTGACTCAGTTTCATTCTTTCTTCTTCTCCGTTTGCACCAAGAAACCTATTGGCTCCACAACATGTGAGTCAAGGATTCTTCACTCTTTGCCCTCTTTCCACCTACTTGTCTGAGGTGGGATAGGGCCATAGGTTGTGCAGAACCTATTTTCACTTCCGTTTATAAAGCAACAATCCAGGTAGATTTGGAAAGAAAGAGGCTGGGGAGGGAGCATAGGAAACAAAGGTTTCTTTATCCCACTTAAACATTTGCTCAGGAATGTAAAGTTAGGGCATGATACAGCCAGCATTTGGGAAAGTGTTCAAGAATCCAAGCAAAACCTACATACAATGTGTTTTATAATAAATATCTCACTCCTCTACTATAGCATTTTCAGACAAAATCTTTTCAAAAGTATGCAGAAAGTAGACACCTTTCCCTCTAAGCAATATCCTTTCTTATTTTGTTGCATACATGTCATTTATTGTGCAATATCCAGCTATCTCCCTGAAATATTAAATAACTACAAAGATTTGCTGAATTAACAGCTTATGGACAGGCGTCTCATAACAAGATCTATCCTACCAAATTGTTTATTCCTGGAATCCAGTACTTGAATTAGCCAAATTTCCCTTTTTGAGGTTAACCTTGTGGGTATTTGACTGACTGCACTGATTAGACTCTTAAATTTCCAATCTAGGCAAAAATCCAGCTGACAGCAAGGTAAAATGCCATTAACTACCACCACAAATTAAACAGTCAATGAAATATTAGTGGGAAAACAAACCTTCTTTAGCTCAAACTATGCAAACACCAGGCAGTTCAGTAGCCCCAAAGGGCAAGTCTGATGATGATAGTGACAAAACAACGGAGTCGATTGTTCACTTCAGTACGTAAAGCTTCAAAGTTTACAGATAATGTAATCACTAGCATTCATAATGCAATGTTGACTTCTCCTGACTTGTCTTTAAACCTTATCTTATAAAACCTATAATTTTTAAATAATGTAATCGCACTTACTTCAAAAGTTCCTTATCTCTTATTAAGTTCTTTTTTTTGTTGCAATAGAGTGAAATAATAACACTATCAACAGCTATTGGAAAGTTAACAAAACAAACTTTTTGGATTGATAAATGGTGGCCATTGTAAAAATGAGTTGTACTGTGTACTTGAAATGAAGTCCAGATACGTGGTACATTGTGACAATATATAAAATATACCACAAACAGGATGTGCCTGTGTATTTGCTGTGCTATTCCCTGTCAGATGAATCTCTATGGCTTATCATTCTGCTTTACATATTCCTTCTACACAAATGAATGTTCCCAGGTCCTGAAAGATATTTGCAATCCTGGCTTTCCCCAATATTTTAAGTACTGCTTTTTCTACTTCCTACCATGCACTAATTTTGCATAAAATAATTTTAAAACTGCAACTTTAAACATATTTAGAGCTTGATCCAAAACACATTGAGGTCAATATAAGGATGGTTTGGAGTCTAACAAATCTTGGAATAAGTTCTTGGGACTACATCCACAAAAGGATTTGGACACCTAAAGCAAAATGCTGGATCTTTAAAAGTTCTGATCAACTGTTTCCTACTCATGTTTGCACCTGAACTCCACAGGCACTTCTGTTTCACCAGTAAGGTTCCCTAGGTACCCAAATATATCTAAATATCCAGCCCAATGCACACTAACTAAATTAGTTCAGGAACCAGAAACAGAATGTTTCTTGTAGCAGGTCACCTGTAGGACTCAATCCAGTACACAGTCCCAGAGCACATATGCTGAGAACATACACTAAATACAACCAGAGCAAGGGGTGCCTCCTCTGTACAGCAGCCCTCTGGTTAGGACACTAACCCAAGAGTGGAACCCATGTTCAATATCTTCTCACCCGAAAGGTTTAAATCCATACCTCCTGTCACTTAGTTGATGATATAATCACCAGTTCTGTTGAAGTTATTCTCATTTGCATGGAATATTTAAAATGTTCGTTTGCAGTGGATACAGCACTCTGCAGCTCCATTCTCATCTAGAACTAAGATAAGCCCTCAGCAAGACAGCATAGCCGATTTCAATCAAATTTCTGATTGAGCACATCCCCACATGACACTATGTCGCTGTAGCAACACACTACAGAGACAGTGTCATCAGTCACAAACCATGATACTACAACTATGTCCTCATACCAGCACACTCCTTCAGTACAGTGCATTGCTACAGCGACATAGCAGCCATAAAAATAACTATGTGAGCTGTTACTGTGTCGTCATTTAGTACTTCCTTTTGGACGTACTAAATGACGACACAGTAACAAAGGCACCACAGGGACACATGTAGACACGCTGACTGTCTCCAAAAGCACTTTGTACATGGATGCAGAATAAATTTCTACCCAGAGTAAACTCAATGCTAGACTGAAACACATTTTTTTTGCTCAATCTTTGTTGAGACTTAACTAGACTCCTTCAGAATCCCTTCAGTAAAATTTCTGTTTCAAGAGGACAAGGCAGACAGTCTATATTGGATAGACTGGCTGTGTAAATATGTTTTATCCACATGTGACACCTACTTCTGTGGCTGGAAATTTATTTTCTGATAGATGTCTGAAAGTGACTGCTAGTGTTCAGTTCAATAGTACAAACATCTAATGATCTTACTTTTTTACACTGTGTATAAAGCAATTGCATTATTGTACAGGGTTTAGGGAGGGGGTTGTTTTGTTCTGTTTTGTTTGATCTTGCAGATGTCTTTAGCCTTTAGCTTAAACAGTAAATAGAAAAACAAAATACATTCTGTTATCATTTATATATGGCTGTAAAGCTAAGTTGACCTTGCTTTTTATTTTTAAATAGCCTTATATACATACACAGGCATATGCACACACACACACACACACACACACACACACACACACACACACACTTGTCTAAGAAGGAAAAGTGGAATGAAGATTAGTCTTGAATTTGAGTTAACATGATATTGTGACATGCCAAAGGATCAGATGAGGTAATGCACTCACTGTGTGGTGTTGAATGATAGTATAGTCCAGTTGAAAGTTGAAAGCCTACTTATCAAGATCACTTAATGTAGATATATGAACCAATAGCTGTTTATCACTTTCACAGATATTCTCCCCAATTTCTTCATATTCAGACATTTGTACTAGGGGCTGTGGCTGAAAAACGTTTTATAGATGATGTAATATAAGAATGTGAATCAAAAAAGCTGAGATCACTCATTTATTGATTTGACTTTTCATACTGAAATTATTTAGTTGATGGATGATGTTAGGTGTATAAAGTAATGAAAACATGAGATTGGAGACTATATCTGTTTTTTGTTAATGGTTTATCAAGATGTATGGGATGGATTCAATCTTGTCTTGTGGAGCAGAGTTTTCTTATTCAGTTATAACAGTTGGAAATATCCCAGCCACTTTAGGAGCCATGAAACCTGACAGATAAGACAGGCAAAATAGTATTATTATTTATGAGTGTGATTAGTTAGTATATTTTTCTTAATATGCGGGCATCTGTAAATATGACTGGACTCAGTAACCCTGACTTCTGCATCTCTCATCATAACCTCCTCCTCCATCTTTGCTCATTCTAATTTTCTTTATGCTCACAGTACACGTTGGCTATTTCTTTCACTCCCAACATCACACTTGCATTCCTGCTACTCTTTGAACCTCAAGAAGCCCTCCACTTCTTCTATATAGCGACTGGGATCCTAAAAGTTATATAAGTACCTAACTTGCATTGAAATTAATGGAAGTTAGTTGTCCAACCACATTTTGGGATATGAGCCTCATATTGTGTTATTCCATAGATTTTTTTTTTAATTCAAGCAGTCTTCCATTAATGAAACCCTCTTAAGCAACATCTGCATCATCTTACACTTTACTGTATATTCATTTCTGTATAAGTGTGCATTCCTAGAATCATAGAATCATAGAAGTAGGGTCGGAAGGGACCTTGTAGATATTCAAGTCTGACCCCCTGCCTGGGCAGGAGAAAAAACTGGGCTCAAATGATCCCAGCTAGGTAGGCATCAAGCCTCCTCTTAAAGACCCCCAGGGTAGGAGCCAACACCACTTCCCTTGGAAGTTGGTTCCAGATCCTAGCTGCCCTAACTGAGATCCTAGCCGCCCTAACTGGACCTAATAAAAGTAGCTAATGAGGACTTACAATCTCAGTGAAGAGTAATTGTTTCTATTTCCAAGTATTTATAATGAATGACACTCCTCACTCTTTCGTGAGGAGCTTTCATGGCTTCACTGAACCCTGGAGCCTTCTGTGCAGGGGGAAGAATGTTTTTTTTAGGCGATCTAAGGATGCTTTGCATGCTGCAGCTACAATGTAGACATACTCTGAGTTTCCCCATCTGTAAAATGTCTATAATGATATTGATATGCCTAGCTTATGGGTACTACTGCAAGTATTAATTAGTTAATATCTGAAGTATGAACTGTATTACAAATCCATAAAAATTACTTCATCATATGGTGGTTTTTAATTTATTTTTATAGTTTATTACATGAATATATGGGCATTAGGTTGCAGAATAATATGAAATTTAATTGAAAACTTTAAAATATGTCTATATAAAGCAGAGAAGTCCTATGTAAATAAACAAAGTTGAAGGGCACAGTAATATATACTGCATAGCCTATAGTACCACTTTAGTCTGAAGTGTTATTGGCTGTTTGGACACATTCTTTGAAAGATGAAAACAGACAGACTGACCTCTTTATTGCTGGGTGAAATGACATCACTAAAATACGTCTCCTGGCTATAGAAAGGCAGAGAAATAAACAGGATTGCAAATAGTGGGAAAGATAAGAGAAAGAAAGGTAATTGATAAATTACAGCTAGAAAGGAGGCAGCATGCACCTATGTATTATTTGGCATATTTAAAAAAATAAACATTTCACAGACAACCAAGGCA
>NW_017729024.1:148668766-148670124 GCF_001723915.1 Gavialis gangeticus | reverse complement strand
CTAGAAAGGAGGCAGCATGCACCTATGTATTATTTGGCATATTTAAAAAAATAAACATTTCACAGACAACCAAGGCACAATGTGTAGGCTGAAATATGAAGAGAATGAAAGACGAGAAAAAAACACATCTTTGTCTTTTTTTGCCAGTGAATGTTTTCTTTCCTGCTAGAATTGATGGGTTTTCATGCAATCATTTTGCCTACAAGGTGTATTGCTAAAATAATTTAATATAGATGTTTTTGTTCTGCATGATTCTGTTTCATTTTGGGCCTTAACAAGAGCTAACACCAAACACCCAAGGCATGCTGACAGAATGCTAGCTTTTCAGTTTAAATATTAACCGCTACAGTACTCCCAAACACAGCAGATACCCAAAGGAAAATGCAGCTCCCATGCTTCCCTATGTTAGTGATATATCCACCTAGAAATGCAAACATTCTATGAAAAGGTCTGTACTTCAAAGAATGCAGCTGCAGTGGAAGTCACCAGCAGAGCTACTAACAATGACATTCTTATAAATGAATAAACTAATATACTAGTCAAATACAACTTTGTCATATGCACTGATAAATACAATTGTTATCAATCTGGTACAATGAATGAACCTTAACAAGAATGTGGCATGTACACTATATACTTACTTTGTCAGTCCTAACACAGTACAGTCTAAGTTATCTGAAACAAATCCCCGCTACAGCAGAGGAATAGGAATCCATAAACTTATATAATATGTAATTATCTAAAATTTATGTAATATTTATCACACAACCTGATATGTTTATGACGTGTTGATTATATATACGTGGTATACCAAACAAATGGGTTTGACATGTGTAAACTCTATAGTCTGTGCTTTGCAGTGGCAATGCTTAAACCAACTACAATCATGTTTTCCTTGAGACCAATGCTAAAAGTTTTATTGGCCTCTGATACCTAGGATTTAACCCAAAATATGCATGCAACTGTTTGCAATGCAAAGCTAGATAGTAGATATCAGGGTGAGTTGAGAACCTTTAAAAAATTGCCCACATTACTTTCGGCATATGAACAAAGGTATTGACAGTTTGGAGGAGACCTGAGGTAAGTATAGTCTATTATCTTGTCTCTAGCGGTAGCCAGTCTGAGCTACTTCAGAGGAAAATGTAAGAACTCTACAATATGCAAATTTGGCCTTAACTGTACCCATAGGAGATCTCATTCTGATCTAAGAGTTAGACAGGGATTTATGGAGTAAAAAATAAACTATTAGCATTAGCTATGATAACTGTGGATTCCCTCATTATCCATATTACTAATAATTTTTTTGTTAAGGTCTTAGAATCATAGAATCATAGAATCATAGAAGCAGGGTCGGAAGA
>NW_017729024.1:148668509-148668755 GCF_001723915.1 Gavialis gangeticus | reverse complement strand
CGATGATGAGGACCCGGCGTTTCTTCCTGCTGGTGTTTGCTGTCTGACCATTCTTTGTCATGTGGGGAGTGGCATTGTCCCCGCCAGAGCCAATTTCCCTGTCTTTTTCCATCACAGCTTCCAGGGCATCAAACCTGTTCCCCAGGTGAACCTGGGGAGCTTCCACCACTCTAGGCCTAGCAGCTCTGGATTTGGACACCTTCTGCCACTCCTGTGTTGGATGCGTCTCCTGTGGGGGCTGTACAG
>NW_017729024.1:148632124-148663509 GCF_001723915.1 Gavialis gangeticus | reverse complement strand
AACAGAAATAGGCATCAATTTCATCCTCTGCATCCCTGATCCTCCTCAGCCTGCTCACCTCAGCCTGGAGTTCCCTCACATGCTCCTCCAGAGCCCTAAGTCATGCACAGGATGGACAGGCAAGGGGACCGCCAGGTTCCACCCCCCCAGGACCCCACCAAGCCCCCCCACAGACATGAGGGCAAGGGGCCACCGACCCCGCCATGAGCTCCATCTGGGTGGAGGTCTCAGAAGAGCCCATGGCAGGCAGCAGCGCCCGGGAAGGGCCCCTGGCAGCTGCACTCCGCGTCTGCACCATGTCTACAGAGCTGCACCTGCTGCTTTTACTCACTGGAGGTGCTGCTCTGGGCAGCTACCTCACGCCCGCCTTATGTGAACGCCGGCACAAACGCCGGCCCGCCCTCACAGAGCGCGCCTGTTTGCGCGCACTGTTCATGCGCGCTGCCTGCACGTGGCTCGGGAGCACGGCTCCCTGTCGGGGAAGCTAAAAGGGTTCCGGAGGGCTTCCCCTCTGGATCCGCCTCAGCTGCGCTGTGCCCTCTGCCCCACTTACCTTAGGAGGAAATCAGCTGTTGCTGCCCCTGCCGTGTAACACACGTGCACCCTGCTCCTTCTGTTCCTGCTCCCCAATTGCCTTAATGACTTCCTATGGTAGTAAATTTCTTGTCCTAACTATAATTTTTGTGAAAATGTATTTTCTTTCATTAGTTTTGAATTTGTCATCTTTTGATTTAATTGGATGGTCCTTGTTTTTGTCTTGAAAAGATACTTTGTTTTGTGTGTAGGGGGACAATGGTAATACATATGAAGGAAGAATGCATAAATAATATAACATTTATAATTGGGTGGTCAATTCCAGGTCCATGGGCCATCTTGTCAAAGATGGAAAAGTGTATCTGGCCCATGGACACACAATTACAGGTCCACAGTCCAGATCTGTCCACCAGTGCCATGTCATCCTGCCCGCTGGGCTCCCCATGGTGATGGGGTGAAAGTTTGGTGATGGGGGAGTAGTGGTAGCTAATTGCTGCTCCCCTACTGCCAAATTTCTGGACCAGGATAAAGTGATGTGGGCCAGATAGTGTGGCCCTGTGTGCTAAACTGGATGTGCAGAGCTGACTAGGGCAGTGTGGGACAGTATGGAGCTGATCTGGGCATTGCAGGGCCAATCAGTATAGTGTGGAGCCAACTGAGGTAGCACAGGGAGGCACAGGGCTGATGAGGGGGCCACAGGGCAGTGTGTGGAGCCAATTAGGGTGAAAAAGAGCCGATCGAGGTGTCCTGAGGTCATTCTGAGCAGTTCAGGGCTTATGCGGGAAGTGTGGTGCACCATGGGGCAAATTGGAACTGTGTGGGGTGGCAGAGGGCCTGATTCCGATGTGCAGGTCCAGTTGGAAGCACTTCAAAGTCATACTGCAGTTAAGACTGAATAAAATCACTGGTATTCTCCTCTATGGCCATAATGCCTCTCCAAATCACAAACTGAACTAAGAATTTCTCTGTTTGATCTTAGCTCAAATATGGCTTTTTATTTGATTGGTTAGTTGTTTTTACACAGGATAGTTATTAAAGTTAAAATAAAATTTGAACAAAATTCATGAGCACGGTCAGGGTGAAAAGTATACTCTGTCATTTAAAAATATTGTCAGATTTGCTCAAACAATTAAAAAGCAAATCACAAAAATTAAAATAATAAAGAAGTATAGGATCCTCATATACCATCATATTGAGTATTCTTATAAAAAACAAGGCAAAGATAGTTATATGCTATGTAGGCCGACTGTTACTATACATGGTGTATAAGTGCTTCATTATTATCTCATATATGGCGATAAATTATCTAACAGAAGTCTCTATTTGTAATATCTCCCCATGAGAGTGAACATGCTGCTTTTAGAAATGTGCAAAAGGAAGTAAACTAAACTATATGAAGTAAGATTGATATGTACTTTATATTAATTTGCAGTTGTTACACAAAAATAACAGTTATACAAAATTACACAAAAGTAACAGTTAAGGATTGTTTCTAAAAGAAAAATGATTTTGAATTTTTAAAGCATCTTTACAGCTTGTAAGGCTGCTGTTTCTCTAAATTCAAGAACTACATAAGGAATGCTGAAAAATTGTAGAACCATGGATAGATGAGATCCAGTGAGAATTGATATGTATGGTAATTAGGTACCATGGTGATAGGCTCCTCAGAAATGAGAAAGAGCCTTTGCAATACATTATTTTTGTGATAATCTCTTTATGCATGTACTCATTCCTTACTCTTCAATATAGTATTTAGTAGCTAATCTCTTTATGCATATCCTCATTCTTTACCCTTCCAGTCCTGTTTGGAGCCACATGAATTGTCCTTCTTCCGGTTCACATAACATTTCATGAACATCCCTGATGGTTCAGCTAGCCCGTGAATCACAAGCAATAAATATGTAAATGGTTCATTTTCAAGTAAACACAAAACCTCCGATACAATTTTCATGCCCAAAGCCAATTGCCTGAAGTTGAAAATATTCCTGACAAATGAGATGTGTGTATGAAAATTCTCTCCCGGGCATTACACAATATCAGCTCTACCTGCAGATTCTAGTTTGTGCACGTGTCTTTATATAGGCACATAGATTCTGGGATGAGTTTCCTTCAAACATTGGACCTGCATGTGTTTTGTTCAAGAATAATTTCCTTTAAACTCTTAAATTCTCCTTTAAAATCTTTGACTAGTACAAGAAGGATCAGAAAGTAGTAGGAAAAAAATGACACGTTCACACATGAAACTGGAAGATGAAATATAATCTTACTGAGGGCCCCGGCTTACTTCATTTAGGAAATAGTATGTAACTCAGCCAAGACAATCGTAAGTAGTAAAGAAATGGCTAATTAAACTTTACTCTTGTTTAAACTTCTGCATCTTCATATCCTGCCTTCACTTCCGCCTGTGCAACACCTTTGTCTTCAGTTCTAAATCTGGACCTACATTTGCAGTTTAATTAACCTGTTCATTGATGAACTAATTTTCAGAGTAGAATTTATAGGTATATTAGCTCAACTGTAATAACAGACACAAAAGTATTTTTGTCTTTCAAGTCTGCACACAACTCTGACTATATATGAATAACAATTCAACTGATTAGGATGCAACTGGTTTTCAGGGTAGAATCACACTTTCAAATCCCAAACTACACAGTTTCCCTGATAGTCTAAAGGAGAGGTGGCTGAATTCCTGTCTTCTAGTTAAATCTGCAAGGTGCTGAAAACTTTTGAGATGTACATGACCTAGAATTCATTATCTGCGTCCAGAGTCCCCATTCAAATAATAATTTGTCATTAACCAACTTTATACAGGAGCTGCATTTAAACTGCATGGAAAACGCATGCAACTCACTAGTTGCTGTTTGGCTAGCCTTTTTCAACAATAGCTTCCAATTGTAGCATATTGTATTCTCAGATAATTGAATGTTCAGTCCTTGTAGCTTAAACAGATTGGTCAGGTACTCAGCAGTAAGTGCATCAGCATCATCTGCTTGTTACATCCTGTACCATCCTATTGCCTGCTGCTGGTTCAAATCCTGTCTGATCCAGCCTAACTAGTTCAGTATTATATTCACTATTACTGCTGTTTCCATACTGCTTGTCCTGTCCTCTTCTGCACCACAATATTGATTACTGCCATGCAATCCTGTTCTTGCCACACCTCAGTGTTCATGTTTCAACCCTTATCCCTTTACAGATCATGTTAATAAATAACTGTGCAACTATAATAAGAAACAAACCATTTGTATTTTACATTTGGTCGCTATAGTAGAGTCTGGTTTGTTAGCCTCCAGCTACAAATTCTCTTTGGCATGACTTGTGGTTGGTGAATGTGTCAACAAGTTAAGAACTCATCATCAGAGATCCTGGTTTTCTCTGATAAAAAGAAAATCCCCAGTTTTCGGATTAAAAAAAAGAACCCAAGGTCCACATTTTTCCATGATTAAATGGAAGGCACTTTTGGGGCAGCTATTGCCCTTGCCCCAGGAGGGAGGCCCCAGTTCATGCCACAGTATAAAATAATATAGACAGAACTTGAGTAATCAACATCTTCTCACCTTTCACAATTAAAGCATCACTATCAGTCTCCCAACATTACCCATCCCAAGTATTGGATATTGTAAAATCATACATCAATCCCCCGCCCCACAAAGGCATGAGATGAGTTTAAAAATTGTAATAGATTTTTTTTTCTTTTTCAGTAATGCATGTGGGGTTTCTTTAATTTGCTGTTAGGCTTTTGAGGTTATTTAGTTGCATTTTACCACATTTCCTAAAACCATGAGGGCTAAAATCTTTCTTTCCTTCAAATGAATGCTGATAGTCCCATCTACTTACAGGAGCCAAAGATGTCAGAAAATACCAGCCATGGGGTTCACAATAAATGTGTGAGAGATGGCAACACTGCACGTCTGACAAATACCTCGTGACTGCTCTGTGTTCCTTGAATGGGAGCTCATGTCGAAAGTTCACAGCTGGTCTCACAGGAGGAAATAAACAGCTAACTGTCACGGTAGCTGCAGCAACAGTTAATTTCTGATATCTGGATGGTGGAAGGGAGATTGGGTACCTGTACCAGACATTTGCAAGACTCTTGCAAAATAGTCCAGAGAGTGTCAATTATGACATTTGGTAGCAGACAGAGAATACCCTGGAGAACTTTGGTGTAGCCTATTCAGCAGAGTCAGCATTTGCCTAATTAGCCTGTCAGTGGAGCTGGCTCTGACCAACCTTGTCTTTTATTAACTGGGATACCCTCCAGTTTGAATTTACTGAGAACATTTTCAGCATGATTAGTGAAACCAAACACATTCCTCATCCCTGCACATCTGTTAAATCTGTTAACATTTCTGGGACTAGGCCTGACACAAGTCAATGTTGTATAGACTGTGAGGTAGACAGAAAAAAGCAGTTTTGTAGTCGAGGTGGTGGCCAAGTCCTCAAGACATCTTAGCTCGATTCCCAGCTCGGCCACAGACATCACACATAAGCATGGGGAAAATAAAAAGATCACTTATGACTTGATCTTTCAGATGTACTGAGAACCTGCAGCAGCCATGGAAAATCATGCCAGCCATCTGTCTTTTTATGGCACACATTGGGAACTGATTTGCTCTGACTGGAGTGAGAGTTATGCCACCAACTGGCATCTACATTAAACATAGAGGTATATGAGATGAAGGCTGGCTGGAGCATAGACCATGTCATTCACATTTACCTTTCCCAAAATACCAGAGAAAATGAAGCCCAAGAACTCCTTACTTTCTTTTTCCATTAAAATAAAACCACCTTGATTGGTGACCTAATGATATTTCCCTTAGTAAAAGAGTTTGTCTTACGGGCACGGCCTTGATTGCCAGCACTCAAAGGGACTGCTAAGCTACCTGGAAGGACCTGCATCCTATAAAGAGGAGACAGATGGGCAGGTAGATATATTTGCCTACCACAGAAGTTGGGAGGGAAAGAGGAAATTGCAGAAGAAAACTGGAGAAAGAAGTTTAGGACTTGAGGTAATGAAGCATAAACTAATCACAAGTTTTCTTTCCAACATATTGTTAACATTGCCTTGGGATGCCCTTGGATTATTTTCTCTATCCATATATTTTTTTTCTATTTTTCAGTTAGAAATTAAAAAGATAAGAACTTGCCAAAACTGGCAATTGTTTTCTCAGCATTAGTTTTATAAGCCTTCACTATTGTTGAAGTAAACAATAGAAAAAATCAAGTGTTACAATAATTTTACTGATTTTTTTGTTAGTTTTATCTTGCATGTCCTTTGAGGGAACAAAGTGATGTGTGTGTTTCTAAATCATAAAATGGAGTAAATAAATTTCCTGTAACTGCATTTCTTTTTAAAAAGAGTTAAACATTCTTGTGTTTTGTGTGGATTTATTATAGAGGGGACAGTGAAAGCCAGCAACTTGTGATCTGAGACAAGGACATTGGCAAGATGCTGAAGGAAACAAAGAAGCAAGCTGTGACAAGTAGGGATTTACAGAAGACATAGCAGGGTGCAACATGCAACCAGAGGCAGCTAATGGCAGGACAACAGGAAAGTGCGGATCCTCATGAGATCATAGACAACAGAGGAAGAATTTTCTCACTAAGAGGGTAGTAAAACACTGGGACAGGTTACCCAGAGAAGTGGTAGAAGCTCCATCCTTGGAGGTTTTCAAAACCTGGCTAGACAAAGCTTTGGCTGGGATGATGTAGTTGGGGGATGGTCCTGCTTTGAGCACGGGTTTGGACTAGATGACCTCCAGAGGTCCCTTCCAACCCGAACTTTCTATGATTGTATGATTTTAGGGGCATTGTACATAAAGCACAAGGTTACATTGGGCTAGATCCCATATTGCTTAATGTTTCTAAATGGCACAGACACAGCCACACAAGTGCAATGTGGGATTCTATTGTAGTTGCTGCAAAACAGAAATGCCTTGCATGCATACCTGCCAAAAGTTAGAGTAGGGCCTTTCTACCTTTTAACCCAATTGCCTAGTGATTATGGCACTTGTGCAGTGATCAGGACACCTTGGTTGTATGTACCCTTCACTCAGGCATGTTCTACTTCCCAGCAAAGTGCTTCAACAACCAGGCCACAGCGTAGGCATTTCCCAAGCCCTCTCTAGTCCCCCTCTTGAAGCTGGCCCATTGCACTTCACAGCTAATATTGTTTGTTCTTTCCCTCCTGGCCCCACATAGCTTCTCCTCTTGGCTACCCAGTGTGTAGTTGTACGTAAGTTCCAAAAACTGAAGATGCATGGCTGCATATGGGCCATTTAGATGTACACAGTGGTACAGGATTTGGCCCATAGTCTGTAATAAAAGAATATAGACTTCTACAAGAGGGAGTGACTCCTTGTAGGAGTCATAAACTCCTACAGGACCATTTTAGGCTGGACATAAGAAAAAATTTATTTACGGTCTGAGCCCCCAAGACCTGGAATAGACTCCCTCCAGAAGTGGTGCAGGCACCTACCCTGGACTCATTCAAGAAATGTTTGGATGTTTATCTTGCTGGGATCCTTTGACCCTAGCTGACTTTCTGACCCTGGGACAGGGGGCTGGACTTGATGATCTTCGAAGTCCCTTCCAGCCCTAACATCTGTAAATCTATGAATCTATAGTAGGCCTCTAGCAGACTGAACTATTTTGTTTGCCTTTCATTGTCCCCAACTACTGACAAGCTGTTATCTACTAGTCCCAGTAAAGATTTTTTTTCTTTCCATGCTATGAATTCTAAATGCTATATTGTATGAAACAGAAAATAATCCCAAGTTTTCTTAACAACATTGGTACCATTGCTTCAGGATCATGTTTAATGTGAACCTATCCAGAGTTAGAGTCTACAATGTTGACTAGTGCCACATTTGTTGACTACAGCACTTGCCTCCAAGTGCCAATACCATACTGATAGGTACAATATGGGGCATGAATCAAGAATGTAAGAATTAAATGGATAAATGAAATTAAATTGTTTGTAACAAAGCACCTAAATTGGAAGCAGACCTGAAAGTAAGGCCAAGTCATGGGGGCTGACCTTGCTTTAGCAGCTTTGACAAGCCACTTGATGTGACAAAAGCAATTTCTTTCTAAAACACAATCTGTAGGAAGTAATGGCAAAGTACTTAATTGGCTCTTTTGTAGCGTGTTTTCATGTATGAACATCAGTATAAGTTAGAAACAATCACTAGGAAAAATCAAATCTTGAGCTGATTTTCATGTGCCTTCCCCAATTAATACGTATTTACATAAGTGTGCAATATGGGATTTAGCCCAGTGTAACCTGCAAACATATTGGAGTATAAAATATCAAGGAGGACACAACAAGTCTCTCTTTTTTCTTTACTTTTTGTTTCCCTCCTATAAAACATTATCTTTTGGAACTTTTTCCAGATTAGAACAGAAACATTATTGTTGCCAGGCTGCAATTTGAGTGTCTAGCCAATGGTGAAAATGCTGTTAAGACTGAAAAGTGACAGTAGGAAGCATGGAGATAATCCAGTATGTTCTGTAGTAGCTAGAATCCAATCCAAGAGAAGTAAACTTAATTCCTGCATTTTCATTTTTCATAGAGATTTGTTATTCCTTTAGGTGTTATCATTTTAGAAATCCCATCAAGTAAGGAGTTAGTGAATATCAATGGGTGTACTATTCTGAATGATACCTAGTAATGCTTCCCAGCCTGATTGAGAGACATTCTGGCTCAGACAGAGGAGAGGAAGATATTTAAAGATACGAAATTTCAAGGTTCTGAAGTGGAAACAAGCATCAGCTCAAGAAAATGTAAATCTTTTAAGTAGCTTGGATCTTGTACTGACAAGGAGGACTGTATTTGCCTCTATTTTACTAAAAGGCAACTACAGTAAAGCAATTTTGATTAACAAAGGCTGTGAAGTGTCACAGAGTTAATGGCATCCTGAAAGGCAGGACATATCAGTTAGATTTAACTCCTCTGTGGAAAGTAGTTCATAAATAAATTCTCAAGCTCTCCTGACAAAACATTTTCTAAGAAAGGTAAAATTATAGGTGTGTACTTGACAGTAAAATTTATACAAGAAGCAGTAAGAAGAATTTTATTAACATAAACAAGTCAAGTATCATAATCCCTTTCAGAACAAATAGGTTCCTTGATAAGATGACTTCTGCACAAGAAAGTTATCTGACATATGATTTAGCCTTTAGAGGGATGCATGTCAACATCTTTTTGAACAATAGTTGCTCTCAAAGGACATAGACTCTATGTAACACTTGGTAAAACTTCTCCTAATGTAATGTATTTATCACAAAGGTCAAGATGCAATTACAATTTTAGATTAAAGACAGGCAAGAGAAACTTGTAAGAAAAGGGTTAACTTTGTAGGCTACAAAGATCCTCAATTATTAATCACATTTCATGAAATGTGAAGGACATTAAATGAAGGCAGCTGTACTGGCTCCTGTGTCAGGTTACAGTCTGACACCCAAAAAACATAGAAAGACTATTTCTGCATGTCTTTGCCACCAGGCTCTCCACCACGCATTGTAAGCCTGGTGAAAGCTGTCAATAATTGTTTTTCCTGCTTGAATGCTCCTAGGCGACATCAAACAGTGCTGGTAGTACAGAATCAATACCTTAGCGCCAGCAGCAGTGGCAAAACTGTTATCATGATTGTGTTTACTGTTGATCAGGTTACTCTCTTTCCATCCAAAAGCCACTAAAAATACCAGCAAGCACACACAGCACCCCTTTGGCAAGTCCTTTCCCTCAGCTACAGGTATCAAACACACTTCACTTTTACCTCACAATGGGAGTGTGATGGTTAAGAAAAAAACTGAGATAAAAGCAAGCAATAAGAAAAGGGGCTGTTGAGTATTTCATTTAATGATACAAGGGCACTGTTTCAGAACAGCACTGCTTATTGAACTGGCATTATGAAGGAGCTAAAGTTAGGCACATGAGCAGATAGAAGAAATCTATTTTAAAAAGTCTGAGTTTTTTCTGATTGCAGACAATACACTTCTGTCCCTTCTTCCCTGCTTTTATCATAGCAAACACTATCACAACTACATAAGAATAAATGTAGATGAATATAGTACCACAGTTAAAAAAAAAATGGTGGGGGGGCATGATTCTATATAGGCAAATTTAGCCTAACCTTTAATAAATCAATTGAATGGTTCTTTTTTACTTTCCACTTGTTCAGTATTTCTGGCTTTGTTGTGTCATTAAATATGACATTTCCACATTTGAAAAAAAATGTCAGGCTATAATGATATACCTACTGCAGTGCACTGCCTCTGTACTCAGCAGAAATCCTGATTGACTGACAGCTTAGGTCTGAAGAAGGAATAATTTTCAGTAAAAAGGACATACATAACTTTCATTAACCACTCTTTAAAATATTTGGGGGAAAAGTAAAACAAAACCATTTTAAAAACACGAATACGTTATCTCTTATTTGGCTCATGTCATATGTTTTTCTACCTGTGCAGCTATGTGGTCACCACAGATGTAAATCTGAAACAAAACCATTCCCCTCAGGTTGGCTCAAGGCACAGAGATGTGTCACTCTCTTGACAGAGGCATGTATTAATCATGACTTTTTTCTTAAGGAATTACTCACATTAATTCTATTGTGTGCATACAGTAGAAAGGGGGGATTGTTAATCAGTCAAATTCTGGGCAAGGAGGCAGTTTGCCACAAGACCAGCCTTCAGACTCCTGTGCCTCTCCAACTTCATAGGTGGGATTTTCATTCCTGTTATCTTTGATTTGCACACTTAAAGGAAAATGAGGTTGGAAACTTGACATTAATGAACAAGATCTTAAAAGAATGACTCAGGCAAACAACTCATCATGCACGGTGTCCAATTTTTTCAAACTCAGGTAACAGTTTACATAACTAAATTACTATCAAATTCACAAGCGACCTATCGGTTAGGGCTGTGAGAAGCTTCAGTCCCTGATTCAATTTGGCAGAGATTTGTCTTGATTTGGTGGCTGACTCTCCAAATCCAAATCAAATTAGAGGACCCTTTAATCTCTCCAAACTGAATCGGATCCCTCCGAATCAATTCCGAGAGATTTGGAAAGATTCAGCAATTCAGACATAGACACAGCTCTAAATGTTTTTCTACATACCTCAAGGTAGCAGGCAGCTCATGAATACTGTGATCCTGGGGTGCATGGAGTGTCCCACAGAAATGCGGGGGCTCCCCAGTGCACTTGGCAGCAGACCCAGAAGTTGCCCAGGAGCAGGTCCACTTCCAGATCCACCAGGGATGTGTTCAATCCCCCTACTGACTGATTCCACTTTGTTGGGGCATGTATGTATAGGAGAGATGAGCTTATAGCCCTATTTCCTTGCCACCCCTTTGGGATGCCATGCAACCCAGTATAGTTAGCAGGGGAATAGTAGCTGTTTTCAGGAGAACTCAGAAATTGCACTGAGTCAGGTTTTAATATATGCTCCCCACACCAGTGCTTACCAACATGGGGGAAGACAGAAGCTGGACCTCATAATTCATGGGGAACCTGACTGTTTTAAAAGACCAGGTCCCAGAGAAAAGATAAGGGTACTGAGAAAACATGTCTGAGCATGTATATCAAAATTAATTATGTGTGAAAAAATTGGAAGATTAGTTCACATTGGAGAAAACCCTGGGGTTTTTTAATACAATTAGATCCAGAGTTCTTGAAGCAATTATATCTTACATAAAATGACCAAGAAATTATATTTCACAAGGTAACTGGTGGCCACAATTTATACGTTGGCCATTATTTCCCATTAATTTTAGCAGAAATGTATTAATAGAAGTGCTGGAAAGCTTTCCCTTTACAGTGCTTTCCACCCTGGCCTTCCTACACACACACACACACGCACACGTACACGCACACGCACAGGCACACACACGCACACATGCACACATGTCTGTCTTGACTGGAAGAAGGAAATATCCAAGATACCACAAGTCTACCTTCCAGCTTATAAGAAAGACTTCAAACCAGGTTCTGCAGACCTAAAAAAATGGAGGTAAAATTTCAGCTTCCAAAACTTTGGAAAGTTTAATTAAAACTAAGCAAATTTCTACACCATTTCAACTTTTCAAGACACTCTTTGTTTAGCTGTCTACCTACCTGTGTATGGGGTTGTATGTTCTATTACCATAAATATCACATTTATCATAATATTGACGTATAATTCCAGTGGATGTAGACATGAAGAAATCTATTCTTTTGAAAGAAGAAATTGTCAATGCAGTATAAAGAGTTCAGAAAGAAAATGTATGTCTTTGTAAACACTGCTTTCTCTGAGACTATGTATTGTGTGATCTTTTTCAAATATATGAAAAGAAAGGAATAAATGCAACTATTATGATGCACTGAATAACATATTTTTTTCTGAAAATGTTTGTATAAATCAGCAAGCCCTTAGAAATTCTGATAATAATATTTTTCTTTTCCATTATATATATTTTTAAATTAAGTATCATAGGCAAACATTGTTTAGCTAGATACCTAATGCTATTTCTTTAAATTACCTTAAAAAGTGTTGGGTCATATCATACAAATCTAATGTCCTTGGTCAGTATAATACTTTTCACTAACTCAGGCTAGTCTTTCTAAAAATTCTTATTGGGTTATTTAGTAAGTATTATGCCTTTGGCTTCCAAACTAGTGTAATGTAATTTAGTCATTTAAAAAGACAAATATTTAACAACACCAAACTAAAATATGAAGTAGAAAATAAATGAATTTCCTATTACTCTTTCTCTAATGTATCATGTGGTATCTGTTCAAGCAACTTAAACTGATAGACTTTCTCATCATCAGAATTTATTTTAAGTTAGAGTCACCTTGAACAACAGAACAGACAGTTGTATTAGGCAATAACATTATAACTACAGCATTTCAAATGTTTAAATATTAGTTCAGCAAATATTTTCATGAGCTTAACTCTTTAACTTCAGATACTTTAAAAAAATATCTCTAATTCTCATAAAAACTTTTGAAGGTAGGTACATATCATTAGCTCCATTGTATGTCATTGAAAAATGAGACAGAAGGCCCAATTCACCCATTTCTACTATAGTTAGTAAGGTTGCTTATTTGAATCATGGCTTGATTTCATTTGAAAGGCATGAGTAAATCACATTGGTAACTATAATTAGAGGCAAGATTAATATTATGGGGTTCTCTCAATTCCAGCATGGCATTCAAGACCCCCCAAAAATCTTTCACAAGGTAACAGTTCTCCTCTTATAACAAGAGAAAATAAATATTATAGAAAACCATATATTTAGTGTATACTTATACCCTTTGATAGTAATGATAAAACTATTCACTCCTGTGGTGTAAGATAAGGCCCCAAGAGAACAAGAGACAGTTCTGAAATTGTAGAAATGGTATGTTATCCTTTCAACACTATTTTCATTTGAATATACATGTTGAGCAGAACATAAGAACATACTGGGTTAGACCAGTGGTCCATCTAACTCAGTAGCCTGTCTCCAAACCTCTGGGAGAAGTGGATGTTATAGAGGGAGAGCATTGAACCAGATACCTCTAGAATGAACTATTCCCTATTCAGTACTGTCCCTAGCATGCATTGTTGTTGATTTAGGGATGCCAGGGGAAGCATCTCCAACTCTTCTCTTCAACAGCTATTAATAAATCTATCATCCCTCAATTTATCCAAACCTTTTTTTAATTTGGCTATGCTACCTGCCTCACCCCTTCCTCCCAACCCCACCTTTCTCTGGTAATGAATTTCACAAGCAAATTAATTCCAACCTTGGCTGGAAGTAATGTTTCTCAGAATTCAAATGACCTGCCATTTTTTAACTTCATATTTTAAAATATATTGTAAATTTCCTTTCCTCCAAAATTACACAGTCCATGGAATATAGATTTCGAAAATAAATTAGTTCGAACTTTCTCCCAATCGGTTTGAAAATGTCCATATTGATTTTAAATGCACCCATGAGCATAATAAGCATGAATTGAAAGGCTGAAAGAACTAAGAAAAAAATAGTATGTTGTCGTCTGAATGGAAGATAGGAGGTTCGAATGAAGGTACAGACTCCAAAATACTTACATGAGACTGTAATCACAACAGATTAGAAGTTTCTTACAGAAAATTTTCCTGGTGCTCCTCAGTTTGCCTGAGCAGGGCTTTTGAACTTACCAGCTCTTCTGAACTTGATTTGCCATGAACTTTCTATTTGCTTTTTCTGACTGTCCAACATTTACCTAGCAATGAGGGCAAAGTCTTTCAGACACACTGAAGGGCCCAGTTGTGTCCTCACATTAGTCATCACTTCCTACTCCTCTTTTTCTCCAGTGAGTTGCCACCCACTCTTATGTTCCTTAATGTGGCATTTCCAACACACCACAGAGTAACTACAATGAAGGGCTCACCCTAACAGTACTGTTTGGCATGATGTCTTCCTTGTACCCATCTATTTGTACCCAGCACTTAATTAACACAGTTTTAAACATCATTCTCGAATGTGAATATCATGGCCTCATTCTTTCACAGCCCTATAACTTGTTCACAAGTTTAACACTAACTTTATTTCATGGTTCTCCAGCCATCCACCGCTCTAATACTTTATGGTCTTAAAATTGCAAATTAGCATTCTACAGCTTTCTCTTTCCAGGTTTCCATAGCAACTCTTGTAGAGCTTGTTCATTAGAAAGAAGTTCTGTTTAATTGATCTCCTAATGTATTGCTTAATAGTAACTGTTAAGCAGTCTTTTGTTTCCAGGTCATATTTAGGGTTCACCTATTTGCATAAAAGCATTTCATTAGCTGAAACCAATCATTATTAGTAATTTTCTTTTTTTAGTTTAAAATAACTAAACCCTCATTGAGATTTTCTGAATAGCAAATATTTATATCTTGCTGAATGGGCTTTCTCTGTGAGCCTGGGTGCTTTGTTTCTCTGAGCAGCAAGAAAATTACAGAGCTTCAAAATGTTAATCAGAGAAGACAAAAAGAAGGTGTCTTTTTCTCCAATTGAAATGTAAATGCACAGTGACGATAACTATAGGCCACAGGCAATATTTGATGACAAAGTTGTAATGGATAAATATCCTTTAAAATTCATAGTAACATGCCGCCCTCGAATTCATTGGGGAGTTTTTCTATCATACACATAATGAAACTATGACATTTTAGGCTTGGCTACAGAAAACTGAAATACTTTTCCACATGCTATAGCCCTGAACAAATACCCACTTTAGTTAGTAAGCTTGATCAAATATTAACTCTATAAGAGTCAAACATAATGGATTCATTTGGTTCCCCATGAATTTTAGGCTGTTCTTCAGCTGCATGAGGAACACAAAGGTCAAGCAATTTGCTCACAGTCACATGATCAAATTGAGTTTTGGCAAAAAAAAAAAAAGATCAAGTCTTGTGTATCTGAGGTTCATCTAGAATGTTCACTCATAATACTTCTGGTCTTATATAATAATAGTCATACCAAATGACTGTAAAATTAAGTTTCTTAACAATGTGAAATTATCAAACCTCAGACTTAGAAGCTGTTCCAGGAGTATAGAACTCATTCAATCTCAAGTTTAAAAATCACAAGTCGCCCATCCATGATAATGGGTCAGGTTGTTGTTTTTTAAACTGGGTTTCTAGATTCTAAATTGATTTTTAGATTTCATGTTTTCTTACTTTCATCTTCGGCCATTCTGAGAAATTCCTGTATTTCATATGACAGTTGAGCAGGTGACTCCAACAGGAGAGCATTTATGAAACCTACCAAACATTGCAAGACTCTCCATAAATGGAAAGAGATAACAAAATGTTATCATTTCCTGACACAATTACATTAGATTAGGACTGTTCGTGTTCACCCCATCCTCTGAACTTATCTTGACTGCAGTGCTCCTCACAGGCCGGATCAAAAAGTGGTGGTGATGTGAGCAGTATTGGTGGTGAGGTGAGTAGTGCAACAAGTGACAGAGGTGGTGGCATTGCAGGGCCAGCAGTGGTGGCATGATCAGTGGCCATTGATTGTCCCCCATTGCTGACAGGCATCCCCAACAGGGTTCCATGCACTGGTTTTGGTGGGGCATGCCCAGATTTTCCCCCACTAGTTCCTGTCTTGAATTCCTGGTCCCTCTGAGAGCCCTATAGGCCAGGAGACCTGGTACCATGACCTAGATCCAGCCTGTGGGAAATACATTTGGCTGTACTTGATTAGACAATTTAGAATTAGGTGGTAAACTCAATATATCAAGTTGGTTTCCAGAGAACAAAAATAAACCCTCTATAATAATTTGCTTAATTTGTCTCTGTCATTCTGCTTGTCATGCTCAAAAAAATGTATTTGTGCTCACTTATTGGAACGTCTGGTGATTGATTTCAATTAGTTATGGTCTACTCTCGGTGTCCAAGCAAAAATTGTCCCTTAACACCCTTACTTTAACTTTAAGCCATAACACCCTTACCAAGGTGAAGCAGAGAATAGATGACAGTTGAATGCAGAAAGACTGGAAAGAGTAAGACAAAATGAAAGAGATGAGCAAAGAGGACATCATAGAATAGATGCAATGGAAAGGCAAAGGGTTTGCAGAGGCAATAGAAGATAGGCTGAAAGAGTAGACAACAATGGATTCACTGAAGACAAGATTGAGGAACATAGTTGTGGATTGGTGAACGTGGTGTACCAATTTTGTAACTCTTTAAACTTCTAAGCTGAAAGACCATCAGATGGCCAATTCCAGAGTTGTTGTCAAAAGGGTAAAGTGATTCTGCCCTCAAGAAAACTGTTTCCAAAATATTTGTGAGATTTACTGATGGATCAGAAAAACAAGCATGATCAGAACTTTAAAACAAACATTCGATCATACAGTAGTGCATTGTCTGTTGAGCAAAGATCATTTTAATGAGATATATGATTCACTGACCATGTGGAGGATTGAATCCAAATGCACTGTGCACAGAAAATCATATACCCGTTGTATAGAAGAAGACCAGGCAGAACAGCTCAAGTTTGTAATGACACAGTGGATAACAGAAATGTGGTACCCTATAAAAAGTAACCTATTTTTGTCCATCATTTTTGATGGGCTTTTATGTTAGTAAATAAATAAATAAAAAGAAGGGAAGAAGGGAAAGGGGAAAGAGTAAGGAGAGTTTTAAAAGTTCCATCTGCCTTTAAGGAAAGAGGGATGAACCTAGAATGCGTTCGACTTTATGGTAATGATTGCATTGTATTAAGTGCTTAGATATTGTGATGACAGTTTCCAAGAGTCAGATATTTGTAGTTAGTACTTGAAGTGATCTAGGTTTGCATATTTCCAGCTTTCTTTCTGTAAATACTCATCTTTTTTCCTAAGAGAATCAATAGCCCAATAATTTCTTTTGGTTCATCTCCTGTTTTTATAGCTAAACTCATTGAACTACAGGACAGAAAATGCCATGTGCCTTACATGGCATGACAAATAGTAAATAACAAATGAATTTTATTAATTTATGGCCAAGATACAGTTTAATACTAGTGCTCAAAATTAAATGGGTTAAAATGAAACCCATATTTTCCATCTTCATGAGTAATTTGAACAAAGTTTATTTCACACAATATACTCCTTTTTTAATTATGTTTAGAAGGCCCAAACTCCTGGTTCCACCTTATTCCATTACCCCTTACTAACCTACTATATCCGTAGCAGCACAACCGTGTAACCCAAGATCTTAGCAAATTGGCTGAAGTTTCTTAGAATGAGAGACAATTGATAACATTATGCATGGAATATGTTTTCCATGCTGATTTTCAGACAGTTTTTAAAAGTAGGCTTTCAAAGGTAGATGACTATGGAATGGACACACTCCATCATTAAAATGTACTTCATTAGAATGTTGCATATAAAAGAGAAAGATAACTCATGCTAGATGGCAATTCCATACTTCTTAATCTTATATAAAACTTAAAGAATGAAATTATTTACCTATTCAGAATTTCTCCTTAAAGGGAAGAATGATACTACTACCAAAAAGGTCTATCAACATACACCCTTTTTCTAGGTCTCTGGTGATTTGTCCTTCTTTTTGAAATCTTCACTGTGTAAGAATGTGGTAGTATCTCCTTAAATAGCCTGAGAACTCCTCCTGGCACTTGCTCAGTACACTAGTTATATTGTGCATTAGTGTGGCAGGCAAAAAAACCATGCTAATGTGCAAATGCGCAATAGAATTCATCTACTGTGCATTAGCATCCCAAAAAAGCATGTGCTGGCACTACTGTGTAGTAGCATAGATTATGGTGCATTAAGTTAGTACGTGTTTTTACAGGTCCTAAACTTAATACACCATAATTATGTTGCAAGTGGAATACTGCGTCCAGTTTTGAGCCCTACAGTTCAGGAGGGATATGGATAGGCTCAAGAGAGTCCAGAGGAAAGCCACCTGTAGAGAGCAAACCTTATGAAGAGAGGATGAAGGACATAGGACTCTTCAGTCTGGAGAAGAGTTTTCAGCTCAGGGGGACTTGCTGGCAGCCTATAAGTACATAAAGGGAGTGCATCAGGTTCTGGGAGACCAGTTGTTCACCAGAGCTCCCCAAGAAATAACAAGGTCTAATGGCCACAAACTCCTAGCAGGCTGATTTACATGGAAAATAAGGAAAACATTCTTCACAGTCCAAGTGTCCAGGGTCTGGCACAGACTCCCCCCAGAGGTGGTGCAGGCACTTACTCTGGACTCATTAGTCTAGGAAGTTTAGCGGGTCATTTTAGGTTCCTTGCAAGAGAAAAGGATGAAGAAAGGAAGTTAACAGATGTATGGCCTTTTTAAAGAAGAAGTTATCCTTGGGAAAGAATGATTGCAAAGGACTTTGGATCACAATGAATAAGAAATTGCAAATAAGTTGCCAAGGAGAGATCTTCCTCTGATATAAACTTTGACTCTCCCTTCTCCCCTGAACCCTCATATTGTTATGTGGAGAAACTGGCTAAAATGGTTCTTCTATGTAATAACAGGTGAAAATTGAGCAGGAAAAATGAGACAGTATTTCCTCTGATTATGGAAATATGATGTCCAGTCTTGGACCTCACATCTTGAGAAGGATTTTTGAAAAATGAAAAGTGATCGTGGAAAGTTACAAGACTGATTTGTGTTCTGGAAAACATGCCTGGTGGAAAAAAGCTTCAAAAACGAAATCTATTTGGTTATTAAAAGAAGATAGACATGAGTACCTACTTGGGGAGAGGGTATTTGGTATTAGAGATCTTTTTAATCTAGCAGAATGTGCAATCAGTTGACTGAAACTTTAAACTACATACCTTTACACTGGAAATAGGGTGCCAATGTGCGATGATGAGGATGGTTAACTTTGAAACAACCTTACCTTGGTGGATTCTCTATAACTTGGAGTCTTCACAAAAAAGACTGGATAGTTTCCTAAAATATATACTCTTGGCAAATCATAAATTACCAGGCTTGATGGAGAAAATTCTGTGTGGTTTGTGAATATATAGATTTACTTAATTTATAGGGTACTATAAGTGTCCCTTTTAATCATAAAATCTGTCAGATTATGGTACAATAGTTTTCAATGGCATCCAGTGCCGTAATAGATTAATTATTCATTATTTTTTATGAAGGTATTTGGATCTTGATTTCAAGTGAAAGATCCTTTACCTAGCACCAGTCTTCGCCTGCCACATTCCTTGGAATTTTAAGATCTCCATTCTCAAAACTAATATCTCTTCAAACCATTCAGTATGGGACAGTAAGATTATATGTCTTGCCCACCATCTGGATCCTAAAGAGATTCCAGGGAAGCACCTCTAACCTCTAAAAGCTCCCCTTAAAAATATGAAAAGTAAAAGTTTTGCTGGTTTCTGATCATCCAAATTATGGGAACATCTCATGTCTCCATTCTGAGAACACTTGCAATAATTTTGGCTAACCTCCCTGAAAATGGAATTGGGAAAGATTTAACCTCGATTTTTCATGCAAGTGGCTGAAGGGCAGTCTTACTGCTTCCATCTTCCTCTCTGAGAGACTGACAAGATCCGGCACAGAAGACTAGGATGGAAAACTTGGAGGAAAATCAAACAGAACTGCCACCTTGCATAACATTTGTTGCTTTATCAAAATATGCAGTTTATCAATTGCGATTATTTCCCAGAATGTGTACTTAATAATTGTCTTAATTGCATCTCTGGCAGTAAATTCATTCCTCATTAATCAATAAAACAATAATCCACATAATAAGATTATACAAACAGCAACTGATCATTACCTAATTATCAGTCTACATATCTTTCCCATTACGAATATCTATACCACTTTATGGCATTCCCCCAATATTTTACAGATGTCCTGCCTATTACTGCGGATTCAGTCATAGACTGTCTTTTAATTTTACTATTCAGCTATATTGTTTTGAACTGTACCCTGTGTATACGCATTACAGTGCACATGTAGACATGCCCACTGTGCTCAACTCTGAAAATACGTTATGAAATGAAACTAGTACAACAGAATTCAGGATTACTGTGTTGTCAAGCATTTTGAGACCCACCAGCTTGTCTGCACCCAGACAGACAAAATCATAGGCCATGTGCAGCTATCCCCAGGTCCTGATTTACATTCAGATTACTTGCTTTAAACTGTGTAATTGTAGATTGAGCTCCACTTATGCACATGTTTGCCAATGCTGGGAGCCATTCTGGGAACATGATCTAAGTAAGTCAGTCAAGGGGAAGGATAGGCAGGACTGAGTGGAGCTAGCAGGTGTGGAGGGCTGGATTAGAGGGATTGCAAGGTCTGGCAGATCTACAGCAGGGGTTTGGTGACTCTCGGGATGGTGGGGGAAGAAGAGGAGGTTGTCTGTCTAGAAGTGGGGGGGGTCAGACACCTAAGAAGAGCTCAGTAAAGGTGTGCAGAGGGGGAGGGGGGAGCTAATAGGAAAAGTGCAGGTGGCTTTCCCAGCCTTAGGGCTTCACTCCAAACATGTACACATGTTCAGTAGATTACACTAACTTGTGCCTGATCTAACCTCTCAGGTGTACACATGGATGAACTAAGTTAGATCAGGCTGGCCATGTTTTGCCTGATCTAACCTCCCCAAACATATGTACAGTTCAGCACTTAGATAACTTAACCCTTGTTAAGTCAGTCTAAATGTAATGCCTGCACTTACCCAAGATGTCAGAGGAAAGTCACCTAAGTCAAATCTACAAATGAGAGTGTGCCTTTTCCCTGTGCAGTAACCCATTATCTCAGCAGACAAGGCTGATGTTTTGGAAAATACACTCATCTCTCCCCTTAAGGATCAGAAGTCAAAGAAACAACAACCCTCCAAATGCAGGAAGCAGTTGTTCCCAGGTGAATAGATTAACCTGCCTGAGAATGTAGGTATCAGACTAACTTTCATCCTCAGTCATGGGAAAAAGCCTTATACAAGTATGTCACTGTGTAGATTTCAGAGTTGTTGCTCTCCTAGTGTTCTCATTAAGTAAAACCATGAAACCTGCTGTTTATCAGCCAAAGTTTAAACTTCACAGATACAGGGGTTAAGAAGATAAAGCTTTAATTCATTAATGCTTTAAAAGATGGGATTCACATCTGCATTTTAAATGCAATGTGGTGTATTTTGACGAAAGGAAGAATTCAAACAGGGAACATACATGGAAAATAATCAAATACATTCAATAATTATGATTTTTTTTCCAGTCCAGTGCGCCATGATTAAAAAAAACAAAAACAACTCCTCCCCGTCCCCCACCAAAAAATATTTTTTCCCCTCTGGTTATTGCTGCCTCTACTTAGAATAAAAATGGAAATCTAGGGGCCAAGATTAACTATCCTAATCTGAGATATCACAAGATGTCAAATAAAGGTTTAGGTAATTATGCAGTGAGAAGACACATAAATCAGTTCAATTGTGTATAAGGCAGTTGAATGTAGAGCAATGTGTTTGAGGTAAGTTGCCATAGCCAGAATATTTGTTTATTTCCTAGTCTTCATACTTTTACCCTTTAGTGTGCATTGCCCTTTGTAATGTTTTCCACCCTCTTCCTCTCAATTCCTACAGCAACAAATCTAATCACATTTTGTTCCTTTCCTTTCTGCATGAAGAACTATATTCACCCCCTTCCTCTTGGATTTACCTATGCTCAGATCTGATTAAATTTGAAGCTTGTTTTGCTACTACACGTTGGGCTTATATAAGTCTTCTTACCTCTTTGATGGTCCCATAGTAACTTTTATAACCCATGTACTAATTCGTATATTTATTCATCCCATATAAGGCCTATGTATATTCTTCTAGCTAAATTTTTCATGCTCTGGACATTTTATCCAGTAAAGTCCCAGGATGGGCATGTGAATGCTCCTAGCAAAGTAAAATGCTGTCCAGTGACCTCTTCCTTCCCTCTAAAACTAGCTTCCTTTTTTTCCTTTTTTTTTCTTTTTTTACAGAAAAAGGAAAAAAGGAAAAAGGAGCTTTTGAGAAGGGAGAGATTTGGAACAGTATAAAACTGTAGGTGTACATCCCCACTTGTTTCTCTGGGGACAAGTAGCAGCGGCACATCTTGTGCCACTGGTACTTGTGCCCAGGGAAAACCCATGCCATGTGCAGTCTATTGCATGACACGTTGCCCCTGATGGGGTAAGGGAGGCTGGAGCCAATAACTGTGCTGTCCCCAACAGCCTTACCTTGGGTCCTGGGAGCCTCCAGGAGCTGCAGCTGTGGCACTCCTGAAGCCGGGAGTGTGACCAGCTTCCCAGGCTCCAGTTTTGGGTGGTACAGCTTGCCGCCATATGCGCCACTCTGCTTTTTTAAGCATGTGTTATTCTGGCCCTGGGATCTCCTGGGATCAACCTGCCCCCCCCCAAAACATACACTGAGAAGTAGCAGCATGGGGAATGCCTGCATGTGTGCTGTGTGTAGTATGTGACACCGCAGATAGGTCTGCAGCCCCACATATGACACATCCGTGCTCTTCTGGCTGTGCCCTAAGTGTTCACATGTACACATGTGTCCAGACCAAAGTTGAAGAACATCTTGTCTTGGCTTTAGTGACTTCTTTGTGATCTTAGAATGATCAAAATTCAAAATGGCATTGGCAATGCGTAGGGGAGGCACGCAGGTGGAAGCACCAGCTGCGAAACCGGACGTGCCCCCGCACCCCCCTTGCTGATCTGGTGCCCCCCCAGACTTGGGAGGCACCAGTAACCCATGCAAAATGGTTTGGGATAAATAATTATCTGACCAAACTTCCACCAAAATCCTTCAGAAAAGAAATGGACCTAAACTGCTTAGATTGACTTTGGACCTAGATACCTTTACAATTCAAGTACTTATGGAAGTATTTTGACTCAGAGCCAGATAAAAAAATCAATGGACATATCTATACAGGCAATTAATGTGCCTGAATTTTCTGCCCAGAAAATTAAGATGCATTAAACTGCACCCGAGAAAGCCTGTTGGAACGTGTGCCTGTTGGAAGCATGTTTGCTCCCAGTGGAAGCAGGGCTGGTCCTACCCTGCTCTACCCCCCTGCAGCAGCCAGGAGGATGTCCTGGCTTCCCTGGGTGCCAGCCCCAGGCTATTAGGAGACACAGGGATCAGTATACTCAGATGGACATGTGTAGATGGTGATGCTTTACTATGCAGTAAAATGTCGTGTATAGGCATACCCAGCGTTATTGAAGTCAAGTGAGGAGAAGTAATTAGTCATGTTAGTCTGAAGTCAGGAAGAAGACAGGGCCTTAGGGCCTTGTTACATGGGAATTTTGGGAAGCTTCTGGAGCTCTTAATTGGACTGTCTGCACATTGGGGGCATCTACACATGCAATTAGTGCACATGAATATATTCTGGAGGTTATTGCTCTAGAGTTTTCTTGCTTCCAGGCATGCCATTTGAACGTGTGTCTGGGAGCAATTCATTCCTGAATAATTAGCACCACAGTTTATTCATGTGCAGCACATGAATCGCAGTTGGAGCAGCCTTAACTGACAGGGGGGGCCAGGGTCAGCCTGCCAGCCTGGGGCTGCTGTGACTGAGCTCAATGTGCTGTGTGGGGGTTGGCTGGTGCACAAGGGTGCTTCAGTGCAGGGCTAGCTGGCAGACAGTCCCCTCACTGAAGCAACCCTTGTGCCCCATTCAGCCAAGTCAGTGTCTACATGTGTGCTTCTGTACATGAAAAGACTCTGTAGCAGGACAGTACTTGTAAATACTGCTACTACCAAGTACTATCTTCCTGAAGAGGTTTTTAGTTTTCTGAACCCTAATAGAGGCACACGTGTAGATGCTGAACCATTTACTGCAGAGCTAATTGCTAATTAGTCAACTCTGCAGTAAACATTTCATGTAGATGCTCCCACTAGCACCTTAAAGTGGCTTTAAGCACTCATGCAGCTCAAAGTTATGCCACTCCAGGACAGGATTATTTCGTGATCCACAAAACCCAGCTCCTATTTCACTAAAGTGCAACCACTCCCCACAGATGTGTCACTTAAATTAAAGGTGTGACTACTCCAAAGCACTATGCCAATCAACATTTGTATAACTGACAGCACCATGTGTAATAAGGTCCTTAGAGACCTGTTCAGAGAGGTGTAAGCTTTTGTAGGTGGCAGCCTACTTCATCAAATGCTATGAATGGAAGTAAAGAGAATTTAACGTTGGCCTATATACAATGAGCCTTGAAAAGAATCCTATTGAGGTCATGGCTGTTAGTGTTGAGAAGAGAGTACTCTAAATCACTGGGATAAAACTAATAAGATGAAAAAGACCCTTATAGTTGCTTATCTCTGTGTATATTGGACTAACTAAAACAAATATACAAATAACATAGTGACCACCTAAGCCATGGATTTAAAATAGAGTAATAAATCTTTGAAATAAAAAAATCTTACTTCCTTATTGAAATTACAACCTAGAATTTTACTCTTTTAAACATACTCTTTTCCTTAATGAAAAAGTGTCAGTCTATTAGAAAGTTAATATGTGAGCTAATAGATTCCCATTATTCATCCAAAAAGGACATTAAAATGAGCAAACGTAAATAGGTTCTAGAATCAGAACATAACTATGCAGTGTGTATGTAGTGCCAAAGTTTCTATCAATGAGCAGATATGATAATTTCTTTAAAAAGACTTATACATTATTCATTTGTTTCCAATGAAAAGCTGCATTTTTTGAGGTTGGACCCTTGTCTGTTCCAGGTAAGAATATTTCCAGGTGAAAGCATTTTCTTTTCTTTTCTGATATATTTCTGGCCAACTGAGTCATGTCATCAGCTTAACTTGACAAAGGCCATGTGCTGGATACCAAAAGAAAGATGAGGGTCCTGTCAGAAAGGTATAAACAAAGCTTGAAATTGATTCAAAACTTGGGGAAGTCTGATATGGTGCTGAAGAAAGACAGAAAAATTGGGGCAATAATTCAGGATTAGCTGGGATGATCCTTTCTTTTCCTAGCAAAATGAATGTACACTAATCACATTTGAAAGATTGTTGTTCTATTTCAAACCTCAACCTATAGATACTATTTTTGCCCTCTAGAGATCATCAACCAAATATGTTTGACTTCATTCTTGGAACACTGATTGATGATGGCAACCCACACATACAGTTTTACACAAATAAACTTCTGAAGTATTACCACCAAGTGCTTAGAGATTTCTAAATATTCCCTGCAAGAAATCATTCATATGAACTTTTTTTTCTTTCTTTCTTTTTTATTAAGCTTATATCAAACTGAGTTAAACTTTATTGTCCAAAGAATCTCTTAGTTCTGTTTTATGTGGATTGAGTGAGGTTGCTTCAGTCACAAAAAAAATATAAAATAGTCATAATAAAATCAATATGACTTTCCAAAAACATGGTGAAAAATACTTTGTTATCTAATGGCAAAAACAATTGCTGAAGTTATAACTGAGAGTACAATGAGATACATGCTCCTTTGATTATTTACATACATAATTTTCATTAATTGGTCATATATATTATATTACACAAACATTGAGAAGTATATTTACAATTATCTCAAATTTGCAATTCAGAATTTGAACATTTGACAAAAGAAGAGCTATTCACAAAATAAGTTTGCAGGTAAGTGAACAGATTTTCAAATGTCTTGATTTGCTCTTTGCCATCTTGTGAATGAAAGGAAAGATTATGTTGCTGAAAAGAATAGTTATTGTGAATTACTCACTAGGATCTGCTGATTTCTGGTGCAAATTATATTGTGCGGTCCTGTCCCAATTTTGGTTTAATTTTTATTTCTAAAACTCCAAGTGCTTTCAAATACCAACCATACGTACCATAAATAAATACCAGAAAAGGCTTGGCAAAAAAGGGAAAGTGGATAAGAAGCATAAGAAGCACCACTGGCCATAGGTGGGCTAAAGGTGAGGGCATGTAATCAGTTGCTACTGGAAGTGAGGAATTGGTGGAATGAATCCTCTTTACTCAAATAAGCAAAACACTTAGTATCTAAATGTGATCCTCCTATTCCTCTCTGCTTACATCTCTGAAAAAAGCTGATGTAAAAGGTAGATTGGCCCTCCTGCTTGCTGATTTTGGTAACTCAGGCTGCTGACAGACGTGAAAAAAAAAACCCAAAAACCAAAATGCGCTTTATCAGAAGCAACAGCACATTAGTTTAATTTGGCTGTGCACCATCTGTATAGATCAGTGGGCCTGTTTGGTGCTTTTATGTAATATCCGATTCGATTAGCTATTAGATAAAAGTGCCAAAAAGCCCCGCGAGTCATATCGTCGAAGTAGGAGCATTAACTTTTGAAGAATGCAACAGGACCACACTTAGGCACCAAATTGATAAAATAGGATCTGGCCTTCAACAGACAAGATGGTTATTATGTAAAACAGCTCCAAAGGGCCAGGAAGACAAAAAAAAAGAACTAATATATCCTTCTGTAACAGCAAACCCTTGTCCTGTTACTGAAGAGAGGTCTGGGCCTTTTAAGGGCAGAGTCTTTGTAGCAAAAAACAGCCAGCAGGTCGGGGGTTAGGGGACACACCTGTAGTCAGGTCAGTTCACAGGGGCACCACAGGACCGGGAGAGGGCTCAGGTTCAAGCTATATAAACCCTGGGCTTGAGCTGGTCAAGGAGGCCAGCCCTGAGCGTCGTGGAATGAGGAGCTCCTGGTAGCAGCATGGCAGGGGCCCCAAATCTACAGTGAGACTGGGAAGATGCAGCTCTGCAGGCCTGGGAACAAAAGTTTCCTGGGGGCAGAGAGTGAGACTTGCTGTCCAGACAAGCTGTCCAGGCCTTTATTTTATGTTAAGCCTGGTGAGGGTTTAGATGTTTATCAGAAAGCTGAAGTGCTTTCATTTAAGTTACACCAGTGGACTGGATTTGGGATTAAGGGGCAGTTTGAAGATCCCAGTCTAGGAGCACATGATTGCTCTGAGACCTGCTGGGGACAAGCTTGAGGTATAACCAGAAGCCTGGGAGCAAGGTTAGAGCCCAGAGCCTGGAGCCCTGAGCAGGGCAGCATTTGGGGCTGAGACCCAAAAGTCAGGTCTAAAACAGTGGACCTTGGCTACAAACCTAGCCAGAGTAGCAGGGTAGAAGCCAGGAAGGCTAAGACCCAATAAGGGAAGAAAGGCCTGAGGTGGCCTGGAAATGTAGGGACAAGTGTCCTACTTGATTGGTGACTTAAAACAGCTGCAAGGCACGGGGTGTGGTGTAGAGCTGGGATGGGGCCACACAACGAGCCCCTAAAGCATTAACCCCAGACATCTGGAGACCATTAGTATAAGACCAGGGCAGCCTCTCAGATGTTAATAATAACAACTTACATCAGGTGTGGCAGACAAAAGAAGGGTGAACTGCCCCAAGAACAGGGTGCAAGAAGTTTTCTTGTCCTCCAGGGGCCTCACAGCTATCCTTGGAGATAGGAACCTGTTATACCTTCCTTTAGGAAACCTGGCTGGTGTTTCCACTCATTGACTCGTCAAAAACATAAACATTGACTGAGCTTTGCTTTCTTTTAACTCCCCATCTCTAGGTTTGGGTATTAATCCCTTTCTGTCCTGACAACCTGTAGATTTTATATACCTCCCCATTCTCCTCATGCAATACATACAAAGAACTTCTGTGACAGAAGGTTTGGACTGAACTCTTTTAACTTCACTTTAAGGGCTGAGATGTTTCACTGGTGTGCGTATCTATCTTCTAATCTGCTAACACCTGCTCTATTTGCACAATTTCCACCTATTGCAGAAAAGTATGCGTTGACTTATGTGGTAGCTTCTTTAGGACACAATGTCTACACATGATGCTACATCGCTATAGCAACATGCTATTGCGACATAGCGTTCATGGGCAAAAACCATGATGCCATCATGCTCCCTCAATACAGCACATTGCTACAGCGACATAGCAGCTAAAAATAACCATGCAGTATGGGCTGTTACTGTGCCATCATTTAGTATGACAGCGTAGTAAAAACAGCACCATAGGGGCATATGTAGACATGCCCAATGAGTCACAGTAAACTGATGCTGTAATACCTGATATGGAAATGTTTACAGAGGATGGCAAAACTTTAATTTATTTGGTACCTTTTGAAGAATGTTTTTTTGCTCTTTTTGATTATTTTTCTCTGAGCAAGGTCATTTTATGCATCTGTCTTCAAACAAACATGAATTTCCAATCTTACATTCCTTGAACATTTAAAAAAATATAAAGAGGTCTGTTTTTCTACTCACATAAAGAGTAAATCTTAAGTGGGCATAGTCTAACCCAGGCAGAGTTCAACCCTGTCTCTCAATCCTTCAAGAGAAATTAAGAGGAAAAAGAAAAATAGAATTCTTATGACATCTAATTTATAAGAATGACTTTTTAAATCAATAATTTATTCTTATTTTGTAATGTTAAAACATGTTTATTTTAACAGTAAAATACATAGGACTATGAAATGGTTAAAATAAGTATTTTAACCTCTTTTCCTGCCTCTTCATAATTCATGTTATTGTACTGGAAATACATATATTTTTCATGCAGTGATGCATTTAAGAAAGATTGTTTGTATGGTAAGTGCTCAAGAGTGATACGATCTGATAAACAGGCTTAAAAATGTCTGGTTCTATAGCAACCTATTCCCATAGCTCTATAGGGTGGACTAATAGGAAAAAGTACATTATAAAATGTAGTCCATGAATAATTTGAGAAGTATGACGATTTTGTCTTTAAATACTATAATGTTAACAGCAACAGTAATAAGAACAAAAGTGATATTTATACCATAAATAGTAAATTCAAATAATTATTTTCCAAAGGAATATTTGAAACCATTATAACCTTTCAAGGGCTTGGCAGAAACAGAAGTTATGTTGTTAGCATTTATAAAAAATTAAATATTTTGAACCATATTCACCAGTGCTGTCTAGATCCATAACACACTCCACCCCTCTTTTAAGCTATGCCTTTTCTTATGTGAGCCTCTTAAGAGACTTCAAAAAAGCTCTTTCCTAGGAATACGTAACAAGTCCTCTAGTGTCAAGATACTATGGATAGATGGCTAAACACATGGGTTATAGAAGGAACAAGGAACTAGGAGGAAGTGAGGGGAAGATATCCTTGTTCAGCAATATTTTTGAGGGAAGAATAGATTTTATCCTACTAATTTGATAAGAATAGAAAACGTGTGCATTAGCAATGTTCAGAACAGTTCAGCCCTGCATAAAAATTGCCCACAGTGCTATCAAGGTTGGTTACTTAACATCCAAGCAGAAAATATTTCCCACTGTGTACTAAATGAGGGATACAGTTGGGGGAGGGGTAAGAATTTTTTAGGGTTTTTTTCTTCCAAGGTCTGAAAAGATGTTCTATAAAAATATGTAATAATAATACATTGATTTCCTATAACACCCATTTTTCAAAGTCCTTTACAGCTATTGGTAATTTAAGATAAAAATATTTCTTTTGGGAAGACCATAGCAAGACATTGTAAGGGACCAGGGTGTAGGTGATCTTGTCTAATAATTATACCACAGAAGGAAAGCAGAGCCTGGGGCTGGGTCAAAGGGCAGGAGCCATAAACCAAAAGCAGAAGGAAATCTAGAAGTAGAGTCCACAACACAGTCCAGAGTCAGGATCCCCAGGGGTCAGATGCAGAGTACTAACCCAAGGGGTAATCCACAGGGCAAAGTCTAAACACAGAGTCAAATCAGGGTTGGGATCCAAGAAACAGAACTGCAGGGAAATCTAAAGCCAAAGTCCAGAAGTAAGGACCCAGAATTGCTCCAGGAGACAGAGACTCAAACCTGAAAGGAGTGAGCAGCTGTGGAGTGTTGGGGCTCACTGTGCTATTATGAGCAAGCAAGCGCAGGACAAGAATGACTCATCCTTCCTGATTTATACTTTGTAAAAGGAGACATCTCTAATGAATGTGCAAAAGGGCTGCAGCAGGTGTTAAGGAAGAAAAGCTGGCCCAAGGGGCTGGTGTCCCCAGATATCAACTGGCCAGGCCTCAGAAGTTCCTGCGAGAAAGTAGCCCTGAGTTGCTTGCCAGGGCAGTTTTTTATACTGCTGTGGCCAGCACAGGTTCTGGCCCAGCCTCCAGCTCCGGCTGAAGATCCAGGAGGAGCTGGGCAGGGCCAGTTTGCCCCAACTAGCACAATTTTCCCCACACCAAAGTGCATGTTCAGGCACATGTGCTAAGGCACAAGTCTCCGGAACAAATTTGTGCCACTACTGTTTGAGCTGCTGCAAGCACATCTGCCTGCATGTGTGAATGATCCCTCTGACCACATCCAGACAAGCATGGATATTTGGTTCCCCAGGGACAAGTATTGGTGGCGCACCTTGTGCCACTGCTACTTGTGCCCAGTGAACACCCATGCCACGTGTGCTTTGGTGCAAGGCAAGTTACCCTGTGTGGCATAGAAGAGGCTGGGTCCAGCACTGGGCTGGCTCCAGTAGCCTTAACTGGGGTTATGGGGGTCTCCTGAGGCTACAACAGTGGCAATTCTGCTGTGCAGAGCCTAGCTGGTAACTAGAGCATGGGTCCGGGTGACCTGGCTCTGCTTTTGGGTAGTGTGTGCTGCCTGTGCATGTGCTACTCCACTTTTTTTTCCCCAGTGGTTTTTTTTGACTCCAGGATACCCAGGGGTCAAAGAAACCTATGGAAAAGAAAAGTGCAGCAGCACATGCACGGGCAGCATGCCCTTGCAGTGCAGAGAACATCTCAATGTGTACTATGTGGCACCACAGATATGTTTGCGGTGCCACATATTGCACAGCCGCACTCATCTGGGCATGGCCTCTCTGTGCAAACTATGTGCAGATCCTGCATGTAAATATGTGCCATAATAACTGCTCAGAGAAAGACCTGATCTTTAAGGCCCCCACCCAATATTGGATTCCAAAATAACAACCTGGAAGACTTCAAACTGAGTGGCTCAAATCTGGAAAAATTATAAGCCACTGAAAAGGAGTAAAAAACCCTTTACTATAGAAACTGTGCCACCCTAGGGGAACACCTCCAGACCTCAGGTTGGGGAGGACCGGGTTAGAGAGCTTCTGGAGGGGCTGGACATGTTCAAATCAGCGGGTCCAGATGCTCTCCATCCCAGGGTGTTGAGGGGTTATTGCAGGGCCCTTGGCACAGCTTTATGAGCACTTGTGGCGTTTGGGCCAGGTGCCGGATGATTGGCAGGTAGCCAACATGGTCCCCATCTTTAAAAAAGGGAGGAGGGAGGACCCGGGCAACTATAGGCCTGTCAGTCTTACCTCAATCCTAGGAAAACTCTTTGAGAAGATCATCATGGAGCACATCTGCGATGGGCCGGCCTCAGAGATGATGCTCAAGGGCAACCAGCACGGTTTCATTAGGGGCAGGTCATGTCAGACCAACCTG
>NW_017729024.1:148625130-148627124 GCF_001723915.1 Gavialis gangeticus | reverse complement strand
CAGCCTATAACTTTGTCATTTCTTGCCTGATTCAGATGAAACCTGCAGGAATGGTAACCCCTTCTGAGGACATGAATACTGTCACGTTTCAAGGAGATAGGTGCAGAGGTTTCTAGGAACCTGTACCTCAACCTACTGACAAGCAAGAGTCAGGGAGCAGGAGCAGCATCAGAGGCCTGCACCCCCTGGAGGAGTCTGGCATGTCCCTGAAGCCCTCCCAGGGGTGCAGGCGAGCCCCCAATCTGCCTGACAGATAACAGGAGGCTGGTGCTGCTGGCTGGGGCCAGCGGCAGCACTGATCTTCCCAGCACAGGCTGCACCCAGTGCCAGTCCCAGCCAGCAGCATCAGCCTCCTGTCATCAGGCAGGCAGATCAGGAGCTTGCCTGCACCCCCAGGAGGGCTTCAGGGGCTGTGCCAGACTCTGAGCCCAGTGGGGAGAAATGCCTCCCACCACTGGGCTCAGCACCCAGCAGCTCGCAGCCCCATGGAACTCAGCCTGGGGGTGGGAGGCAGAGTGCAGTCCTGGCTCTGCCCACCTCCTGCCACCGGGCTGAGCTCCATGGGGCTGGCAGAGCAGATCAGGGCGTAGCCTGGCTGTGGGAAATGGGCAGAGCTGGCGCTGTGCTCTGATCAGCTCTGCCAGCCCCACAGAGCTTAGCCCAGTGGCAGGAGGCGGGGAGATCCAGGGATGCACCCCCCACCAGACTGAGCCACGTGGGGCTGTGGAGCCACTCAGAGCACAGTCCTGGCTCTCCCCTGCCTCCCACCACCTGGCTGGCTGGCTGCTTTGAAATTCAAAATGTTTTGACTAGCCTCGTTTTATTTCAAGGCTGTGTCAAAGCCATTCATTTCATTTCGATTTTGCTGTTTCGAGCTCAAATCAAGTCGAAATAGCATCAGAATGAAACAGCCGGTGAAGCTTCGCACAGCCCTAACAGACACATCCCCCATGCTTTCTCTATTAGAGACAGCTGCTTGATGAAGTAAGGAATTATTCAGCATGAATAGGGGCATGCATGATCTGGCCTAAATGATTGTAGGTTTAATTGTTTCATTTTGACTCTAAGCCTTAATATGCAGCACATTAGAAATTGAACATGCATTTACACACACACACACACACACACACACACACTTACACACTCACACACTTATGTCTGCATTTGCTTCTGAGTACTATGTGCTAACTGATAGCACCCCCAGAACACTTAAAGCACTTATTACCATAATATATTTGTTAAAGCCAGTTTCAAACGCTCTCAGTGGCATGCGGACATGAGAAAGGACAATAAATGACTTCAAGTTAAAATGTTACTACTATAGGTACTGGAAGAACTCCAAGAATTGCTTGTTAGATAGTGTAACCATTTGGAAAATTTGATAACCAAGTAATAAGCTATTTCCGCTCAATGTTTAGTTCTTGGTTGACCTTAACATGTAAAGCCATGCAAATAGCAATCTATAACCTCTACAGAGTTATTCTTTACCTTTCATGGGCTTATCTGCATTGATATAATTTTCTAAGTTACTTCATAGTTCTTTGGAATATTTATAAATTGTGGCAGGAGGAAATTTATATCCTGCTTTATTCTGTGTATACACTTCAGATTTGGTTGGTCTCCTAGCTTAAACACTAAGATGCCCTGAAAATATTAGTTATTACTATATTTCTCTTTTCCAGCTTTAAAAAACATTTAGAAACTAGTTAGGTAAGTAAAGAAATTAGTTATCTTCTTTGTCAAAATTTTAAAAAAATTATACAATCCTGTTATCCATATAATTTTGACTATAGAGGAATAAAAATAATACTCTGTGCATAGATAATATGCTCTTTCCATTTTGTGCATCTTTAGACTCTTCAGTTATGCAAAGACCTGCCATACTGAAATGGAGATAGATTAATTAAAGGGAACAATGCATACATTTTTATCAGGAAATTTAGCAAGTATTACAACATAGAATCATAGAAGAATCATAGAAGTAGGGTCGGAAG
>NW_017729024.1:148624753-148625119 GCF_001723915.1 Gavialis gangeticus | reverse complement strand
CCTTCCGACCCTAGAAACTATGAAACTATAAAACTATGAGTTCATGAATACATGAATACATTTTGCTGCCCTCCCACAGGTGGTTTGGCCTCCACACAAGGGCTACGGCCCCCCAACATGGGTTATGGCCTACCAACAGGGGATTCGGCCCCCCACACAAGGGCTACAGCCCCCCAACAGGAGATTTAGCCCCGACATAAGGGCTATGGCCCCCCAACAGGGGATTCGGCTCCCCAATAGGGTGTTAGGCCCCCCACCAGGGGCCAAATGGCCCCTGCAGGGGCTACCACCCCCCCTACAGTGCTTACATGCCCCACCCCAGCCCCACAATTGCTGCCCCATCTGGCCCCATCCCCTGCCGACTCC
>NW_017729024.1:148619363-148619753 GCF_001723915.1 Gavialis gangeticus | reverse complement strand
CCCTGCTCCCCCAGAAACCTCCAATGGCTGCCCTGCCTATCCCGACCCCCAACTTGCACCCCCAGGCCCTCATGGCTTCCCCCACAACCCCCAGCACTTTCACTTTAAAGAAGAAAAAAAGAAAAAATAAATGGAAAAAAACCCTCTATTTACCTTAGAAGCAAGGGTGGGGGTTCTCCAGGGCCTCCTGGCAGTGCCCCCCTGGGCAGCACAGGATAGTGGGGGGGCATAAGGGCCTGGGCTGGGGCCACTAGAGCTGCCCCTCTTCCCCACACTGTGCAGGCAGAGCCCCAGTCAGCCAGGCAGCAGATGAACTGCCAGTAAGTGCCAGGGGTTTTGGGGTTTTTTTTTTAAACTATGGGGTGGGGGGGCAAGGATCAGGGGGGCTTC
>NW_017729024.1:148598489-148618904 GCF_001723915.1 Gavialis gangeticus | reverse complement strand
GGGGTCAGGCAGGACAGGGGTCAGGGGAGCTGGGGAGTGGGTGGGGCTGGCAGGCCTCCCCATGATCCTCTCTCCCCTCCTCCAGCCCCCCTGACTCACTGGCACTGGAGCGCTGGTGCTGAACACACAGCCAGGCTGGCCACATTTTTCAGCACCAGGGTGAGGGGCCAACCACAGAGACGCTCTGGCAGCCAGAGTATCTTCATGGAGGACCCAGCCTCCAGTTGCATCAGGGCATGGCCCTGCTCTGCTTTTTTAAACTTTGATTTTTTTAGATCCTTGGATATCCAGGGGTCTAATTTCTCCCCATGCTGCAAACTTGCAGCATGGGGAACATTTTTTTGTTCCCACACATGCCTGTTTCCCCATCTCAAAGGGGTTTGCGCCTCTAGTGTCTAGTGTCCCACACATGCCTGTTTCCCCATCTCAAAGGGGATGCGCCCCTAGTGTCTATACCATATCTCTGCTCGCAAGCATGCCCCACCCACCTCCTCCTACTTACGAAACTTAGTTTCCTTGTTTCACTACTGTGTTTCCAGATTTGGTGTATATTAGTGAGAGGAAGGAGCATCTCTCTCTGAGAGCACCAGGAATTCAGTGTCGACATTCAAAGAATATTCGTAATGTACCTTAGCCTACTGGCTGTCAGGGACACCAAGTTAGCAGGCTAGTCTGCAGGAACCATGCCTCCAGTAAGCCTCAGCTAATAAACTCTGATCCAGCATCCTGACTGGAGCTACACCTATCCATTTAGCACCAGCTGGAGCCCTGGGTTTGCAGGCCAGTCAACAGTTTTGCTGTGTCAAGCTTCCTGGTTCCTGCACTCTGGTTCTCCTGGTTCTTCAGCCTTCTCTGCTACCATTGTGTTTATCTCACTCTGGACTCCTCTTGAGTATCTGGCATCTCATTTTTGTTGATATGTCAACAAAGCTAGTCAAATTCAGTGGATGCTAGGGGCTCATCTTGTCTTCTCACATGCATAGAAAGATTTCTTGTTTCACTGTCCCCTTCCTCATGTACCAGCTTTATGGGGAAACTGAAGTCATCAACAGTATAACAACATGAACACAGCTAATACATCCATATTGCAGCAAAACCCAAAGTTCTTCGTACCTTCCAAAAGCACTATCATACAACCTGGATCATTTATACCTGGGCAGTTTGCTGTCTGTCTGCTTTGCATCTGGCTGCTGAATTAAGGGGGAGCCACTTGGCTATCGAATGTTGCATTTATTTCAAAGGGCTCATCTACAAAAGCAGAGATCATAGACCAAGAGAAAGTGAGGTGCTGGTATGTGTGAAGAGATTCTTTGTCAGGTAGAAGGTCTTTATTCTTTCTCCATCTTTCTCTCTCTCTCTCTAAATCTCTGTTTCTTTCTTTCTTTTTTTGTTTTTTGCTTCTTTCTGCTTTATAAACAACAGCTGCTGAATCTCATTCTACAGCTGTTTCCCACTATCTAATGATTTTATAGTCTATCAGCTGCAGAGTGATCCTCTCTGCCTGCTGATTTTCTTTAATTTCCCTGGACCCTAAAGAATACTCTGCTACTCTACAGCTGTAATAAGTCTGTTTGCCAACAGGTACAGAAAAAATATTTTTGAAATGTATATCACTGTAATGACTTTGAGGGCCAAATTTAATTCCAGTGTGAACAAATATAGGTCCCATGTACCTCACCACAGTTTTATCATCTCAGGATATGGTTAAATATTATCTTATAGGCTTATTTGAAAATAATGGTGTAAATTCTGCCCTGACCTACAATTTGTTCAGCAACACTGAAATTAAGAAGAGTGTATGAGGTATAAATTAGGGATGGATTTTATCTATTTGATCCTTCTTTCCCCAGAAGGTCAATGCAGTAGGCATATGTTGGCCACGTACAGATGTTCAAAAAGCCTAAGGAGGAATTGATCTAAGTTTTATATGATTTTCTACAAGTGGCCTAGTTCAGATCCCTATGGGCTCTCTGGGATGCTGAGCATATCTGAGCACCTGGGCCATCCCTGATTGGCTGCTGGGTATGGGCAAACATGCTTCCAACCTGCCACCACATCACTGCGGTTCCTCCCCTGCACCCTGCCCTGAGGCTTCCAGAAGAGCCCCAGAGCAATTACCTTCCCTCGTGAATTCAGTATGTCTCTGTTTCTGGCCTGCCCTCACCTTGCCATGGTGTCCCACCACCCACCCTCAGGAGCTGCAGCATGTCCTGTTTGTCACCCTGTGCAACTCTCAAAGGAAGCGTCGGGACATCATATGTGCCCATCTAAGACATCGTGTGGCAGCTGATCACCATGGGATGTGGCTTTTTTCCCCAGAGCCAGCAGCTGGACATCCTGTATTGGGCAACCTGCTGCACCTTGTGCCCACCAAGCATCCTGGACTGAGCCACTGATTTCCATGGTGCTGACAAGATTGAGGCCACCCAAACTGATATGGTCACCAGAGTGCTCTGGCACCCCTTTCAGACTATTGACCACTTGTTCTAGGACTGTGCCACCAGAAGTACCTGGTGGGCGTGTATCATCCTGAACACCTGGGATGATGAATAGTGGGTCCAGAACTTCTTCCTGGGTATCTTCATGGGCATTGTTGTTTTGGTAGTCAGGGGCCTGAGGGGTGACCAGCACATCTGGAAGACGGGCAGTGGCGAAGTATCAGAGGAATGGAAATGGAAAAACCTTGGCTGATGTGTCAGGAATGATGTCCTGGGGGCTGTGTGTTCAGCCATGATCCATGGGGTCAAGAACCAGTGGGGGGCTCTTGCAAGATGGAGGTCCTGGGTCTCAACTTCCATGGTGTTGGAGCTTTCCCCCTACTCGCCCACACTGTGATCCATGCTCTCAACAATGCTCAAGAATATGTCAAGGGAGCTCAGGTCCTCTCCCAAACCCTAGGATGATCCAGCACCAATGAGTCAGAGTGCTGGATCTGGCTCATTGGACCAGCACCAATGAGTTGGAGTCCTTGAGGGCCACTGCCATCAGCAGACCTTGTGCTCTTCGGCCCCCAGGGGATCTACTTCTGGGTATCCAGTTGTCCTGTTGTCCCAGGGCCTTTCTGCACCTCCTGTTCGGACGGGATCTCTACCAGCAACTTCTTCTGCTTCCCAATGGTGCCTTATGTGTGTGGGGTGGTGACAGCACTGTCCATGGCAACAAAATGGGACAGCTCCTTGTAGAAGGGTATGGTGTGCTTCCTGGCCCCAGACTTTTTATTGTGCCTCCTGTGCCTAATAGCCCAAAACTATTTGTCATACATGCACATATACTGAATCTTCATCCATTTCATCTTGGCCCAGCACTGCACCCAGCTGCTGTTGTGCTGTTGTTTGTATCTGTTTGGCAACACACTTGAACATGTCCCTGTTGCAGTGCCCTTTGTGGAGATTCTGCTGGGTCTCCTTCTTGCCTCAGAGGGTGATGAGATTCCTCATCTCCCTGTAGTCCCAGTTCTGTTACTGGGGTTGGGTAGTGGAGAAGGATGGGCCATATTCTTCCATGGCCCACAGCAGTGCCTATGTGGTCTTGGCATCTCTAGGTGGGTGGGCATCCAGCTGCAAAGGAGTGGATGGTTGGGTGCGTGGGCAGAAGTGTGGTTCGGTAGAATGATGGGTGTGCATAGGTGCAGGTCCCAGCACATGGTTCTTCCTCTCACTGCAGCTCGGTGTGGCCTCTTCTCCAGAGTGACTGTGGCTCCACTGGCCAGGCCACTGCCATGACATTGAACTTTCCATAGGCTTCTGGAAGACTCCCCATGATGATGTCAATACCCCACTTCCAGCACTTTCACATGAAGTAGGACAGCAATGTATAATTCACTTCTCAGCCAGAACTGTGGATTAAAGACACCTTTTCCTATCTTCAGGACAGTACCTCAATCAGTAAGTTATAAACACTTCCAGCTGAAGGAGGCCACTCTCTTCTCCTCCTATTAAAGCTGTGCCATGATAAAAAGGATTCAAAATTCATTGAGCTAGTGTGAGGATGATTCTGTAGCTTAGTGATTAGGGTACTCACCAGGAGAGGGGCCTCCTGGGTTCCAGACCTGCTTATGTATTTCATATACAATGTTTATTGGATAAAACAGAGAAATGGGCCTGCAGTGACTAGAAGTCAGGAATCTCCCCCTACCATAGGTGAATGTCTTAGGGCATTTGTAAACAACACTTTAAAATGGGTTAAATGCCTTTTGCACCACTTTAATGGCATTGTTGCTTGGACATTCGGCAGCATATTGCACATTAATTCCAGCTGCTGTAGCACATTCACTGGTGTAATGTGCCTTAAATAACTTTGGGATGCAACAAATTATTTTGGGGTGCTGCAAAGTAAAACACCTCTGAGGAGTTTTAGTTTCCTACCCTACTGCCATGGAGGGAAGCACCAGGCTTTATGCGGCTCAAGGGCTGTGCAGGCAGCCCGTGCAGGCAGCCCAGCAGCAGCCTGGGAAGGCAGGCTCCACAGCAGAAAAAAAAAAAGTGACAAGCCTGATCTTTCCTGCCCCCCTTCCCCCCACCGGGCCTGCCTACCTGCCTGCCTGAGCTGCATGGGGGCCCAGTGCTTCTCTCCATGGCTGCAGTTCCCTCCGGGACTGCCCAAGCCAGGTGCCTGCAAGTGGGTGCCACCTGGGGGGGCACCACTGCCTCAGAGGGAAGCAGCAGCCCTCCCTCCCCCCCCCCAGCTCAGGGACTGCTCTGCCTACCAGCAGCTCTCTCTCCCCTCCCTGCCGCTGGAGAGGCAGGTAAAGATTGGGTGGACATGGGTGTACAGGACACAGGGGTCTCCTTCGTCCTAAATTAAATCGGTGTTTTTAAAAAAACGCTACTTCAATTTAGGGAGAGTTAAACTCCTGTGTTGTATACAAAGGCCCTTAAACATTGGGCTACAGTGTCTTGCTTTCTTTTGGGCTATACCTCTGATCCAATGAATCACAGACTCTTGGGGGAATGCTCCAATTACTAAACTAGTATTTAAAAGGCAGGCTCATTCTAGTCAATATTTTAAAAGACAAGAGTAAGTCCTGTTGTTTCATTTCAGAGATTGGTTGTAGGCACCTGTCTACCTGCAACTCAGAGATCTCCCCTGAAGAGAAAGGAAACTTACATCTTCCTGAAACCCAAATATGGCTTAAAATGGTTGTCAAAGATTAAGGAAACAGAGACTTTATAATCAGTAGGGCAGTGCAAAACTTTGGTTCACGATTCTATTCAGAAAGGATTCAGCCTGATTCGAAGGCCGAATCTCTGAATCTGAATCAGCACCAGCAGTAGCCATGTTGAAAACTCAGAGAGAAGCTGGACCATCTGAACTTTGCTCTCTCTCTCTTGAAACTCATGATCAATGAACCGCCTGCCTCCAGAGGGAATCTCCACCTGCCTCTGGATGATACTTGTGAGTAAGCTACCTGAGATCTAACTAGATATATAGCTTGCAGTCACTCAGATGGGGAATCAAAGGCAACCCAGCCATGCCAGTTTGCTCTATGGGATTTCTCTGATATCGCTCTACCCTGTACCCTATTCCAAACCTACTCCTTGTAACTGGTAAAGTTCTCCATTGTACCTAGCATGGAAGACTTACTGGGAGTGGGTCTAGATTATGCCTTGGTATCCCCTTGGTTCATCTGACTAAGGGAGACCACTATTTGTGCTTGGGAAGCACCCCAAGTTCTTGAAGTGGGTTGAGTACTCTCAAGGGCTACAAGGCCTGTGTTTCCCAGGGGGCACAGTGCCAGGATCAAGTCAAACCCTGGCTGGTGGTGGCATTACCCTCAGACTAGCAGGTGTGTTCCAGGAAGGGGGTCAGCTAGACATGAGGCACCCCCAGGGAGGCACTCAGAGCCTGGAAGGTGGTTGGGCCCAGTGAGGTGGGTGGCTCAGAACAGGAGCACCCCGTATTGGCCCAACACAGGGGCCATATCCAGAGCCCCAGATTCCATGGCAGGCCACACTCCCCACTGACCATAACCACAACTTCTGGTGGTGTGGCCTCCTGGTAGCCTAGAGCCTAGCCCACTGACACTCCATGGGTTGTATGTTTGACACCGTTGTTCTATATTTCCTTTTCCAAGTAGTAACATTATGCATTGTGATCCAGATCCCATAACAATTGCCATACATGTGAAAATTTGCCCATATTTTGTCAAGTTATAAATTTCAATGGACATGTTTTACAGACCATCAGCAGTCTAACACCTGGCCTCTTTAGAGAGTTTATCTACACTAAGCATGCACCCTGATGTGGTGAAAGTTTGTCAGGACTTTCCCAGATATTGTTCCTCCTTGCTTCCAGGGGCCCCTGATCACAATAACTAAGAGCATGAGATTTTATTGCCTGTGTTCAGTGCTCCTTCTACAGCCATCCTGGTACTATGGAGGACAGAAACACAGACCATTGGAAAGCAGAAGTGTGAGAAATGCAGAGTGAGAAATATGTGTTGAATTATAAAGACCATCTCTACTATGGCAACATGCAGGCACATGAAATATTCCCTTTCCTCTCTGAGCAACTGGTAAGATTTTTCATGGCTCAGAGGACAGCTGACTGAGGTTAATGTTCATATGGACAGATTGGAAAAGTGGTGAAAAGGAATCCTAAAACTTCTGCTTTTGTGGGGTGAGGGGAGAGGGTAGGGAGTTGCTAGTGGGGTAGAAATGACCTCAAGTATACATCTCTAACACATTAATGTATTATATTAGCATGTATTATATTACATGCGCACATAGCAGTATATTTATATGTCTTGTTCCAACAGACTGGAAGGGAGTGGCTATCCCTTTAGTTTGTTTAATTCTCAAACAATACTAAATTGTTGAAAGCCAAGTTAAAGGTAAGCAAGTACAATCTAGCCTGGAAAAAGAGCTAGCATAGAGTATCCATATCAGCCTCTTGCACAGTTTGGTTCTTATTTCTTCTTTTCTTTCATTTTGCAACAATGCCTAATATTAGACCCTTACAAAACAACAATTCTACTTAGCACAGTCCTTATTCAGAGAAATTCAATCTCTGCTTTAGCTTTGGATATTGTAATAGGAACAGTCGGGATGAACTATAGTCTTCTGTTCACCTTCTTTCAGTACCCCAGCATTTTAACCTTTCCTTTTCCAGAGCTATTTTCTCAAATGTATGGGATGATTAACGAGAGCAGCTTTTTATGAGATTCAACAATCATGTGTTCTTCTTGCCCATCTGTCCTTGCATAATTATAGAAGCAGTGTTCATGCCAATATTTAAGGTTGTGTCAGCACTTCCATTATAAACTCCAATTTTCAGGAGTTTATAATAGGCTTGTGCATTCGGCATTTGGCTGGAATAGAAGAGAACTGAAAATCACACTAGTCAGGGTACTGAATCCAAAACATGAATAGTGATTTGTTTTGGGCTAGGCTCCATATTTGGCAAGAAAGAGTAGCCAGCAGCAAGCACAAGTGAAGCAAGGAAGATCCAAGTGTTTGATAGTGCAGCTGAGCTTTACATAATGTCAGAGTGCAGTGCAAAAGCAGGTCCAGCTAAGTAAGAAATTCTTTCATAAGCTAGCAAAATAATCTTTCACTCTTGGAAGGAAGCCAAGGTAGAGAAAGATGAGAGATCTATAGCAAGGCTAAGATTAAACTGGCAGATCTTTCTGCATTTGTAATTTGCCATTATATGGAAGAAAGCTTCAAACTATAGTAACAAACAACTGTGTACAGTTTCACATACATGGGGTTGTCTGTTTTATAGAAAAATATGTTTTTTGGGTATTTTGCAGAAAAATAAAAATGTCAGTTTCTAAAATGACCGGAGATTCTCAAGTGAGGATTGAAAAGCTGTCAAAGGTCTATGTTTTTCTGATGATGAGTATTTTATTTTTTCTGAAGAGAAGGCCATTTTATGTTATCTTCTATTGGCACCTAAAATTTGAGGCACCCAAAGTTACTTATTTTGGTTCGCATACATATATAAAAAAAATCTACATATTGTTTTATGGTGTGATCCAACATGCACTAAAGTCAAATAGTTTCTGCACTTCATTGTACCATCTTTGCAATTTCTTGGAAGAGCCATCTGATATCATCCAAGGGCTGACTACAGGTTTCCCTCATTTTATGCTATACAGGCGTTCCTGGAAAACAGCACAGAACTCGAATTTGCATAAAGAGAACCCACTTTACAATGTAACAAATAGGGATATGTTTCAAGACCTTGACTGTACTTACCCATTTCTACCACTTTTACAAGAAAATGTTGGTGCTTACCAACAGCAGACAGTACACACAAGCACAGGACACTATCATAATGGGGATGGTAACTACAGAAACACGTGTCACAAACAAGGAGCGAGGAGCACAGATCCACACAGGAGACTATATTTTGGTGTGTGTCACTCCCACAATGCACTGCACAGAGCAGCTGACTGCGAGTTTCCACCACAATGATCACATAAAAGTGAATTTACCTTGCATATAATGAATTTTTGGTATAAAAAGGGTCATCACATAAGAGCAAATTCACACATACAGAGCCGGCATAAAGTAAGGGAAACCTGTACTTAGTTTGTGAATAGTAGACACCACAGCTACAAAGTAGCATAGCATATTGTTATTACTATTCTCTATTTGTCAGCAACATCAACACTGCTGGTAGATCTGAAAGGGAGAGCACAAGAGAGAGCAAGGGACTCATACATCCAAGAACAACCTATTAGCTATTGGTCAAGAAACTCACCTGACAGGGAAGGACAAAGTGCAGATCTCTTCTCCAAAGCATATTTACTTCTGCAAAGCTGAACAGACTTACCAGAAGAGCTTGAGAAATATTTGCTACAAAATATATATTAGCCTCCTTGGTACCCATTTAGGATATAGGAACTAATGTCCATGTCCCTGCTCTTAATACCAAGGAAATGCCTCTATCAGTAGGGGATTGGCTATGTTGGAGTGCAGGATGTCTTTGTCTTTTTTAACCAGAAATTCCAAATTGATATGTATGTGCTGTACACACAGAAAAAGTTTTGCCTTTTTTGATTAATCATTTCTGATGCAGAAATGTTTTATCAGGTATCACGAGCTGTAGTTATTGTTTTAAATAATTTATATAAAATTCAGGCTTTCTTTCCTGTTTTTGAATTTGATTTAAAACAATATCCAGTGTTGACTGCCTAATCTTTGGCAAATTTAAACTGCCAATACAAATTAAACCTGTATTCTTGGTCAGAATTTCAGCAAAATGATTTCTATCCATGGTAGTTCATACTACCCGTCTGTTGTTTTTGTACATGGGGCTTGATTGTGGTCCCATTCTGGCATACACTTCTGTAATTATCTATTCAGAGGAGTTACAATTTAAGGCTAGAATTGAGGCCCATATGGAGACTAACATATAGAGCAGTGTTTTCTGAGTCCCAGTTAACAGAACCTGTAATGTATATATATAATGCATTTTCCTCTGAGCATGAGAGAAGGAAATCCTTACAAACTACAGAAATTCCTGTAGAAGGAAATATCTGGTCATATAGTTAATAACTCTTGGCCAGAGCATAAAAGTTTCTCCACATGCTGAATAAGCTTGAAGCAGTAGCAAATAGCTAATCTCTCTGTTTCTCTCTCTTTTAATAAGAGAGACTATAGCTGGAATAAAATCCCATTTATATTTAAAATAGATGGGATGAAAAGAACTTGATTTGTTGAGGTTTTGCTTCTGACCATGTCTATTTAGAATGGAATAAATCCATACAGAAGGAAAAAAAGGATACAAGGAAATACCGTAATGATATGTGTTAGTTGGAGGTCATGTTCTAGAAACACATGAAATCAGGAACTGTTTAAAAATCAGTTCACTGAAATGAAATAGTCTTGAAGGTCATGAATAAGAAAGCGAAAAAAATATGGTTATTTTTCTAGAATTAATTTAATTTTTGAATTAATAGGAGCATCTGTATTTTCCAGATTAACCACATTCCCTGTTCTTGAGTCAAACATCCACTTTTGATAACACCATCAGTCAAATGCTTTGAAGGAAGGAGAAGGAGAATATGGCCCATAAGCTTATGTTCACAATAACCATCAGTCTATACACAGATCTGATGGAAATAGCCATTTCTGGAAGGAGCCTTTCTTTACTGTGTTTGCTACTTTCAATGTGCAATTTCAGCATGCAAACACTTACATAAACACTACAGAAAAAGTCATCTGAGTAGTAGTTCTATAGTAGCTGATCTGTTAAAGGGGAGTAGAAGGAGATGGAGGGGAAATCAGAAGGAGGAACCTACAGTACTAGGAGTTAAGGTGAAAGCAGAAAAGCAAGGGGGTGGGTTTGTTGGTGAGGAATAGATTCAATTCCCTTCACTTTGAAGAACTCACTCTAGAAATGTCCCATTGACTTCAGTGCAGTCAATGGTGGAGCAAATGCCTGATCTAGTGATTGTGAAAGTAAATGGTGATCCTTTCATTGTTTTCCATGGGCCCTAAGATACTACTGGCTATGAACAAACTTATCAAAAATCTAGTTGTTTACTGAAAGAAACCTGAGTAGCTTTTGGTGAAAAATTCCAGCAGGGATAAAACTGAGAAAATGTCTGCTGAAACTTGGAGAAAGTCATTAAACAAATCTGAATACGGTGATTAAGGAAGACATTTAGGACATAACAAACATTCCTTCCAGTCACCTGAATCCCTTGTATATTATTCTTGTGCCTGTAAATTATTATTTAACATTTATATAGTGCCATGAGTGTACACAACACTTTACAAACAAAAAATAAGGTCTTTTTGCAGTATATTAGATTATGTTCACCATGCAATTTAAATAATTATACAAAGAGCTTTCAAATAATACTTTATCTAGATGACCTTTTGTAACAATAGCATGAAAAAGTTATCTGCTGTGGTAAATTAACAAAGCAATTATGCTCAACTCCAGTCTGTGGGCTGGAGCTCCAGGTGCACCACTCATTTTACTCGGATAGGTGACCTGCCCCCATGAATTCACCTTCTTTGTTCAGCACTGTCTTCTAAAGCAAGATGAAATTGTCTCCCAAAGGGCCGCCTCATTGGTCAGAGCTGTTAAGTGCTCTTAACTCCTTTTTTAACATGAATATTAATACTACTATAGAGCCCCAAAGAGGTGTGACTAGGCAGTTCTGCATCTTGGGTGGTAGTGGCACATGAGACAGCAGTAGCTGCTAAGGTGGGGGCAGTGGAGGCAGCTGGGCTAGCAGCATGTTGGCAACTACTTTTGCACCCCCCTCAAATCAGTGGGCAGGACTGCTGCCCAGTCATCTCTACCCCCCCTCTCCTTAGTTACACTCCTGAAACACACACACACACACACACACACACACACACACCTGCTAACAATGAGAAACCAGAGTTTGTTATTTAACTGACAAAAATATTATAGAGACCCCTGGCTGATAAATTCAGTATACATCCTAATGCATACATGCTTTTTTCTTTTAATCTGTTCTTATGATTTTATGGGTTCCAGAGAATACCAGTCACTTCCAAAAGTGTTAAGTATCCCACAAACATAACTATTAATCTGCTGAAGGAGCTGGGGTTTTTTTATCTGTATCACACATGCATGAGCACAGACAGATACAATTACACACAGACACATATGTCCCCTCACAAAGGATACTATCACTAAACTTCTTTGATTGTTAAAAGGAAGGGACTTTAGCAAGGGTGTCCTAAGAATGTTAGTACTAATTAAAGCAATGTCAGTATATGAAATTTTTTTGGAATTATGCTCCTTATAATAGAGGAATAAAATGGGACTCCTCGTTGTAAAGTTATCATAAGGGTTCTTTATTATAAAGGTGTTCAGAAATGCAGTGGTTTGCTACTATGATATACATAAAGATAGCTCTTTAGAATGCCTGTGTCTACAGCTAATAAGCAGGATTTTTCCTGTTGTTGCACAATCAAAATATTACAGACCGTAGTTCATAAAACATACTTCAGACAAGTGTAATGAAAAATAGCCAGACTTAATAGTTGCATTCCTGGTTCTGCAGCCTTTGCAATGACAAGTGTCAATACATGTGCCTAATCTCATTGAGGAAATAATGAGACTAGCTGTATAGTTAAGCATTGTTCAATGCCCATTACTGAACTGTTTGAGAAAAAATAAAGCAAATGGAATGAACTGAGTAAAACCAAACAATTGATATAACTCATACCAGCGAAAATACTTACAAATTTTCTGTAAACCATAACAAACTGCCTCAGCTCTACTACTGCACTCTTATATGTCTAGGTGAGCCTTTTGGTCAGTAGTATACCCTCTCTTTATAGCAAGAAATTACTTGTGCAGAAGCTTCATTCACTCATCCTACACCTAGAAAAATGTATCTGTCTGTTTTTGAGGTAAACTGAAAATAAAATATTTTCTTAAAATGGAAAACACTTATGCAACCTTAAGGTCCCCTCTGCATGTTCACGTAAAGGTGCAATGAGTTCTAATGCTCAATCCACACAATTGTGCCTCCTGCCATGTCACATGTGTTAGATCCCATCACGCCTTATTGCAGGTGCAAGGGAAGCCCAATCCCAGGCTCCCTCTGCATGGGCATGAAGCAAACTCTCCCTCAGCTGGAGGCACCCGTGCAGATGGGAGATCATGACTGCCACAATCTCCCAGCCCTAGGGGCTTCGCACACCCTAGGGGCTGGGAGATTGCTGTGAGATTCTGTTTTTTATACTTTTTTTTTTCTTAAAAGGCAACGCTTTTTTCCAAACTTTTCATTTTTTCATTATGCATCCCAGGAGGCACACTGTGGAGGCCTAGAGTCCACAGCTTCAGGACTCTGGGTCCCGGTACTGAACAGTGCTGCCAGGACCCAGATTCAGCAGCTTCTGGGACTGAGAGTCCCCACAGTTGTAGGACTCCCAGCCCCAGCTGGCCTTGGTACATCCTTCTGGCTGGGATCCCTGTCAGCCAACAGAGCTCTCAGCCACAGTGGAGACCCTGCTACACAAGCAAATTAAAGCTGGATAGCAACCAGCTATAAAGTTAGTACACATTTTTGAGGTCTAACTTTATAGCTGGTGGGAGCTTTTTATGGGGTGATAGGTACTTTTCACATGTAGCTGGTCTGAAGGTAATTGTGCAATTAACCAGTTAATTGCACAATACCTGTAACATTTAGATGGCGCCTAAGTGCCATGGTAACTGATGTATTAGATTCTAAATAGATTTATTTTGTATTTTGGTTCCTGAAAGATTGTTTATGCTGGAGGTCCCAATAACTATACTACCTTCATTGCTTATGCTTAACTGAAAGCTATCTTCTCTAGTCTTTGATCTCCTTGCAAGCATCAGGACACCAGAGCTACTTCCCCACTAAGAACTGCAGTAGGAATGAGTGAGGCTACTCCCATGTTAAAGAAGACAGAAAAGGATTACCGTTGTAAAGAAAATATTTTAAAGGATGCTGTAGCCTCTACTCTGGCAAATTCTGCTCAGTGCTCCATAGGTACAAAAGCTGAATCAGCCTGAATGCCAGCAGGAACTCCCACTACCATGGAATCCTTATCCTCATTGTGGGCTTTGGCTTGACAACAAAAATATAGCCATTCAAAAATAAATTATTACTATACACCATTAATGAAAGTAACCTGATTTTACTCCTTGCTGTAAATATTTACTTTGACAACCTGCTCTATTGAACTATGAGGATACAAGTTCTGTGTACCATAATACTGAAGGTCAATGTTTGTTTAATAAACTCTGCATAAAGCATTATGTGATATATTGTACACATTTCACATAGTGAGTGATGTATTAATGTATCATTGTACTCTGTGTAATCAGCTTAAATGACTTCCTTTAAGGAGACAGGAATTGTTTCACTTGTATCGTTTTTGTTCCCCTCCTCCACCACTACATTTTAAATGCATTATTGATCAAATTCCAAATCTCGCACTAATGCTTAAGTTGAATACTCTATGAGATCTATTGAATTTGATCATTTTGCAATGTCTCAAGGATAATGGGGAAGGAGTTAAACAAACACTCTCCTGCTTATCTTGCAACATTTTATTTAAATAAATAATTACCTGTTGATACTACACTGAAATCTGGAGCCAGAATTGTCAAATGATTAATGTTTGGAAGGCTGAAAGAGCTTTATTCTTGGGCATAATTTTTATTAGGACCGCTGTCTTATGGAGCAGGTGGGGGCGAAGGAAGGGCAGGAGGCAAAGCAAAAGAGAGCAATCATGTAGAAAATAAAAAGTTATGAGAAACCTCAAAAAGGTGCAAGTAAAAATAAATGCAGGCAGCAACTGCATAAACTGAAAACCTACCTGATGACTGAATTTGGATGGCTGGATGAATATTAGACCCTCTGCTTTGAATGGATTTATAACATGAGCAGTGGGCAGGGCACACAGAACCAAAAAGAGTCAGATACAATTAAATTTTCAAGCCATTGCAAAGAGTTTGTGAGCAACAGCCATGGCCCATATTCTTCCCACAATGGGAATATCACTGCTTTTGAAAATAAATGGTTTGGCAGCTATGCTGTGCTCTGTATGGAGCTGCGGAAAGAAGCAAAATGGCGTAGGAAACTTTTGCTGGAGCCATGTTATTCAGCATGGTCTCCAAGCAGGCGAAGCACCTACACAACACAACTATGTCTATTTATGCAATGCATAGTAAAAGAAGCCAAAAGTCAGTGGACACCAGCCAGGCCTATTCTTTTCATTTGCTTAGGTTGTAAACCACAACTGTCCTTATATTTACAACCTCTAAGCTAGTTAGCTTAGTTAGCCAGTTAGCTTAGGAAGTTGTGCATTAAACTGTCACTAAAAAAATGCTCTTTGGCTAATGCATATTAACATAAGCTAATGAGCATTAAGCATCACTTAAAAACCGTGCTCTTTAGTTAATGCACATTAAGATAGGCTAATGCTCATTTTCCTAGTACCTCACAATGGAGGTACTAGATTTAATATGCATTAACTAAAGCACATTAATGCATGTGTAGACACACCCAGTATCACCTAATTGCATATTATAGCATCCAGGATATCTAAAGAAGAATACAAATGTCAGTGTTTAAAACTAACTTTAGTGCAGCCAGAGTAATCATCACGGTACCTCCCTTCCCCATAGTTAGTGCTTAAAGGTACTCTTCACTCTGCCAAACACTTTTGGATATGCCCATACTGCAGATTAAATTAGGTAGTTTGGGTCCTGACAGGGGTGTTCCAGAAACACCAGGCTCAGAGTCACAGCTGGGTTTTGCAGCTCACAGTAAAACCTGCATTGCCACAACTAAATTACTATCAAAAACCTAATCAGCCAGGTACTTTGGCTGTTTCTACACCCCTATGGTTTGCAGTACAGAAACAGTTTTTGGTTCCCTTTTATTCCCTTTCTCTTCCTTCAACATTTCTCAAACCACACCCAATGGTAGCCCAGTTAATGTCTGAGGAAAACCCAATTGCTATAATATGATGGCTTCTGTTGTTAAAAATCTGATCTGTAAGGTTTTCTTAAATTTCCCAATGATCAGATTCTAAAAACAGTGTTTTATGTTACCTCATATTTCTGATCTTACTTAGTTTTTGGTCCAGGTCCTTCTATGAAACAAATTGGTACAACTCCACTGATGTCAATAGAAGTGCATGAATTTGCATCACTTTAGGATCAGGCCTGTCCTATATACCCTGTAACATACATCATGCTTTGTCATGATGGAAATTCAAACTATTTAATATTATGTTGAGGGTCTTTGGGGTTCTGTTCTTTTTAACAAAACCCAAAATATTTTATCTTTGGGCTAACATCTTTACTCATTACATTTGTGAACCTGTGATAACTGATTCTTGAAGTCCTAATTCAGCATTCACGTTAGTGGAAGTTTTCCTGAGCAAGTAATGAAATATAACATTGGGATTAGGCTAATTGTTTATAGAAGGGAAGATATCAAGTAGTTTGTCAGGAAGAAACATTATATGATTTTAGCTGGGTGACGTTTTAAAATTTTCCAATATAGTAGCATGAAAGAATAGAAAACACATGCATAAATTAGATATCATTGGCAAAATGTCCCTGCTTGTGCATCATTACTGAAAACATCTGCTTATAGTACTAATTGAACACATTCACGCTGACCACCGAAAGCAAAAAGAGCAATGCTTATAAGTGGTACTGGTCTCTTAGGTCTAAAACAAGTTTTTGACAGCTATGTGTTTGGAAAAAAAAAACAAACATCTGAAAAATAGCAACATCCTTCAAAGCTGCTTCAAAGACCATTAGAAGTCCATTTCTCATATCTGTTTTTCAAGAGATAGAAAGATGGAGTGCATTTCTCAGAAGCCTGGAAAAAAATGATCAAATGTAACTTTTCCGTAGGAAGTCTGAATTACTTACAGCTAACCTCAGAGTTGTTCAGAGTTGGACAATGGAGCATATACAGTAGATGCTGAATACTTATGTGGTGCTGCATGAAGAGAAGGCCTCTTCAGAGTCTATTCACCTCTGTCTCTGTTGATATTCCCTGGCCTTGAGGTCTCTAGAGTCTATGTATATCTTTAGCTCTTTTTTTCTGTCTATGGATCACTGACTGTTTACTATAGAGCTGATGCAGCCTGAAGAGATGCAGGGCCTGAGATGTTTTATCTCTTGTCAGAGCTTGCTTCAATTAAATTAATGGATCCATTCAGCTCCCTCTTTCCCCTTTCAGCTGCATTGCTACCGAATACATTAAAAAGATCTTAAGTCTCAAGATGGTACATCGTGGCATTAGCCAGGGCACTCATTTCCCTCTGTCTTCTTTTTCTGTAAATCAAATAATTAATGAGATCTCCACCTCAATAGAGCACTTCATCAATATTTTGTAGCAATAGAAAAAATATGTGCTTTTTGCTCTTGGAGAAGCTTTTATCTCCATCTGTGTGGGATTTGGTGGGCAAATGTAGTAAATCTAAAATGACAAAATATTGACTATTTTTTGTAGCTTATTCTTAATTTCTGAGAAAAAATCACTTAAAAGGCTTATGCACTAGCCAGTGGATAAGCAAAGTGGTCTGCCTGCCACTGTTCTAAAGACGGGCTCTGTTTGAAGTTTAAGTTTCAACTGACATTCAGGACTAAATTCAGCCCTTGTAAGGAACACCAAGTAGCACAGAGTGTTTCCATGTAACAAATAACTCAATGTACTATATTTCACTTTATCAAAAGAATAAATATATTTGAAATTGTGCTTATTTACTTATTTAGCTCATACCATTGTGACAGGCACTTTGCCTCTGCAATGTTAAGCATGTTACCATACAAAGGAGAAAGTGTTATAAAAATGTGAGATATGATCTAGTATTCTTTAGGAGGGGATCTAGGAAGTATGATATATAGAGAAAGCAGAGAAGATTAAATGTTTAGCCCAGGCTCAAACAAGGGGTTTTTTAGGTAGCAGGAGCTGAATCCATGTTTTCTGCCTACGTATTCATTGCTTTAACCAGCAAGTGCCTTTCTCCTAGAGAAATCTTCATTCAGCAATATTTTAAAAAAGCAGAAACATTTTGGTAATGCTGTTCAAGTGATGCTGATCATTTAGTTTAATTCAATACCTGTTACTAAGAAATCATGCACTGCCTTATAATTACTTTCCACCTTAATGTAGAAAAAGGAGTATAGTCATTTTAATATAATTATTTGGTTGCAAACTGCATGTGCTTGAATATGCATCCTTTGATCATAATGAAAGGGAAGATTCCAATCTAGTTTGACTCAGTCATTAAAATATAATTACATTTTTATTGAAATGAAACTTTCATTAAAATTATAATTAGAACAATATCCTAGTCTGAAAAATACAAACATGCAGAAATGATAAATACAGTCCTGAAAGTCAATTCCATTAAACAACACAAAGTTTCTGTGATTTAAAGCAGAGACATAATGACACGCCCAGGCACCTGGATAGCTGCCACATGCAGGGGCAGCGGTGACTTCTGACTGCCACACCACTATCATAATTATGTGGCTGCAGCAGCAGCCTTTTTTTCCTTCCTTCTCCCTCCCCCTCAAATCAGCACGCAGGGCAGCTGCCCTAGTCACCCTGCCCTAGTTTTGTGACTGATTTAAAAAGAGAGAGAGAAAGAGAGAGCAAGAGCGAGAGCGAGAGCGAGTCCATTCCTAAAGGACAATTGAAAGATACTGTAGAATTGAAAGCCTCAGAACTAGCTAAAAGGATAAAGTACATCCATAGTGGTTTGAAGGTCACACGTCTAATCAGAATTTGTGAATAGACAATGCATGAAACGTGGTAGTGGTGACCACATAAGCAGGTGCTCATGTCTCCATTGTACAAGTAACTATCTTTAAATCAGCTTCCTGCAACCTATTTTAAGTTTTTCACATCTCTTTTCCCTCTTAGATCTAAGTGCTCACTTTTTCCCCTTCCTCTTGATCTGTTCCCAGCTCCTAGCCTCAAAATGAAGTCAAGTGTTTTAAATTTAAGTTCAAGCAGATCTTTATTTTAGTTCTGTATTTTGTTCAGAAGCTTCTTGCTTATGTAGTTACTTAGTTATAAATCTATTTAGTTTATCTGAGTTTAACATCCCACGTATGAATTACTGGAACAGGTTACCCAGAGGGGTTGTGGAATCTCCATCCTTGGAGGTTTTTAAGACCTGGCTAGACAAAGCCGTGGCTGGAATGGGATTGGTCAGGCTTTGAGCAGAGGGGTGAACTAGATGACCTCCTGAGGTCCCTTCCAACCCTATTTTTTTATGATACTATGACTACACAAGCAATCAAAGATCAGTAGGAGAATGCTGTCACTCAAATGATACAATGTTATTTTTACATACCATCTAGTTTGTCTTCTTTCTGGACTACAGATCAAGACACCACTGGATTTTAGGCATCTAATATATATTTATGTAGTCTTCATACTGCTAACATGATTAAAACTAGTAGCAAGGTATTCTATGGCATATATTTTGAGTAACTGGTAAAAAGTGAATTGAAAAAGGCATGGCTTTATTTCTGTCTTAGAAGAGAAAATGTTTGACACTGAATAAAAGATCCTTAGAGGATATCAGTTCCAGTGGTTGTGTTTTGGTTTTGGCAGAATCATTGTGCTTTTTCCCATTGAATGAGAAAACCAAAATCACCTGAGATTTGGCTTTAAGGCCAATGAAAATATTCACTGTTCTATAATATCCAAGATTTTCTTGCTCACTTGTGACATTATTCAGCTAGAAATGTATAATCTCACCCTTGAAATAATGGGTGAGATTATACCCTAACGCTAATCTCACCCTTTGAAATAAATGTTACTTGTTTTGTTGGAGAGAACAGCGGCATAACTAGGCAGAGGCAAGAGGGGCAATCGCCTGGGGTGCCTATTTGGGTAGGGAGGAGGGAACAGAAAGACAGTGGCTGCTGCTAGTAGCCATGTAACTGTGGCAGAAGCTGACAGTTCCCACTGGCTCTGTGCCCTGGCTGCCAGCCTCATCCTTACACTGCTCAGGAGGAATACATGGAAAATACACTCAGCATCACAAGTCTATGCTGCCTGCAAACCTAGCACTGTAATTTGTACTCAGTAGCATAAAACTAAGTACCTAGTTTCCCTGCAGTGTTGGCACACAGAGCTAAGAAACCAAAAACCTTTACCATGAACATGTAGTCTAGGTAAGGTAAAACAGATTCTAGTATTAGAAGTAGAAACTTTTGTAAGACTTGGGATAACTCTACTAGCTCAAAGAGCACTTGAGAGATCTTGCAACATCATCAAGAAAGAGTGTATGTGTTAACATCCAGTGGGTGCAGCATTGCCTAAAAGGATAGTTGTATTGTGTGCTGGTGTTTTCGTTGAACCAAAAGATCAAGGAATTATATAGATACAGGAAAACTCAGCTTTTAAGTCTCCCGTTCTTATAGCTATACAGAAAAGCTTGAAAGTGTGATTCATGGAAGCTTAATCGTCCCCAACAGCAAATTAAATCATTTAAAGTGTTTTATTTTAATATCTCTTGTCTTAGAGTGGGCAGGCAATACCTCTAGGAGAAAATATATACCTTTTCTATTTGATTCTTATTTAAAATAGAGAAAACATTTTTTCCAAACTCCCTTTTCTCATCATGCATACCTATGATAAAAATTAAATACATCTCTTACTTCAAGGAAACATGGGGAGATTAAACATTAATCAGGTGGAGTTATAAAGAAGGTCACAATTTTTGCTTTATAAATTTTAGAAAATATCATTGCAAAATTGTATGCATATGTGTTCCATGGGAGTGGGAGAGGGGAAGGGGGATGGGGAGAGAAGAAGAATGTTCATAGAAAAGGTTACCAAGAAAACTTGTTGCATACTTTCCAGAGCTAAATTGGTAAAAATATATTACTACGTGAATTTCTCTACATGAAGATTCTTCCTAGGAGTTAATCATAGAATCATAGAAATAG
>NW_017729024.1:148588271-148593489 GCF_001723915.1 Gavialis gangeticus | reverse complement strand
CTATAGTTACCCAGGTCCTCCCTCCTCCCTTTTTTAAAGATAGGGACCACATTGGCTATCTTCCAATCATCTGGTACATGGCCCAAGCACCATAAGCACTCGTAAAGCCATGCCACGGGCCCTGCAATAACCCCTGCTAGCTCCCTCAACACCCTGGGGTGGAGAGTATCTGGACCCACTGATTTGAATGCGTCCAGCCCGTCCAGAAGCCTCTAACCCGGTCCTCCCCAACCTGAGGTCTGGAGGTATTCCCCTCAAGTCTGTCTTGCATCATGGTGGAGAAGTCCCGGTCCCTGCACAAGAAAACGGAGGTGAAGAATTGGTTAAAGAGGTCTGCTTTCTCCTCTGGTGCAACCACCAGATTGCCCAGAGGATCTTGCAGGGGCCCCACATTTCCTGGTGCTTTCTTCATCCTTTGAAAAAGGACTTTTTATTATCTTTGATTTTGGATGCAAGTCCTAGCGCTATGTCCGCCTTAGCTTTCCTGACAGCCCCCCTACAGGCCCGAGCAGAGGAGGTATACTTCTCTAGGGAGATAGCACCCCCTTTACACCCCAACTCTCTTGTGAGCCTATGCATTCTCACTTCTGACTGAAGTGGCAGTGTGCCTCAGAAGAGTCATGATCTTTCTTCATTTAAAAAAATTCCAGTGACTGCAATATAAAATCCATAAACAGTTTCAGGAACAGGGACCCAAACCTAGGGCCTCCCTCCTACCCGCCCCACTCATCACAGGATTGTTGCATGAAGCTCCATCTTGCCTGTCCTCTTTCAGAACTACAAATGGAGACATCATTATATTTTAGGCATCTAATATATTTTATGACTCGATTGAATTTCAGTGCCTAAGTTCTATTTAGATGTTTATGAAACCAAATCTGGATCTGGTCCTAAATCCTGTTTAAAAATATGTTGGGGTCCAATTGATTTTAAAGTTAAGGTTTAATGCTGCTCTGCTTATATGTGCTTAAATGGTGCCCTGAATATGGATTGGACCTATGGGCTGAGTGTTCTGAGTGAATGGATGTCAGAGGAGCTCAACACCTTTGAAAAGCTTTCAAAAGCTAATATCATATTTACTTGAATATAAGACAAAACTGAACATTAAATGACACCCCCCCCATAATTAGGTTCAATATATAGAAAGTCTAATGTGTTATAATTTTTCAGGTACATAATCTAATTACTGGGGGATTGTCTTGAATAAATCCCCCTCCCCTCAATACACACTGCTACAACAGGGAAAACAGTGGCTGGGCAGGGGGGTCAGGTCTGCCCGTTTCTTCCCTCTGAAGCCCTCCTGACCCTCACCAGCCTGTTTTCACCTCCTACCACTCCCCTAGTCTCGGCCTTTTGCCCTCCACACACTTCACTCTCAAATGCTGCTTGGGCTACTTCACCCTGGAGCTCAGCATGTGGAAACTCAGCCCTTGTCTGGCCATGCAGCTGTGTCAGTGTTGACTGGCCAGGTAGAGGAAGGAGTTCCCATGTGTTTCATGTGGAAGAGACCACAGCCGAAGCCTGAGCTGAGCTGTGCAGGACAGTAAGAGGGAGGAAAGGGAGTGAGTGGGGGAAGGATAGAAGATGCAGAGGGGAAGCAGAGTGAGGGGTAGGAAGCTGCTGTGGATCTGACCCAAGCCATGACCCAGGATCAGGGCCAGAGTCAGAGCTGCAGCAGCCACCTGATCCTCCCTCTGCTTCATATGCCAATATAAGATGAGGGACTTTTCCCCCCTATGCTGATGGGGGGGAAGGGGGGACCCTATTTTATATCTGAGTAAATATGGTAGCTACTGGGACATACACAGCACTGTACAATGCAAATTTGTCTGATGTATAAAGAGGCAAACAGACAGCCCACCAAGAACTAGTCCTTTACAGAACTATCAAGATCTATAAAACCTGCAAGGAACTTCCAAACTGTTCATTTTCCACTGGGGAAAAGAAGCTTTTTTATATTAGCTTAATGATGTGAAACTAAAATACTGAATTTAATTGTGTTCTGAATAGCCCTCCACACAGGCAAATGGACCACAGCTCAATTTGTTATACTAATGGAAGTAATTATGTCCGTGGAACACTAAATAATTGTATCCTTCCAGTCTGGTACTTTAGAACGTTGTGATTTTCCTGGCCCTCACAAGATCTAAAGATATTACATTCCCTCTATATTGTGGCTATCACACAGGAGGTCACTGATCAGCAACTTGAAACGGTGAAAGTAACAAATTCTCAATTTCACCCAAACTGTGTTTGTATCTTGAACTAGGAAAATAAATCCATGGCTTAGAGACATGGGCCTAAACCACACTTCATATGCAATTCCTGAAACAGGTTGAGTGCAGTGTGGGCTCTCTCAAAACTTTTACTGCATAGTGCAGTATGTTTCCTGGTGGTATTTGGCTTGGAGCAGTGTGTGGCAGTGCTGGCAGTCTGGAACGCTGCCTGATGTTTTTATTTCTAGACTGTGCAAATGCATGATTCACTGTGTACTTGTTTTCCTTGGCAGACATTTCAAGAAGTGTCACTTGTCTGCCAGACACTTGCATGTGTGCTGCTGAAGATTTTTGTGCTGCTCTTGTATGTTGTATAACCTTTTACTCTTGCTAACTCTAATAAATAAGCACATTGGGAGGGAGGGGGAAATAATGAAATAATTATTCTGGACTTAGAAACAGCACTTGTTTTGTGTGCTCTTTAGCTAGCAGGCTACTCAAGCTATTAGTTTTCATGTCCCCATCCTTACCCACCTATTCCCAATGCAAGCAATTTTTTCTCTCTCCACCATAATGGCCTGCTAACAAAAACATCCTAATACTTATTCCTTTAATTAAAATGTGTGTGGTGTCTCGTGCAAATACTGCTGTGTTCATAAGATTTAGTGCATGTGTAAGGAAAAATAAAAAAGACTGTACTGTTGACTCCTTAATATTATACCCCTGCCACTAATGACTACTTAACTGCCTCAAGGTTCTATGCACCTTTTCACAGTGGTTTTGGAGCATGGCTTTCCACACGTTATTTTTGGATGACTTGTATCATCCCACAAGCCACTGATACAGCCTACCAACAGCCAGATACTTTAAGAATTGATTGCTCAATCCTGTATTTCTCCCTCCTCCTGCCTTCTGCCATCCACTTTCTTTCCTAAAACAAACCAAACCTTAATTCTTTTTCTAAAATCAATCTGACACTAGGAAATCTACTAACCACCCCAAGATGGCATTCTATTGCCCTACCCATTTAGTTTTGGTTTAAACAATGCATTAACATTTTAGATAGAGAATTTGAAGATAAGTGCCTCTCTGAATCCATTTTTCTGGCTGTCAGACACTAATTTAAGCTTTGTAAACTAAAGTTATGACTTGAACCCCTGGATAAAGCATTGTGATAAAAGAAAAGAAAGTAAAACTTTAATAGAGAATGTTGCTTTTTAGCCTGAAGTTATCAAGCCAGCAAGGGGTTGAGCTTTTCCATTGTCTACTGAATTCAGTGGAAGGTAAAGGTACTCAACACCTTGTAAACTAAATGAGTAGGGAACCTTAAAGAAATGATTACAAAATGGATGAATTGGGGAACTCCAAACATCCAAGTTTCATAGCAAAATGAGATGGCACAGCCATCTTCATTACATTTTTCAGAGGTTTTTATACATGTATCTTCTGTCAACAGCCTGCTGTGTTTAGGTCCTTTAGCCAGTTTACAGACTGAAACAGCATTCACATCCAAATAGGAATGCATAAGGCCTATATTCATGTGTCCATGGGTGCCTCATGAATTCTTACTCTATATGTTATACATTATACATATGAAATCTGTTGTGTTTCCTCAATCCACTGAGCTGATAACTTGATAAAAATGTTGATTAATTTTGTTTGGAATGATTCATTGTTCATGTATGTGATTATTATTTTGTTACTGAAAAATACAGTTAGATATACAGCTGGTATAAATAATAGTAAAAATGACACCAGTTCTTTTGTCCACCCACAGAAGACTTAAACAAAATTCTCTGGACAACCACTTATACTTATTATAAGTTAAATCCCAAAACTCTTGGTTTTGCTGATCTGAAGACTGACCAAGAATTTAGCTTTCTCCAGGCATCCAGTAATGTGTCTTTAGTTCTCCAGATAACCAAGGGTTATCAAGAGTATCAAATATAGTCCTCTATGGGCTGAATTCAGCCCATGGATCCGTATCTTCCAACCAGTGGTGTTTCCTGTCTTGGACTTGCCTCACATACCACAGGCATCATATGCTGGCCCTGTCCCCAGCCCTGTGCACTTCAAACAATCTGCAGGGCTGGACTCCATGAGCACCTGCATGCAGCACATGGAACCAGTTCAGGGAACACGCTGCATGTGGCCCCTGTGCTGGACTGGCCTTGTACACTGGATCTAAAGTGGGCTCACAGGCCAGCTTCATAAGCTGCATGCAGCACTTGCCTCAGATGGGACCTGTGCGCCATGTACAACATGTAGGGGCAGGGCCAGTACGTGCTACATGCAGCACACTGGGCTGGATTCAGGACATGCAGACTCAGTCCAGGGCACATGCTGGCTCTGGTGCATGGAGTTGGTCTGTGGGCCCAGTCTAACCCATGGATCAGCACTGTGCCTCTCATCTGGTCCTTGGGACCATATGAGATTCATACCCTTGGTATATATCCTTACTTCTTTAATTTTGCTTGTTTTCATTAGTGTAATGTCCCCAGCTTTTTTTCTTTTTCCTTTTTTTAATTTATTTTTGCATTACCCTTAATATTGTCTCCTCCTGCATTGAATAAGGCTACCTTCTGTCTAATATTTCTTTCCCCACTGAGATTTATTTTGCTGTTTGAAGATACCAATAGGGTATAACATATGTTAGAATCATAGAAACAATGAGTCAGAAGGGACCTAGACAGATCATCGAGTCTGACCCCCTGCCATGGGCAGGAAGGAGCACTGGGGGTGGGAGGGGTCATAAGACCCCAGCCAGGTGCCTGTCCAGTCTCCTCTTGAAGATTTCCAGGGAAGGTGAGAGCACCACCTCTCTGGGAAGCCTATTCCAGGCTTTGGCCACCCTCACAGTGAAGTAGTTCTTCCTAATATCTAACCTAAACCTATCCTCCCTCAGCTTGTGGCCATTGTTTCTGGTGACTCCAAGGGGGGCCCTGGTGAACAGACTTTCCCCAAGTCCCTGCTGGTGGCCCCTGATAAGGTTGTAGGCAGCC
>NW_017729024.1:148587487-148587705 GCF_001723915.1 Gavialis gangeticus | reverse complement strand
CCCTGCCTGCTGGTGTATTTACTTTACCCCACAGCTTGGTGTCATCAGCTAACCTGAACAGGGTGCTCTCCACACCCTCATTCAGGTCGCTAATGAACTTGTTGAACAGCACTGGCCCAAGGACCGAGTCCTGGGGAACTCCACTGCCCACACCCTCCCAGGTCAACATCAACCCGTTCACCACCACCCTCTGGGTGCGCCCCTGGAGCCAGTTTGCC
>NW_017729024.1:148573777-148587108 GCF_001723915.1 Gavialis gangeticus | reverse complement strand
CCAGCCAATTCCCTCAGCACCCACGGATGAAGGTCATCTGGGCCTGCCGACTTGGATACTTCTAAGCCCTCCAGGTAATCCTTAACTAGGTCTGAACTAAGTCAGGGGATTCGCATCCTTCCTGGGCCTCTCTGCGCTATCACCCGCGAGCACCCCATTGGCAGCAGACAGGAACATGGAGGCAAAGAACTTGTTAAAGAGTTCTGCCTTCTCTCGCGCATCTGTCACCAACTGCCCTGCCCTGCCCCGTAGTGGTCCAAAGTTACCCCGAGACTTCTTCTTGCTACCTATATACTTGAAGAAAGACTTTTTGTTATCCTTAATCCCAGAAGATAATCTAAGCTCCAGTGCTGCTTTAGCCTCCCTTAGCAAATCCCTACAAGCTTGGGTCAGGGAGGTGTACTCCTCCTTTGTCCCTGCCCCTTGCTTCCACCGCCAGTACGCTTTTTTCTTTGCCCTCAGGCCAGCCTGGATATTCGCGCTCAGCCATGAAGCTTTCTTGAACCCTTTCCCGCCTTCCTGTGCAGTGGAATTGCATCCTGCTGTGCCCCAAGGATAGCCTCCTTCAGGAAGGACCACGATTCCTGGACCCCCACACTAGCTACACCCTGGGCTCCGAGTGCCTCCCTGACTACTGCCCTGAGCACATCGAAGTTGGCTTTCCTTAAGTCAAGCATTTGCACTGTGCTAGTTACCCTCCCCACCCTTCTGTTATTCCTGTTGATGCTTTTGGAAGACTGCTGTCTTTCATTAGCAACAAAAAGACCCAGAAATTACACTTCTGTATCTGATGCAATGAAACCTTTTGCATCGATTAAACACTGTATTGAAAACACAAAATTGCAGCACCAGTACAAAATTTAAAAGATACATTTTAAGCAGATGGTACCACCTGTATCCATCACACCCTCATTCAGTACATCTACTACATAGTTGTTGAAAGGGTAGATAACTTGATACTGGCTTAGAGTACAGGGAAGTAGGAGTAGTGTCTGAGAGTAACCCAAACACTGAGTCTGATATGGGAGAGAGGATTATAATTAGTGTCCAAGGATAAGTCATTTTTTGTGAAACCACTGTGTAGATCCCCTAATAAATCTGGCTTTGATACTGGCAAGAAATCAAATACAAGCGCAAACACCTGCATGCCAGATATGTGCAGCTGTATGTCTCTCACTCCACGTCCACTGCCTTGCCTTTCCTAACCCCTTCAACACTACCAACGCAGCCATGTCAGGGGATCCAATTACAACACAATGACCTCTTCAAGCACAGTTCAAGCTGTCTAGTTTATTTTTTTATTATTTTCCTTGATGTAATCCATGAGAATTCTAATAATGGGTTAACTGTGTTAGGTACTGTACAAGCAGATAACAAAGATCTTAACTGTCCCAAAGAGCTAATTTGTTTATATTGCATCAACCACCATTGTGGCACTGACTCTCTCCATGCAGAGAAGACATGAACTATAAACAATGATTCTGCCCCATGTGTCTCTGCTTACTAAACTGAGTTCAGTTGTGACTGATCAGGGCTCTAGCACTGGTTGAGAAAGCAAGGACCCTATAGATACAAGATAGACCTGTACTTTGGCCAATGTCCAGCTAAAACTGTATTTTAACTCAGTGCTCAAAGCACTCATGTCTGTACTGAAGACAGAACTTGGAGGATGGTTGGGGAAAAGGTCAGGGAGAGAATGGGGTTGCTATGGTGGTAGGAAGCAGAAACAAATTAGGTAAAATCATATCTATGTATATCTGTATATAAAGAAACAGTGGCATTAAATATAGTTACTAAAGCACAGTTGTACATGTATACTCCTGCTTAAAGTTCCTGTATGGTAATCTAAGGTAGAGTTCGGCCACAGCTTCAGCCTGGGGCCTCACCCTAACCAGAATGGCCACTCATCCTAGTCCACCACCCTACAGCTCGCTGCCCAAACTGAGTAAGGCTGAAATGAAGCTTCCATCAGGTCTTAGCCCTCCTCTTCCTCCCTGTCACCAGAGTGTACAGTTGTGGCACCACATCCTCCACTTTCCCCATATAAGCTTCTGGCTTCTTGACTTGCCTGGTTTGACCACTCTTGTCTCATCTCCTGGCTTCCTGACCCATCTTGTCCTTGGATTCTGCTCACCCTCCTGACCCTGATAGATACTTCAATCCCCGAGTAGACCCAGATGTGGCTGCTCACAACATGGCAAAACATCTAGGCATATTAAAAGAGACAGCATGCTTCCTAATGGTGCAAATTTAAGAGTCTGGTTGAATTAAAGAACACAGTTTGCATCCACAGTCAACCACAAATCATAGGAAAGACAAAGGTTATAATTTAGGTAAATTTGGAGGCTCACTCTTCTGAATAACAATTGTGGGATACAATCCTGTGTTTGCATTATGACTACTCTCTTTGTGTGATATACAGAGCACAAAAGTATTAATGGTCACTACTGAAATAATACTTTACTACCCCAGTGAGCATGTCTACACATGCATTAATGTGCCATAGTTACTGCCCATTTAGTTTAGTACCTGTAATAACAGGTACTAACTCAATGTGAAGTAAGCAATGCTACTGTGCAGTGCATACCTTTCTACTGATACTAATGTGCAATAAACTAATTTTATTGCAGATTAGTGCAATAGCATGGCTTTTGCCATGATGTGCTAATGCACAGTAGAATTAGCCTACTCAACATTTCGCATCTAATATAGACAAGCCTAGTTAATAGTCTCCTTCCTAACAACACAACGATAGTATAACTATTCTTTAAAAAGATCCTTTACAACACTAGATACTTGTATTGTCCTGACATACTGACCACAGTCCTTTTAAAGAAATGACTGTCAAACAAGACAGTATAGGATTCATATTTCATGACCACCTAAAACATGCTATGTCAAATGTGGTTCTATTCTCTGTATGAAGTGGTGTGTGATTTAGATTGTGATGTTCTTGGTAACAAAAAATAGTACTTTCCATCCTAAATAGCTTTATTTACCTCAGTGGTCTATTTATAGTGGAGTAACATACTTCTTAATGTGATGTTAGCATGTGGTAAAATAGGTTGTTGCCCATGAATGCTATGTTTCTCTGAATCAGTTAGTCACTAAGGTGTCATACTGCCCTACCTTTTGCCTACAGTGCTTCTTAATGTAAGCAATCCAGCTCTGAACAAGTACAGTATAAAGGAAAATGTCTTCATAAGGAAGAAAATCTAAGACCATACCCTTTCTTCTCTTTTCCTTGCTATAATCAATTAATAAATATTTTAAAGCCAAGCAATCTTCCTCTCCTGTCCTTGAAGCTATAGTAGTAGTGTTAAAGGCTAATGAGAACATTCAGCACAAGGCCATCATTTGGGGGTAATTACTTGAGGTACTCACTGAGCACTTGACCCACACTTAGAGCTGCAGGTATTTAGTTAAATAACCTGGCTGGTTAAAGTCACATCCATGATTATACTGGGATGTAAGATATTACAGCCACTGTACCATCATAATTATGTAATAATTATATATAATCTAGCTGAAACAGGCAGAGTGAAGACACAAGACTTGTCTTTACTACAGAAATCAGCCAGCATTACACAGAGATTATTAGGAGTTGCTTAGGTTTGAAATAGTTAAAATTGTCTTTCATAAAGTAATGTGCTCTTCTGCTATTAAGAGTCATTTTGTTATTACGTGTATTCCTGTCTCAAAGAATGAAAAGCCTGACAGCCATGGTCGTGCAAACCCTGATGTAGGATCTTGTTACTAAATTCCTTTTAGAGGCCTAGAAAACCTCCAGGAAAATGAACATCTTATGCTGCGGTATCTTAATGGATCAAAGGGGCACACATTTTGTGTAAAATAGCCACATATGTGGGAAAGTAGTGAGTACCTTGCAAATATATTCTCATAATAGGAAAGTACAAGAGGGCCTAATTTCTCTGGAAACTGACAACAGAAACTTTTTCTCCTTTCTTTAGAACGTATAGTCAGATTGGCTGGTGTGAAGCAACATCCAACATTAGCCTTGTTTCACATGCTCAGAAAGTAATCTCAATGAGTTGGTGACAGGTGCAAGCCTTATGGCTTTTCACTGCAGGTTCATTCTGAAATGGCACCAGAGCCAGATTTGTACTGATGAGCAATCACTCTTTCATTTTACACTTAGTAATTGATATTCTAATTCTCTATGGTATCTGCTCCTTTACTGGTTATTATCAATGTATTAACTGAATTAAGTTTTTATTAAAAAAAGGCAAAAGATTCCTTCAATAATTACTTCTTAAACCTTGTAAATGTCTTATTTGTAAAGCCAGCTACCATGATTCTTATAGTAAAAATAACAAATCACTTTATTGACAGTAGAGGAGAAAAAAACTTCTTTTCTTTTTGCTTCACTGGGTGCACCTGGGTACATCAGACACTTACTATACATTAGCCTAATAACACTGCAGAGTAGCATGGTGGTTAAAAAATGTACTATTAGCCTACCGCGCAGTATTATTAGGTTAATGTACAATAAGCACCACAAAATAACTGTGCCCTGGCACTACTGTGCAGTAACTGTAGTTACTGTGCATTTAGTTAGTATTTAATTATGCAAGTACTAAAGTAAATGCACAGTAACTAAGGTGCATTAATGAACATGTAGGCTAGGCAGGGTGCAGCGGCTGCAGGTTGTCAAGGCACCAGGCCAACAAGGCCAATTACGCACCTGCAGGCAGTCTGGGCAGCTTGCTGACCAGAAGGGGTAGGGCCCTGGCAAGATATAAGCCTAAAGCCTGAGCTAGCCTCTCCTGGCTGCCACAGGGTGAAGAGCTCCAAGCAGCAGGGCTCCTGAAGTGTTACACATGGATTCCCCAGTAAGGCTAGGGTATAGCCTAGGGCAGGGAGGTTGTTCTAGCGGAGTGCGGAGGGAAAGTTTACCCACCTAAAGGGTAAACTTCCCCTTTATGTTTGTGTGATAGCCCAGGGGCTCATGTTTATATTATAGTTAGACCAGTGATTTGGGTTGGGACTGTAGAGGTGGTATATGGAGGTCCCATTAGTGCCAGGGGCAGGCTTAAGGCTCGAGTGACTGTTGAGACCGGAGTGGGCAGAGTGAGGCCACAGAGCCAGACAGGGGCCTGGAGCCTGAGAGTGGTGCAGCCACACAGGGGCCAGTGGTCTGGCAGACAGGAGCCAGGAGCCCAGTGCCCAAAAGGGCCAAACCAAAGCTAATGCCTCAAAGCCAGGTCCAATACAGTAGGCCCAGGCTAGAAGGCCTAGCTGAGAGGAAAGTAATGGTGGCTGAGGAGGCCAAAGCCCAACAAGAGTCCATATTTGCTTTCATAGGTTCTTTTCATAGATCTAGGCTTGGAAGGGACATCAAAGGATCACCGAGTCCAACCCCCTGCCAGTGGCAGGAAAAAGTGCTGTGGTCATGTGACCCCAGCCAGGTAATTGTCCAGTCTCCTTTTGAAGACCCCCCAAAGTAGGGGAGAACACCCTTTCTATCTTATGTCCACCCTAAACCTACTCTCCATCAGCTTGTGGCCATTGTTTCTGGTTGTTCCAAGGGGTGCTCTGGTAAACAGAGCATCTCCTATTCCCTGCTGCCCCTGCCCCCTCCCCCGCATCCCTGGTGAATTTGTATACTACCACAAGATCCCCCCTCAGCCTTCTCTTGTGGAGGCTGAAAAGGTCCAGGTCCCTCAGCCTTTCCTCATAAGATCTTCCCTGCAAGCCTCTAGCCATACAAGTGGCCCTCTTCCTCCAGAGGGCCCTCTGGACCCTCTCAGGGTTGTCCACATCCTTCTTGAATTGTGGCACCTAGAATTGGATGCAGTACTCTAGCTGCAGCCTGACCAGTGCCACATAGAGGGGGAGCATCATCTCCCTGGACCTGTTTCTGATGTACCTGGTTGCCCTTCAGCATTATATTACCCACTTGACCTCTACAAAAGTAATCCTTGATAATTTTTTTCAAAGGATTTTCCAAGGATATAAGTGAAACTAATCAGCCTATAGTTACTTGGATCTTCTTCCTCCCCTTCTTGAAAATAGGAACCACATTGTCCCTTTTCCAGTCCTCAGGGACCTCACCTGAGCACCACAAGTACAACAGTCATGACAGTGGCTCTGCTATGACATTGACTAATTCTTTCAGCACCCTTGGGTGGAGCTCGTCTGGTCCTGCTGATTTAAACACATCCAGCCCCTCCAAGTGTCTCTTTACTAGGTTGGCGCTGACAGTTGGTGGGCTGGTGTTTCTCCTGCTTCTGCCAGTAATGCATTTGGGAGATTTGTCCAGATCCAAGTTTAAGAATACAGAGGCAAAAAACTCATTGAAGAGCTCTGCTTTGTCCCTCCTATCTGTCACCAGCTGCTCTTGTTTATCTTGTAAGGGGTCTTATGCTGCCTTGCACCTTCTTTTTTCTCCCTGTATACCTGAAGAAGGCCTTTTTGTTGTCCTTAATTTTTGTCGCTAGCCTGAGTTCTAATGCTGCTTTGGGCTTCCTAACTGATTCCCTGAAAGTGAAAGCCAAATAGGTATACTCCTCATTGGTAGCTACCCCCTGCCTTCACAGCTTCTATGCCCCCTTTTTTTTTGCCAGGAGGGTTTCTTAGCTGTTTTGCCCCCTTTTCTATGAATTGGGATTGCTTCTTTCTGTGCCTGAAGGATCACTTCCTTGAGGAATGACCATCCTTCCTGGACCCCCATTTTTTCTATTCTCTTGAGCTTTAATGCCCCACTAAATAATCTCCTAAGCATCCTGAAGTCAACCTTTCTTAAGTCTAGCACTTCTTCCTTGCTGGTTACTTTCCCCACCCTTTGCCAAATAGTGAATTCAATCAATTGATTGTCACTATCCCCTAGGTTACCTTGTACCAGCAGATCCCCCAACAGGTCATCCCCTGTAGCCAGCACCAAGTCCAGCAAGACGTTCCCCCTAGTGGGATCATATACCTCATGTGTCAGGTGGAGGTCCTGTATGCAGGTTAAGATCCTATGTGAGTGATTAGTTCTGACTGACTGATCCTCCCAGCAGATGTCAGGGTAGTTTAAGTCACCCATGACAACCATATTTCTTGACCATATCTCTGAGAGCTGCCCGGAGAATTCCAGGTCTAGCTCATCCTCCTGGTGTGGCAATCTATAGTAGACCCCCACTACCAAATCCCTTTCCCCTCACCCACATTATAGCCTCAGTTTGGCTCTCCTCTGATACCACTTGATTATAGAAGATATATATTGCTCCTTAAATAGAGAGTAACACACCCCGCACATGCTTTTTTCCCCCACTCTATCCCATCTGTGCAACCTATAACCTTCAATGCCTACTGCCCAATTGTGAGTAGGGCCTCACCAGGTTTCAGTTAACCCAACCAGGTCAAAGTTGTTGTTGGTAAGCAGAGTGCAAGTTCCTCCTGCTTGTGCCCCATGCTCCTAGCATTAGTGTAGAGACATTTAAGCCCCCCCAGTGGGTGCCCTTGGAACCCCCTTGTCCTGATGTCTATTGGGCCCTTAGTGCTTACCTGGGCTGATCTGTCACATGGCTCATGATTCTCTGAATGTAGGTTTCCATTGTCCACTGCATCCCCATCTCCCGACAAACTTAGCCCTTCAGAGGAGATCAGTCAACCTGTAAGAGAACAGACTCTTACCTTTAGAAGAAAGATGAAAACCATCTCATCCCAGGATACTTCTCTCATAGAAGTGTGGATCATGGTTGTAGAAGCCAAAACCCACGCAATGGCACCAACTCTGGAGCCACAGGTTGACTTCTCTAATGCAGGTGTCTTGGTGTTAACAGTGACCGCTGACACGGATGATTGATGAGAAGACCACCTGTGCCCCTGACTTCCTAAGCCTGGCCCCCAGAGCCTTGTAGCCACTCATGCCACAGTCTGGACTACTCCTGGCCACATCTTTTGTGCCCACATGGAGGGGACCATGGGATAGTAGTTAGAGGGCCATATGAATTCGGGAAACCTCATAGTGATGTCTCGGATCCGGGCACTGGGCACTCAGCAAACCTCCCACACTATGGGATCCAGTTAACAAATAGGCCCCCCCGTGCCTCTCAGGAGGGAGTCACCCACCATGATGACCCAGCATTTCCTCTTCTGGCTGCCTGATTGTCTCTCAGCCTGCATGTTTGATGCAGATGTGTCTTCCCTTGCAACTTCCTCTGGTGCATCATCCTTCAGTGCTGCCAGGACCTCATATCTGTTCCCCAATTGTGTTGGGGAAGCAGTCACAGCTTCATACTGTCTGGGTCTGGAGGTGACCATCATCCATTCAGCTGCCTTAGGACCCTCTCGTGGTGTCTCTTTACTAGGTGCCAGGTCCTGATCAATACTTCAGGGCCTGATTGAGGCTTCAACATTACATTAACACCCAAGAGGCTTGGGGTGGTGTAGGGGAGGATTGGAACCATGCAATTAGCCCTGAAGGCCCTGCAGTGGCACAGTTATAGAGTGAGGTCCAGTGAGAGGTCTAAGGATCAGCTCTGTGAGGGACCAGGGAATAGTATGGACTGGTAGGGTGCCAGGGAACCCTAGCAGAGGTTCAGTTGAACTGGAGGCACACAAAGGCCTGTAGGCAGCCTCCCAATTATTATCATTATACCATCAAGGTGCGGTGGGCAAGAAGGGAAGGCACCCTAGGGGCAGAGCAGGGCATGACTGCAAAGCCACCTGGGGGAATCATGGCTGTCTCTGGGACCCTGAAGTGTACAATATAGTATTCCTCCATCACTGTCATCAATGCAATAAACAGATGTAAAAATTGTCTCCCTTCTCCTTCCTACTCTTCTGTATTCACAGTAGCACCCAGTGTTGGTCATCTAAAAATGTCATCAGCAGCCATTTTATTTGCTTCCAGATCATTGATTAAAATGTTAAATAGCATTGGACTTAGTATTGTTCCCTGCAAAACCCGGCAAGAAATGACTTTATTTCATGTTGAATCCCTGTGTTAAAAAAAACTATGTTTTGAGAACTGTCATTCAGTTCTTAATCCATTTGACATTTACTTCACTGATGGTGTTAATTTTTTAATCAACATGTCATGTAGCATTAAGGCAAACACCTTACAAAAGTCTATTTCCTCAACACAGCTATGCTTAATCAAACAAATTTGGAATTCAAGAATGAAAACACAGACACTTCCTTAACTTGTTCTACTCTTTTAATTATTTATTAATTGAAGCCCATATCACAATGTATTCTAAATCTAGTTTATTCGTACCCAGTGGGTTGTTGAAATATTGCTGTAAAGAAATTAGTTGGAGGGAATCAGCAGTGCTGCCAACAAGCAACAGAAAATAATATTATAAAACAATATCCTAACTTACAAATAATAGAGAGATTTTTTCTGAGAAATGGAGTAGTCAGAATAATTTTCCATCCTCTTAACTCTTGCCAAGGTATTATCTAAAACAGTCTCTCACTCACCTTCCATATTCCTTTTCTCCAAAGTACAGTAAAAGGATATGCCAGCTGGTACTTAGAACAATAACAACCCCAGTGAGTGGTTCAGAATCATCATTTCTACTTTCTTGTGACATGTTTTCTTAAATTAGATGAACTAAGAAATCAAGTAAAGAGAAAGGTGGAAATAACTAATTCTTAAACACAACTATGTCACTGGTAAAGGGCTATTACATTGCATTTAACGTATTGTACTGGAAAGCCTCAGTATTCCTCCCAACTTCGGAGTAAAGAAGGAACAGAACCAGACAGAGTGCCCGAGACTGAAAACTTTAAGTTAATCTCTGTGATGTGTTGTTTTAGATTGAATGAACTAATACTCAAGGTTGTTCAGTTTCAGCCGAACTGCCAAGAACCTCAACTGGTGAACGAATTAATATTGCATTGCCCTGAGAACAAACTTGAAAAAATGATTGGGAAAGTCCCAGCTTCTCTCTGTCTAGCTCCTGCTAAGAGGAGGAGGAAATTATGAGGCATCACTCCTCACCTCCTATCACAAAATGCCATTGGCAAGACATAAATATTTACTGGAATTGTATCAGTTCTGAGGATACTTTCATCAGACTTACTTTTCAGAAAGAATTTCTGGCAAGCCAGAAAAAGAAAGTCTCATCCCAGCAGTGGAGAGAGCACTAATACAAGATGTCAAAAATCTAGCTCAGATCAGTTCTGGCCAGGTTCTTTAACATGGGTCTTATACATCCCAGGCTAGTGTTCAAACCAATTGACTCTTTGTTTGAAATAAACATTAAAATACAATAAAAATAAATAGAATAGTCTTGATTTTTCTTCTGATTCAAAATGGGAAATATTTTGAACTCTAGAAGCTCCCAGGCTCATGTATACAAGATAGTTGGAGTGCCTGCATGTTCATAAATGAGTCATTGTGACTGTACATTAAGTTTTATACTTATAATATGAGGTACTACATAAAGGTTCAATAGCTCACACTAATGCATAGTAGAAAAGGCGAATGTTTTGTTCATGACAATGCGCAGCAAACTAATTCTACTGTGCGTTAGTGCACTGTCACAGTTTTTACCATGACACACTAATGCACAGTAGAACAGTCCACTGCACATTCAGGCATTTTGTGTAGATGCACCAGCAGTATATATTGTTCTACATTCTAAAGCAGCTATACTAGCCCTAACCCTAAACATTGACTGGAATTGTAGCAGTTCTGAGGATGCTTTCATTAGAATTATTTTTCAGAAAGAAGTAGGTGATTCATATTAGATTATTCATACTAGGTGATTCTGTAGAGCATTCACTCCATCATCACTCCATGGGGATCTGTCCATGGGGATGAGGAACATAAAGGGGACTTAGGCTCACCATTGCAATTCCTAGTAGGTATGCTGATGTCTAATGAAATCCGTATCTGTGAAATAGCTGCCTGAACTCCTTGTACAATGCAGGAGGGAGACAGTAAAGAACTTATGAATGTTATCCACAGAAATCAATGCTTTGAGTAGGGAGTCACTTGTGCTGGTCATCAGGACGTGCTGAGAAGATAAACCATGTCATACCTTCATGTAGAATTCATATCAGTGAACCTTCTCCTGAACATCACTAGACATCCACCAGAGATCAGGGTACCTACAAGGCATTGCAGTGGTGAGCCTGTCTCATCAGTGGGGGAGACAGCAGAAGAGCAAGCAGTACAGGGTGGGGGGAAGGGGGGAGGGGAACAAGCAGTGGGGGAAAGTGGTGGTGTACGCAGTAGGGAAGGAAGTGGATCTTGCTCCCCCATGCCTGCCCTCCCTGCAGCCATGGGTCCCTCTTCCCCCAACCTTCCCCCCCATCTCTTATCCTCTTCTGGCTCCAGCAGGCTCCATCCCTGCTCAACATAGGGGGACAAGCTGGGGGGGCAAACAGACAACAGGGGGAAAGGTGATTCCAAATTAGCCGTCATCTACTTCAGCATCAAGCATTTTTGTTTTTTAGGTTGCGTATTTCTGTTCCTGTAACAATTATTATAAGAAAAATGGTGATTCTTAAATCGTTCTTGGCCTGATATTTAGAAGTGAAAAGGAATCCCATTTCATGATTTTCTTTCAAGATTATAAATATTTATTCTATTCCAAATTGGGACAGAATAATCAATCAAAAAATATTTAACTTACGTAAAGAATTTCCAATTTTTTTATAACTTTAGTCACTTTTTGGTATAAACTAGGTCATACTATAAACACCAAACTAAAAAATGAAGCTTTCATTTTGAAAATGTCTTAAACTACATTTTGGAAGCAAGGGAGTCAGTTGAAACTGATGGTTTCCTATGAATAGTTTAGGTTTTGATAAATTAGATTTTTGTGAGAAGGAATTGTTGAAAAATTCCTGACAAGCTCTACTGAATGTGATTAACAGCTACTCTTAGTTAAAAATAAACTTCATAAAACTCTCTTCTGAGTTTCAGCAGAGAACAGAATAGTTTACAACAAACTCTAATGATTGATTCCTGTAGGTGAAAATGTAAGAAGATTTTATATCACTGAGAATGTGAAACTATGTGATGGAAGATTTCATTTTCCACTGCGGGGCTTAAAAGATCTATGAAATATTTGAGAACAGGCTGAATTTCCTTTGAGAGTTCACGTTAAGTGCTTTCAAATATACATTTCACTGCAAGGACTTTTTAAGGTCCATGGTAAATTTAATAACAATGCAGAGCAGTGCAATAACAGAACTAAAAAGATATCCACACTGCAATAGGAAAAAAACAACAAGAGAAAATGGATGTTGATTAGAAATATTTAATTCTAAAAGTCTTCTGCCTTAAAAGGCTGAATCTTCTTATATATGTACCTAAATAATTAAACAGAAGGTGCTTTCCAGGGCCTTACTGCTGCATTTAACTTCAGTTCACAAGGCAATTGAAACTTCCATCGTGTACTATAGAAAAGGAATTGTGCTTCATTAAAAAAAAATCCTTGTAACCCTGCTTAATGTTTATGTCATCAGTTAAATTAAATGTGACAGGACCAGTAAGTCTGGAGATTTTCAGTACTAGTGAGATTGCCTTGAAGTATTTTGTCTCCTAAGAATCTCTTTGGCTCCATTTCCCAAGGAAGCCGACTCCATGTTAATCCTGCTGGCTCTTTAACAACAGTTTTAAACTAGGCATTGTCCAGCCTCAGGGAAGGTAATGACTCCATGTGGGTTGCTAGCCCGCTTTTTCAAATGGTCATCATCTCACTGCAGGGAAAGAATGCTAATTATGACAAGGGGAACACCACAATCTTAACATGGAATAGAGACCTGAGAGAGCAAATGGACTGCTTGAAGTTCTTACTTAGGGTCAAAGCATATACCTTCCTGAAAGCTTCAAGCTGAGAATTACCTTCTTCATACATAGACATTTTCACTGAGGAAAGCGGAACAACATTTTTGTCAGAACCAAATGACCAGAGTTGATCTATGTAAAGATTATAAATTCAGCACTTTAGGGTAATCCATTGATTTTCACTAGCATTTATATAAATTTAATTTATCAGAATGACTATTTTTTTAAACACCCAAACATATCTAGACTTATATATGAATGTAATTTACCAAAAATTACTATATGTTTTAAAACACCTGAACAGTTCTATTAATTTAAATTTATAGAAAATTATTATAATCATCAATCATAGGGCCAGAGCTCATTTACATGTTATTATTAAGGTAATCCCTATAGGCTGTAACCAAGGTAGACATACTACAAAGGAGTCCTTAATACAAATTCATAGTAGGAGATACTCTATGACCAAAACCCTTGACAGGCTTAAGGCTCCAATTCAGCAATTTACAGAGCCTGAGCATACAGTTTCACCTATATAGTATAGAGTTCTGTTGCCTTCAGTCTATATCTACAT
>NW_017729024.1:148567575-148568777 GCF_001723915.1 Gavialis gangeticus | reverse complement strand
GCAATTTACAGAGCCTGAGCATACAGTTTCACCTATATAGTATAGAGTTCTGTTGCCTTCAGTCTATATCTACATAGATGCAGCAAATTGCAGGATTAAAACTTAAATGGCAAAGCAGACAAAAAGCAAAGCAGAAGATGAGAACATTGTGGCTTGCCCAAGGTCAGAAGAGAACTCTAGGGAAAATTTAAAAATCAAACCTAGGTTTTCTGTCTCCCCATCCAATGCCTTCATCACAAGATCACCCTTCCTTTACATAATTTAAAACATAACACTAAATGAAATATCACACATAACTTTATGAATATATTTAACTAATACTACTACTAATAATAATAATAATGCACTGCACAGGCCAGCATTAAGATTAGTATAATAATCAACCAACTACAAACACAGAAACCCTCAAGTTGTCCAAATGACTGAGAAACATAAATGTTTGCCAGAGTTATATCTACTGCAGGTACAGGTACACTGAAGTCCATGGAATTATACTGTTAATCAATTTTAACTTGTGATATAATCTTCAACATATAGATGTCTACAAATAAATATAAATAGTCACTATAAAAGGGTATAGAAAGGCATACAAGCATTGGACTCTTCCATTAATCCTAAATGAAAACACAAAATACTAATTCTGTTTCATGGATTTTTCCATCATAGCCATAGGAACACCTCATCTTCTGAGAGACATCACTATGAAGAGCATGCTTCAGACAAATGATTTATATTCCACAATCATTTATTTTGTTTAAAAAAATTAGTAGTTTTGATTACTTACCCAAAAAATTTCAGTATGGAAGACTTCTGTCAAATTCGTAGTGCACTTCACTCTGTAATTAATCATAGTAATTGTCATACATTTAAATGTAAGTCTGATATTTATGGACTTTTATCTACCAACAAAACTAAAGTCTAAGTATGGCTGAGCTATTATATATAATGGCTATAATCTTGGACCTCTACAGTACATTACTCATAGCTCCTTTGTTTCCCCAATCACATATCATACCTACACTCCTTCATAGGGGTGCTTTGTCATATATGATTCCAGAGTCTTTATGCCGTTTTAGTGTTTACGGGCCTAAGAGTTTGGCTTGCTAAATTTCAGTGACTGACTTTCTCTTCTTTTGGTGGTGATATGTAGGGCAGGGTAGGACCTTTGAGACTAAATGGTTCAGAGGCATAAGCTTTCATAG
>NW_017729024.1:148565353-148567564 GCF_001723915.1 Gavialis gangeticus | reverse complement strand
CTTTGAGACTAAATGGTTCAGAGGCATAAGCTTTCATAGATGACAGTCTTCTTTATCAGATGCTATAAAGTGAGTGCTAAGAAAACAAATGTTATTACTCACAGCTGTGTGGGGGACTTTCTCACTTTTTCCATTTCTAGTAAAGGTTGAAGTGGTCCAATTTTATTTTGGCTTTTATCATATTGTGGTCTCAACAGGATCTGATTTTCAGATATAATAAGAGGTATAACTTACTTCATACCAGAGCAACAAGCTAGAAGTCTCTGTGCAGCCTTGATGGTGAAGACATACAGAAGTATATATACACAGAGGTTCATCTACAATTCATTTCTGCACAGAAAATTCAGGTTCATTAATGTGCTCCTGGGCGCATGTCTGTACAAGTGCCCCTATCTGAAGCAAATTGCACCCGACAGGAACAGCCCAATCCAGAGCTGCTCCTGCCCTGTTCTGCCCCCCTGCAGCAGTCAGGAGTAGCTCCAGGCTTCCCCAGGGGCTGGCACAGGTCAGGGGGCCAGTCCCAATCTCCATCAGGTGGGGAGAGCTGTGCTGTCTACAAATTGCTTCTGGTCAGCATCTGCATGTGCATTAGCTCATGCACCATTTATATAGAACTTGTATGTGTTGGTACGAGCAAGTGATACATTAAACTAATTTAATTTAGTAACTGTTGTGCTTTATTGTGCATTAGATTAGTCTTGTGTAGATGCACCGAAAGTATATATTCTCAAGATGTCTTGGGAAGAAAGGGATTATTGAGAGATTTCAAGCTCATGTCTATCATGACCAATACTGATCCTAGTAAATTGAAAATTGTATTTTCTTCTTCTTGGCTTCTAAGAGGAAAGACTTTTTTCCTCAGATGGTTATTTGTTGAGTAAAGTTGGAGCTATTATTGAAGCTAAGCTGAGATGTGTGGAGATTCTTAATCACCAATAACTCAGTGACAGCATTAGGGTATTTACACTGTCAAAGTAGCTTCCACTATGTATTAATCTTTCATAGGAAATTATTCCCTTCTCATCACTAATTGTAGTGCTCTCTGCTAAGCAGCACTCATAGAAGATATCACTATAAGCACTTCTTGAAGGAGAGTGCTTAAAAAGGAATTGTTGGCAAGTTAGACTATACTGCTTATAAAACAGGAATAAGATGATATCACCAACACCTAAACGAGAGGGCAATTTGAGACACCTTTGCTGAATTCCAGAACTCCCCTTGGTCTTAATTAGGACAACTGAAAGAAACTGTTAATTTCAATCAGCTGCTGAAAACCCCTGTTGTTGCAGTCAGTCATCCCTTTGGAGATCGGTTTTAAAGTTTGTACACCATAGACTGCTCTTTGCTGAAGTCCATTTTCTTTCTAAATAACTGGCATTTGTATAGTTCCTATCAATTATTACCTGCTAGATATTATTTATAGTATCTACATTTTTTTCCTTAAATGGCATTATATAGTATGGAAAAATGGATTTATTTTACTGAACAGCACAAACAAATTCAAATTTTAATTTAAGAATAAAAATACATCAAGGAGATAAGTGAACATAATGCTGTATGAAATCATGAAACTAAGTATGAACTACTTTTAGATATTAAGTACCCAAGTAACTAAGGCCCTAAAACCTTTAGGAAATATTCTAGGAGTTCCCTTCATATCTCCTGATTTCTTGATATCCAGGAAGATTTTAGTCATAGATGTTCTATTTTTCACTTCTACAATCAAAATATTTGGCTTTTCTAATAACAGCAACCACATTATTCCAGATGTGTTATTTTATTGAGTACGACATGTTACTTTATTGTGTCAAGTAATCTGATGAAATGCATGTTCAATGTAATGACTGAAATAAAGAGAAAGATCAAATTAGCAAAGACACGATCTGCATTACTCTGTTGCTTAAAGTGAGTGTTTAGGATAATTGTTTTGGGGGTATTTTTGCCTTTGTGAATAGACTATTCACCATAAAAATATAGTGTTCAACAACCTGAAAATACTAATCAATTTATGTCTAATTCAGTTAGTGTTTACTGCCAGATAAAAAATGAGAAGAGAATTCTGGAAATGTCACAATACTCCATTTCACCATTTCTAAATGAACATTTCATTTTTTCAGATTCAGTTCACAAGATGACTTAGTGAAAGTGTATCCCCTCCCCAGTAATTCAGCAGTGGTGACATTCATTGGGCATATTGTCGACTCAGTTCAA
>NW_017729024.1:148535171-148565342 GCF_001723915.1 Gavialis gangeticus | reverse complement strand
AGTGGTGACATTCATTGGGCATATTGTCGACTCAGTTCAAATCTCCGGGCTACCTGATTTAATACAGGAAGTTGAACCAAAATCTTCCATCTCTCTTGAGAATTGAGTAAATATTAAGGTATAAAGTATTCTGCATTGAGTCTCCCTTAGTATCTCCTGCCAAAACTCTGTTTAAATAATTAAATATTCACTGGGCTACAGAGAGTGAAAATGGCTATACAGATTCATGGTGAGGGAATACAAAATGGAATAGCTCCAGCAAGAGGGATAAAAAAGAGCCTGGGTTAGCCTGCAGTCTGGAAGCAAGGAGACTTGTGTTAAAATCCCTCATCCAATTCAAACAGAGGAAGGATTTGAACTGTAGTTTTCCACATCCTAAGAATATATTCTGACTGATTAAGGGAGGAGGAAACATTTCCTCTTTAGTTTTGTGAATGACAAGTCATGGGAATCTGTTTCATTTGCAAGTAAGAAAAAGTAAGTATTTACACAGCCATATTCCCACTGAATTCATTCAGAATGCTAGGCTCCCTGTGACAGTTCTGCCTTCAAAGAAATATATATGTTGCAACTATTGAAGAAAAAGTATAAGTGGCGATGCCGACAGACTTCTAAATAAGTGGATATTGTCATGTCCATTTTGTAATCCCATGAATATGTGGTTTACATGTGTAATCCCATATCCTTTATTTTGACAATGCAGACAATTATTTTTGCCTAAAAATAAAAGTATCCAATTCTTACTGTCATATTCTGATTGAACTGTATATGAATAGATTCCTAAACAAATGTACATACATACACACCCTTCATTGAATAGCATCATTACATTTACCCCCTGAAGTCATAGAAGTCCCCAGTCAAATATATGCCTCATACATTTGCTGTAGGTTTTTGATCAGGCACTTTCTGTATAAAGCTGATAGGCTTACATAGACCAACACAGCATTATCACAATGATATACATTGTACGCATACATTGTGGGGCTAAATTCTGGCAGCCACTGAAATGAAAAGCTTGCTGTGAAGCATGTTTTTCCTATTCTGTCACTTGCTTCTATCTGGGCACTTGTCTTCTATTCAGACACTCTTCCGTTTATACTACAGTTTATCTGCCCCACATCCCAAGCTCTAGAGAAGATGCAGACCACATTGGGACTTCAAAATTGTATGCAATTGGATGCAGCAAATACCACCGGGAGGGCTTTGGGAAGAAGTCTCTGTAAGACTCGTCATCCTCCCCACATTATCCCACTGGGGGAAGAGAGACAAGTGTGTATAATTTAAGGTGCTCTAATCTGCTACCTTTTGGGAAATCTATGCACTCCAGGACTTCATGGAAATGAGCCCAGTCCCCAACACTTCCCTGGCTTCACAGATTATTTGCATCCGAGCTATCAGTGATTTCTCTGATTGTTCCTATAACTGAGAGCACCGCCAAGAAGAGGACACAGCCTCAGGCTGTTCTCAGGGACTCTTCCCAGTTCCCAGGAAGGAACAATGCAACTTCTCTAATCCTACCCAGAGCAGCGCTGCCTTCCCCAACACTCCCAACCCAAAACATTATTTCCCAGCATGATTCTAGTATCTAGCAAAGTAGTTGTCAAGTGGTATAGTAAAGAGAAGATAATATTACTCAAGTAACTGAAGTTTCCCTGATGCCTGACAGCTGTTTGTGTGTGCTGAGGGAGTGTGAGGAGGAGATTATGGATCCCTATCTGTCAATAAAGTATATTATTTGAAGGAGTATTTATATAAAGTTAAACATATTACTATTGGTATGATGAAAAAAACTAAATCACAATCTGGTCTCAGTTTTAGCTGCCCAAGTAAAGGGAAAAGGAACCTGAAGAACAGAAATTACTGTGTAGTTTCCCCTGAATTAGCTGCCAGGTGGATATTTGTTCTTTCTTACAAAGAAGCAAGTAAGAGGCTAGGTCTCAAGCTTCAGAAATACCTTCAGATGCACCATATGGTCAGGCATGCCCATATATAAGAATTATTCTTGCATACCTTGTTCATTCCTTTTTAACTTGGAATACTCCCCAGAAAGAGAGTATCCCCATAATAGATGGGGATTTGCAAAACTGTCAGTGCATTCAGTCCTAAGTTTTTTCTGGAGATTCAATGTGTAATTGGCGGAGTCCACAGCCCTTACTTACGCTTATCTTTTATATGCATATCTAAACCAAAGGAGGACTTTCGGTGGTCCTGAGCAGAGTATCTTAGTAATGACTGGGCCTTTCCCACATATGTACCATGAACATGAAAAAGAAATCTTATCCATATATTTTTGAGGGGAGAAGTGTTCTCCTGTGATCTAACACGTTGTATCGCTAAAGTGGATGAACATAGTAAGAGCAGTAAAAGTATAATTCTTCTTCATCTGCTCAAAGGGATATAATACAAGGATAATCAAAGAAATACTTTTGCTTAAAAAGAAGGAAGTACCAGAATTGTCTAAGTAGAAGGATATCTGCTTGGACTGTTTTTACAAGGACATTCTTGTTACAAAAAAAAAATCATAAATGCTGCTAACTAGAAATCACTTGGCCTTCATCCCCCACCTCCCCACCTTTCCCTCAGTAAATGAAGACAGGATGAACAGCTAAAATTACTAATTGGTTTACTGATCAGTTGTACTTTGTTCGATTGATTTGCAATTAATTCTGGTTTGTGGTATACAGAAGAGGAAGGTTGGCGCCAACCTTTGAAGCAGCTGATACTCAATACCCACCAAGAGAGCTGTGGGTCGGAATATCAATAATCTGTTTGAGGCAGCTCCTGAAGGTACAGAGACTGTGTCTTCTGTATTTATGAGACCCATAGGGAATAAAAACAAACCCATGGCTTTTATCAGACATGTCTTTTACTGTCATATTTATAGAAGGGTTTAGACATTCCTAATATAAGATTTTGGAATTTTAATCCTATACTCAGTATTTAACATACTTGCAACAAAAGAGCACCACTATTCATTTAGCACCCCTATTACTCATAGGGGTATTTGTTTGTACAGTGCCATTCCGTTTGCAGGATCTTTTATAGACAAATCACCATAAAAAGAGAAAAGGCCTTTCCCTAGTAAACTAGCATCCCAATACCCTGATTTTGCACACTTACACATGTGCTTAACTTTACCCAATAGTGAATAAACCCATTGTTTTCCTGATGGAGTATGGAAACACAAGGGTTATAGAAGTGAAACATAGTTGTGTTAGTCTGAAGTCTGATTAAGCTACCTGTCTTCCCTGACTTCTACAAGAGTTATAAGAGTGAAACGTTAGTGACTGAACTGGGGAAGCTCATAGGCATTGCAATACATATTTTCCCAGGTGACTGTGTCTGGGGCTCCAATATTGAAACATTTTTAAAAAAGCATAAACAGTGAAGAAAACCTTCCAAAGCTGAAATAAGCCTACATGAGTATGCTGAAAGAGTAGTCCTAAAAAAGATAAGCATTATCACAAGTCATTTAAAGGATGTGCTAATGCTGCAGCTGAACCTTGACAATGTAAGTGTCAACACATGCATATTTTGTTTCACCAGTAATCAAAACACACACAAAAAATAAGAGGTTGATCATAACATGATTTCCCTTTGGCTCAAAAGTGGCAGAATATAGATGTTGCTGGAATCTGGAGGAGCGTAAATAACGTATTTGCCTTCTAATTCTAAATTTCTTTGGATAGCATGTAGTCTTGAGATGCACAATACCACTGATTTCAGAGAACTACTGTATGCTATATGTTACAGATCAAAAATCAGATCAAAACTGTAAAAAATTAAGTTCATAGACTTTTTTAAATTTTAGAAAAAATGTCTGCAAGCAATAGAGTGTAAAACTTAAGCTACTAAGTTTGATCAAGTGAACAAACACTTGTCTAGAGTGTCTTGGGAGAGAGGGGTAGTTAGCCATATTAGTCTGAAGTTAGACAGAAGGCAAGGAAAGGGCACCTCAGGGTGTCTGTAGACCCAGGGGTGGGCAATTATTTTGGCTGGAGGGCCACTTAATGAGTTTTGGTGAGTTGTCAAGGGTCTCAAGGGTAGCCCTTCCCCTTGGCAGGAGCCCTGCTGCCTGGTTGCCATCTTGGAACCAGAAGGCCCTCCCCTTGCCTCCAGAAGTACTCCTTTTGGGAGGGGTTGCCATCTTGGAACCAGAAAAAAAACAAATCATATACTAAAAGTCAAACATATAACATTTGATTTTTATTTTTAAAAATATTTTTGTCATGATTTGTGTTTGCGTAGTGTATACAAAGATGATTGCATAGCTCAAAAATAAAGTATTTTGTATAATGTGTGTGGGAGACTGTATGGAGTATGGTTGGGGGAGTGGGTGTGCTTTTATGGTTGGGTTTGCGTGTGTGTGTGAGGGGGTGTGGTTGTGTGTGTGGGAGGGTGTGGGGTATGTTTCAGGGTGTATGTATATGTGGAAGCGGTTGTGGAGGCTGGGAGTGGGGTTTGTGGGGTATGACGGAGGGTGGGGAGGTGTGGGGGACCCCTCCACATACTCACCCCCATGGTGCACAGCCTCTGCCACCAGTGAAAGCAGGCCTTTGGGGTGCTTGGGGGCCCATGCAGGCACTGCCACCCAGCGGCATGCACCTCTGACCACTTCCAGGAGCTGCACATGGCAACAAGGAACACAGCCAGGCTGGGCCACCTCTTATCACACAGAGCTCCCTGTGGTGCCTGTGCAGCTCCCAGCACTCATGTGCCACTGGGGGGAAGTCCCATGTGATGCAGCCGGTTACCTGCTCTGGTCCCGGCTGCTACATGCAGCTGCTGGGACTCCACCAGAAGCAGTGGGGAGCCCCGCCCCCTGGTTCCCAGCAGATTCCCAACAGCTGTATGTGGTGGCAGGGAGTGGGGAAGAAGGCTGGGTCCCTCATGTGGGGCTTCCACTCCACCCTCCTGCCCAGTTGCAGCTCCCTCCCCCAACCCTACCAGTTCCTTACCTGCTGCCTGGAGTAAGCGCAGCAGCAGAGACAGGAGGAGGAGCTGCTGGAGGCCAGGGAAACTGAGTAGGTCCCCCAGTGGCTGCAGCAATGGATTTAGCTCATGGGCCATATTTTGTCCACCCCTGCTATACACATCTGGGGAGGCTGCATCCATGTATTGTAATCATAGCGCATTGGAGCAGACTCAGTTAATCGAGTCCACTGGAGTATGCTAGCACACCTCTAGCAGCCTCTGCATATCATGTATCAGCATCCACATGCTTCAAAATGGTGGCAGGGACATCTGAAATATAAGGCACTGCGGGTGCATTAATTAGAATGGCCCTTGTAGCTCCTTTTATTAAAACACCCCCACACACATACCCCACCTCTGGAGCATATGTAAAAACACCCTTGGAGACCCCTACTTGTGTTTTTGTATGCCTCTCTGAACAAGCTAGACTCTAAAACTGCTTGTACATATGATGGGGGTTTAGTCCTCCCTAAATTGAAATGGTGGATTTTTAATCGGTGTTTCAATTCAGGAGCTTCCATCACTGTGATGGAACAGTGACAGCAGGCAACTCACCCTCCACCTCCTTCATGGGCAGGCTCTGCCAAGAAAAAAAATGGTGAGGGACCCAATCCTTTTTTTCCCCCCAGAGCCTTCCTAACTGTTCCACAGCTAGAGTTTAAACTGCCAGCAGGTCCTGAGCTGTAGAAGGCCTAGGTCCTTCCCTCCATGGTGGCAGAGACCCCAGGCAGCACCCACCTGCTAGCACCCCACCTGGGCAGTCCCAGGGAGAACCTCTGCTGCAGAGAGAAGCACCAGGCCTCCCCACAGCTCAGGGGCTGCATGACCTGGTAACGGCTTGTACAGGCAGGCTCCACTGAGGGAAAAAAAAGAAAAAAGTGGCCTGATCTTTTTTTTCTTCAAGAGCCTACTTGCCTCTCCTGTGGCTGCAGGTGAACTGCCAGTGGGATGAGTGGCCCCTGAGTTTCTGAGGCCCCAGATCTTTCCCCCATGGTGGCAGCACCCCCTGGGATCACCCGGGTGGGCTGCTAGTGGATGGGTGCTATCTGGGGGGCACTGCTGCCATGGAGAGAAGGTCTGGGACCCCCCACAGCTCAGAGGCAGGTTCTGCTGGGGGGGGAAGTGGGCTCCTCACTGCTATTCCCCCCCCCCAGCAGATCCTGCTGTGTGAGCTGCCACTGGGTACCATAGCCCCTGAGCTGTGGGGGGGCTTGGTGTTTCCTTCCACAGTGGCAGCACCCCTAGCGGCTGCCTGGGCAGGGTGTCTATACACAGCCTAAGGTACTACCCTGCCCCACCTTCTCCCAGACTTAAAACTAATGTGGCTAACTGCCTAGAGTGTTTGGGATAGTTTATTTAGAGATTTTGCTATTTAACCATTTAAAATATATATACAGCTGAAATTAAAATGATCAGTTGCGTCTCTTGCTCTTATCAGAAAAGATGCTATCATAGGCTAATTTAAAATCAATTTAAGTTTGAGTCATTGATACAGGCCAGCTCCAAATTCCATTTAAGTCAATGGGAAGACTTAATGGGAGTTGGATCAGCCATGATATATTGAGGCACATGCTCAGGAAAACAATGCATCTCAGCACAGAATTAGGATCTCAAAACTGTTATAGCTAAAGTAAACAAGGGTAGAAAACACAACCCATGTTCAATATTATTATTTCATTTTCATATTAATTATATCACTTCTGTTAGGCCTTTATGTGGCCTCAAGTGGCTTCTCTTAATTATGTATTACATTATTATTTCACTTATAGTATCATCTGATAAGTGAAAGGGATGTTCCCTAGGTTGTCAGGCTAGTACCAGATAACACTTATTAGGTTTCTGAAAAATAAAGCAAAACACATAATTGAATACCTTTGTTAAGAATTTGTGGACTCTATTTGTCTTCTATTACTAGTATGTAGTAGATATTCTGTGCTTTGTTATGTAACTTTTCTTCCTTATCCAGAAATTTGCTTTAAAAAACTTCCTTTTCACTTGTTATTTTTCCTGATGATTTTTTATGGTTGTTTGTTACTTTTCTATAAAGGAGATAGTTGTGTGTCGATTTTATGGAAGGGGGGAAAAAACCTCTGTCTTGAGGCCTTCAAATTTGACTCAGATTAGATTCCAAATAATGACATTTTAAGTGGAATGCATTAGAAATTAGTTAAGCATATCTTATACATCCTAACTACAGTGCAGATACATTTTAATTTATGTAAAGCATAATCTTAAAACTCAGGCCTTGCTTCAATATGCTGCTATGTATTATCACCAAGATAATATAATCTATTTTTTCCTTAGAAAAGTACACCTGATTTTTTTAAATCTATTATTTGATAACATGTTGCAGGCACATTTGTGTAACCTAAAAAGTAGTGAAATGGAGGGGGGCAGGGGGAAATGAATGCCCATTCATGGAGACTGTTTGAACCTCTAATAAATAAAACACCTGATTAAGGCTATAGAAGAGTAGTGATAAGGAAAACTGACCTCAGACTCCATGCTATTTAAGACTTGGGCTTTTCACTGTAAATGTGATCTTGTTTCAGACTGTGAATGAGTCTCAAACTGCATGTTACTAGCTGCATTAGAGATACTGTAATAGTTGCAGATCATTCCCGTGAGAAAGGCAAGCAAGGTTTGGTGACTCCAGTGTAAGAGAGCTATCTGTCACAGATGTCAGTTTATCTGATTGAGACTCCTTAGCTGCTGCTTTGCCTGTACCATTCTCTATACCAAGACCTTTTGCATCTACAAGCTGCCAGCACAGGGGCACAAGGGAAAAAAAAACCCTCCCACTGTTGAGATAAAGCATAAAGATCTTTTTGGCTTTTTGTCTCAGCAGCTAAACAGGAAATTTAATTGGCTGACATCTGAACTTTTTTAAGAATCAGAATTCTTATGGGATATGTTTTTTTAGTTTATTTCATAATCCATCCAACATTTCATGTTTCATGTGTCATTAGCTCGTATTCTGTCAGCCTGTCTAAGCAATCTATAACTCTGTTGTCTGCTACAGAGAAAAGAGCTGTACCTTTTTATTGGTCACAGTCAGAGATTCATGGATCATTTTGATCAGAAAAAAATAAAGCTGAACTCTGAGGCAATCAGCACCAAAGATTTGCAGAGAATCAAGATTTGAAAATGAGATTTCATTATCCCAAAGTTTGATTTTTGATCCTAAGGAGGATTTACCTATGAAATAGAAAATGGAAGCCTGTATTTGGTCAAAATGAATCCAAGGTAAGGAGCATACAGTCAGGCAAAAGGCACAGTAGAAAATCTGATCCAGATTCTCACTTGCCTATATAAAAAGGGCATCATCCAAATGTTTCCATGTTTACAAAATAAATCAATTTGGATCATAATTCTATATACACGTGTGCACACAGGACTCCCCCTCCCAGCCCTCAAGACTTCAAGTATTCTATCCTTAAAACAATTCAATATTCTTTTTAAATTGTAATTGGGATAAATGGATATGGCTTTGTTGACTTCATTGAGACTACAATGGTTTAGAAGCTGAGGATATACCAACATTTCTAACAACTGAGGGACTTGCAGAGTAACACAATTCCCTTAATAGAAATCTATCCTCTGGTATGGGTAGTAGATGGCAGGTAGTAGAACAAGAAAGTCAACTACAAAAGATTGAAAGTATTGAGGGCTGCTAAAGACATCATCTACATTGTTTATGATTGTGAATGTAAAATTTATGGATTTACCACTTCTCTGTAATGTATTTACTCATGGAAGTTCTGTTCATATAAATCATCTGTTTTCCAATAGCAACCTGCATTTTTTTACCCTTCCCAGCTAAGTTCACTGAGGCAAGGAAGGGTCAAATGACTAGCCCAGGGTTGCATGATGAGTCATTGAATGAACCAAGAATATGTAGGATCTTCCTTGCCCCTAGCCCTTTATATCACTCTGCCACAAGGGGCTTCATATTTCCTTTTCAACTGCATTTAAATCCAAAAACCGCTAGGTAGAATCTTCTTCTATTAACTCTTGATGATATCATTCACACAGAATAAACAAACACAATAGCTGAGTTGTGTTGTTCATACATTAAATATATGTCTTTGTTTTCCTTTAAGTATCTCCCTTTGCTGGGTTTTGTTTACTGGTACCCATAAATCAGCATTCTGATCAGATGCTGTAATGAAGTCCTACCGAAGACAGTCGAAATTTCCACAGACATTAAGAAGTTCTTTAAAGGCTCCTTTCTCTTTGGGCTTGATTCACCATAGGATTCCTTCAGTTCTATGTTGGTGAAAAAATAATGGGTTCAAAACAGAAGTAGTAAATCAAGATTATATGGCTAGTTTCTCTTCTGGTATAAAACAGCATAGCACTGGGGACTTCAAATAGTGCTACTCCTGTTTACACCAGCTAAGGATCTGGCCCATTATCCTAAGATAAACTTGCATACTCTTAGGCCTAGTTCAGCTGAGATAAGCAGGTGTTTAATAGCTGTCTGGTGTGGGTTGCAGTTTCAGAAATAGAAAGCAGTTTTGCTTTTGCATGAAAATCACAAAATAATAATAATAATAATAATAATATCATGTGGGTGCCAGTTATTTCTTTTTTCCACTACAAAAGCAAGCCTTTCTCTTTTGGCTGCTCCTCTGCAGTACTGGTGCTGCACATGCAAAAGCTCTAGCTGCCATGTACAAGATACAAGCTAAAAATAAATCACTTAGAACAAATGCATTTTTTTCTTGATATGCAGAAACAAAAATTCAAGTATATGCAAATAAAACATGGTGCCCAGAGTAAATCAATATTCCTTCTGCAGGTTATCAATTGGCCACAATCTGGCAAAGATTTAAGCATATGCTTGACTTTAAGCACTAAGTCATAGGAACTAATGAATGGATAAAATTAGCATCTGTTAAATCCTGACAGATCAGGGCCTTAGATTTCAAGCTCTCTGGAGCAGTCCTTCTCATCTGTTCATGAACTGTATGGTACAGGGAAGGAAATAATTGAATTTTCATTTCATTGGCAGTTCCAAAGAATCAACAAGAATTTCATTTTTTGTAAGCCTAAAATACATTTTTTGTCAACTGAAACAAAACAAATTTGATAGAACAAAACACTTCATTTTACCCCAAACACTTTTTATTTTATTTCTGAACATTTTAAAAATGTTTTTAACTAAAACAGAAGGAATGTAAATGTCACATTGTTTTAAATTGAAACAGATCAAAATGTTTTATTCTGAAAATGTGAAAATGAAATATTTTGACATTTTCAAATTTTTAAATATAAGCAATTTATTAAAACAGATACAGACTCACAAACATGTTGAAAAATGTCAGATGCAAAAAATTAGCTACTGAAATAAATGTTGCTGGGATTTATAAAATAGGATACTATAGTTGAGACCAAACTTCCTTTAATTCCTTTGAAATACTCCTTCTTAGTAAGTAGTAATGAGAAATGTGAGTTTCATCTGTATGTGTAATAGGTTCAGCCTGGTGTACTAATGTTGTAACGTGCATTTTAGGTTTGAATGCAGCTGTGGTGTACTTTCCCAGTGTGTTGCAGTTCTAGAAACACATCTCAAAGGCATAATATGGAATCCTTTTAACTTTCAGTTCTTGTTGGGTGTTAGCCCTTTGGGCTGTTCAAAATCTCCCTCCTTTTCTAAATCCATTGTGAACTAGGCTGTAACATAAAGTATGTTAGGATATGAATATCAAAGCTCCCCTCTAAGGATTGCTTTACACTACCTAAAAGGTATACCTGCATTGTTCCTGTCAATGTCCTTTCTGGATTTAGGACAAATAAGAAGGGGGAAATTGAGTTTAAAGACATTATTAATGGAGGCAAATGAAACACCACATAGACATATTACATCCCCAATTGCCATTAAGGGTTGCAGCTTATATTTTGTGACTGTTTACTCTGGAAATGACTGCAGACTTTGGGGAACATTTTTCAGTTTCCTAACATCAGCAAAAACCCTTTATCCAGTGTTGAGGCTAGATAACATTTATACTTAGGCAGGCTTTTACTCCATTTTAAACAAATTGAGATGCACTTTTTTATGATAGAAGTATGAGCAGGAACCTCCTCATGCAGCTTGACAAAAATGTACTAGATTCAGTGATTAATTAATAAATGGGCTTGTATTTATTTGGTATCGCCAGCCTTGGCTAGCAAGCATCCAAATGCTAATGTGAAACACCAAGGCCAAAACTTTAACTGGTAGTACCGTACTGCTTTAAAAACACAGGATGGAAGCTGATTTTGAAATTGGGGCAGCTTGTTCTGGGTCAGTTGATTAAAATAAATAAAAATGAATGAAGAAGCAAAGAAATACTAGCATTTATAAAAGGCCCAATGTAGAGCTAAGTCCTTTCTTCAGTGCGTGCACTTAACATTAGGGTAAGGATTATTTGTGATTTTCTTTTATTGGACCAAGTTGGGACCACTATTGGATAAGCTTTCTGGCAGCAAGTGCCATTCTTCAGATCTGAACTGTTGTTTCCCCTTGACATTTCCTGAACCATCACAGCTACAGCAACTCACCAACCCTACTTAACTTTAAGCACATGTTTAAATCACATTGGGTGGGTCCCCACATGCAGGCGCATGTATTTGTAGCGGTAAAAATAGCAGCACAAATTTGTGCCACTGCTTTTTGCTGCTGCACATGCCCCTGCTTGCAGGGTTTGGTGCAGGACAAAATGCCCTGCTTCAGGGAAATGGCTGTTTCCACACTCTTCCTGGCTCCTGGTGTGCTGGAGGAGCCAGAGAAGAACTAGAGAAGGATTGAGCCTCCATGTCTGCCAGTACATACTCCTGTGCCATGCACCAAGCCACATTTTTTGAAGCCTTTTTTTGTTAATGGGATTTTCTGGTAGCAAGTTTTGCCCCTGCACTGCAAATTTTCAGCATGAGGCAAGTTTTAATGTGCTAGGTGTGTGGCTTGTGGCACCATAAAGAGGTTTGCCACACCACAAACTGCACATATCCACATATCTGGATCCAGTCCTTAATTTTAAGGTAGAATATGTGTAAGTGCTGTGTTGATTCATCATATAAGGGGCACTTCTTCAGACGGAGCCACACAATCAGAGAGTAATGCCTATATTCAATACATTGCAGGGGCTGAGGATGTCTGACATCACCAAGATGGCTCATTGAAAATTTTTTTGTTTTTTTTATGGAAAACATTTTCAACCAAATGTTTAATGCAAAAGATATTGAAAAGAAATATACTGAATTTAAAAAATTGGGGTTGAACAACTTCATTTGCTCCCAATTTTGGAGATTCCTATGGGAAAAAAGAACAAAAATACTTCCTCCCAAAATGAAGCAATATATTTTTTGTTTAAAAAAAAATCATGCAGAACTTTGTACAAAACAACATATATTTTTGACATTTTTCATGAAATGCACTTCCACCTTTACCTACTGCATTCATGTATCAAAATGACAACTGGGGGTATCAATGGACAGAAATGTAAATAAAGGAAAAGGAACTGTAAACTAAAAAGAGAAAAAGCAATTACTGCATATAAATTCCACTGTACTTTGTTCACTAGATAGTTTGTGATTTCTTAAACATTTTTCAACACATCTTAAAATTAAATTCTTCCAGAAGTTCACTACATATTGCAAAAATAAAAATAAAGTATTCCCCATAAACACTTAAAATCTTAAGACATCAATAAATCATATCCACTATATAGAAAACATGAGCTCCAAGAGATTATCATTTTTCAGTTTTAAAGTGTCATTTATCTAGCTATATATATAATGGGTGTCAACTTTGACTTTAACAAATATTATTTTTAGAAAATGGAATATTATATAACTAGAGATTCATATTCTTAATATATAGCACACCATTATTTTGAAGTTCCCAGAAAGGAGATGAAGCAAGAAGTATTTTGACATGACACTTTAAAAAATACACAGGTAGGCTTTATACTAAGAAGAATAATTCTGTATAATAAAAATAACTCACCTTATATTTTAATTATATATGTATTGTGAATTAATGGGAAAAAGTAGATAGTCTGAGAACTATTGCAGGGAAGATAAAACATTTTCATTGAGTTATTTTCATGCTTTTATCTTTACCTTTTTAAACTGAAATTTATAATGATTGGTAAACAAATTGCTTTATTGAAGTAATCAACTAAAGCCATCTTGCACAGATTTACTGTTCAAAGCTCCAGTGACCTATCTAATGACCCTAAACCTTAGTGTCACAAGTTCTTTCTAATCCTTAACTATCCGTGTCTAATAAATCCACCAAGCTAATAAAAGAGCTTTATTTTCTGTATTGATACAAGTATGGATTTATTTATTCTACATTACTCATGAAAGAGAGACTTTTCATTGAAAAATACCTGTGGAAAATGATTTATTGTAAGCAAGGTGTCATCTTTAAACAAATCTCTGGAAATTCTGTCATCAGAAATAATTGACTATGTGTCTTTTTTCATTTAATTTGTTACTTTTTATTGCCAATTTCTAACTCCAAGAGATTTTTTACTAAAATGTTATTCATTACACCATAATATTTACATATACCACTTCCTATCTTGCAAAGAAACGTTGTAGCTAATTGGAGCCAAACATCTGCCTGCAAATAATATGACACAAACTTTGGAAGGTATTACAGTCTGTAAATTGTTAGTTATTATACATCTGCATACAAAAAAGCCCACATATTAAAAACAGCTAAGATTAAGAACATGTATCAGAAACTAAAAGTTAAAAAATCCTTGTAGGATATTTTATTTTTTCTGAATCAAAACATTTCAAACCAAGGTCCTCCTGAGTTTAAAAAGAGCACTTAAATTTAAAAAGTTTTTATATATGGAACTCTACAATTAAAACACCCAAGCAAATGTACCTTTGCCCTACATATTGCAATAACCAAATAATTATGATTAAGGCATTTCAGTGTTTCAAATTAGAGGATTTTTTAAACCATTCCATTTCTTTCAACATAATTTTCCATTAAAGGACAGAATTAAGGTTGTATAAAAGTGTTTAATCGCTTTTGAATTTTATTTAGAATTAATTCAAAGGATCGAGTTCTAAAACAGTTATAATTTGAAGCTTGAAAAATGCAATATAGATTTCATATTCAATTGTATCTCCACTAATAAAAGCAATTTTTAAAAAAATTGTTAATAAGGCAACTGGTCCTTATTATGTCATCAGATTGGCACTGGCAAACCTGACTGCCTACACAGAGCCTTATAAATGTGGCTTGGTATAAATGTAGGTATCTATCCACACAGAGTCAACAGTAGGATCTATCAATTTTAAACCAACTATGCTTTCTTTCTAAAAATTTTGCAGCCCCAGCATAAGAGCCCTAGGACTAAATATCAGATTATTTTTATATCACCTATTCACCAACTTCTGAGACACATCGAGGAATCTGAAGTTGACCAATTCTGTAAATCATCTCTTCTCACTGTGAGAAATGTAATTATTGAAAGATATTTTTTTTTAGGGTGGAGAGAAATTAGCACAAAATCTTTTTTCCTGTTGATTGTCGATATAGCCAACATATTGCACTTTTGGGGTGTCTATGAAATCAAAAGGATGGTTTTATGAAAAAGGTGGAAATCAAAGTTTGGAGATGTGAACCTTGGAATCTTTTGCCTTGGGCAAATATGGTCCTCAATGGTCACTTTCTCAAAGTGTTATTGGGATCATAAGACCCACACTTTTCTTATTTTGCTGCTCAATAGTCCTAATAATACTTTGTGCATTATAGTAAAATTCACTCCTGTGAAGAAATCCAGCACAGGACTTGTCCATTAAATATTCAAAATATGGCTTTAAATAGGCCCGTTTGTCAATTTTAGCTCTCATACATTATCTAGATGCTTCATGGTATAGCTACAAGGCAAGAAATGAGTGATACCAAAGCTCCAAGAAGGTGACCTGCCTAATTGCCAAATTATCAAGCTTCTCTGTGCTTCATATTTGCTAGATGTGACACAGTATATACCACACAGATTTATGATGTATAATATCATAATTCTAGGTAGCTATGAAATATCAGATCAGTCAGTGTCAATGGTTAGAATACAGTAATATATTACAGAATACAATAAATGATTCCCTATTTTCTCTTTACAAAAGATAAGTACCTCATGTGGATTCCTGCAAGGAAGACAATAGATTCCAGGGGTTCCTGGTTCTCAGTTGCATGCTTAGTCCATTACTAGATCCTTCCTCTATAAATAGTAAAGCATATAATATACAATGCTGTAACAATTGATAAGCAAGACTGGTGAAAGTAATGCTGCTGCATAGTACCATAAGAATTTTGAAAGCTCAAGTTTTAGGCATTCATACAGCTAATCCATTTAAAGAAACAGAACAAGAATGCATAATTTGATTCTTCCTGCCTTTTGATGTATATTTACAGACACACAATATCTTGTTGGAGAACCTATGCATAAAAATGTTGGAATGTGTGTATATCAAACCCAGGAAATGGACAAAGTGTAAAGAAAATCTTAGTGCATTTGTAAAGAAAGGTGAAACCGATTTAATTTCTTATTGATTTGTAGTCTCTAAAAAATTAGGAATGTCCAATAATGGGAAATATAGATAAGAGTGGCAGTATGGTCAAGTGAATAGGGCACTTGACATATACATACGAGACCTGGGGTGAAATAAAGTCCCATCAAACTTAATGGGAGTTTTTCCATTGACTTCAGTGAGCCAGAATTTCATACCTGAGTTCTGTTCCTATCTTTGCCACTAATCTGCTACATAAGCACAGATAAATCTCTGGGTCTCTTCTGCTATCTGCTCCACTGATCCTTTGTTTTATACAAGATGTTAAGCTCTTGGGAACAGAGACTTTGTCTTGCTATGAATTATAACCATGTATAGCAAAATGAGACACAAATGTCAGAGGAAGAGGAAGAATAGCCAGATTTTCCTGGTACAACTGAACAATGAGTTAATTAAGGAAACATTAAAAATGAAATAATTTCTTTTTAGTCTTCACTGTGTATAATTTCCTTTTGCTAACCCTACTTTCTTAATCCAAAATCCATAGAATTTAGATATTAGTGTATACTCTTCTTTAATTACTAGAAAAGGCATTAAAGTTGTAGTTACAAGAATATTTTACTGTACTTCATGTACTGTACTTAATCATTTTGAATCTCACTCCCCATGAATGACACAAGACAGAGGTGTGAGGTCTTTCTCTGGAGTGAGTCTTCTCACTCACAAAAGTTAGAGAAGTGCAGGAGGCAGAAAAAACTTAGCATTATTTTTTCTGATTGACAGCCTAATAAGGCACTTTTGTGAAGATACTTGCGAGTGTTGTTACATCCAATTAGTGGTCCCCTCTAGCATTGCTAGCCTAATTTGTGAGGAAGATAAGATTAAAAAAAAAACCAGGAAAAATGTTCTCTATACTAACCCTTGAAAAGGATATATGAAAAATATGACAGAAAGTCTTACAGAGTCCATATGCGTGTGTGTGTGTGTGTGCGCGTGCGCGCATGTCCATGCATATACACACATGTTATAGATATGTATATAGATACAGAAGTATTGAAAGTACATTTTAAAATCTGCCAGTGAAATGGTTAATGTGGAAATAAATCAACATTCCTTTCTACCTATGTTGCAAACATTATTATCTCCAAGTCACATTTTAATTTCATACTTGATGCTTCAGCTCATGCCATGTTTTTAGTTAGCGATGGCCTATTAAGCTGCTAATTTATATACTGTTGTGAAGGCCTCTGTAAATGCTGCTCTGTAAATAATAGAGCAGTGATCCATAACCACCTTCCATGTAACAGCATAGAGTCCACTGCAGCTAATATGAAAGAACTGCTGGTTGCTAGGTGCCAAAATGCTGCTTGCCTATTTAGGAACTGCTATAGTTTTGTCTCCCTGCTAAGATGACAAAAGTGTAATTAGAGATTAATCAAGAGCTACATTAGTGCCACAGTTTCCTGCAGGCTGACTTTTGTTGCTCACCAGCAGTTAAGTGCATCTGCCTGTATTTACCAGTTCTCTGGATATTTAGAAATTTATTGTCATATTTACAGAGACAGCTATAGAAGAGTTATCAAATCATGGAGCAAACTTGACAAAATGAATATAATTTACAATTCCAGATTTGAGTCTATTTATTTTTTAAAAACATTCCCTACATGAAAATGTTTTAAATGTTGTGCCAGTACATGATTACTGAGGTGGGATTCAGGGGGGCGAGGGGGGCAGTTAGGCCCAAACCATTTGTGGTTTCTAGTGTATGTTCACTAACATGAAACTCTGGATTACATATAAGGGTGTTTTTTGGGGTTTTTTAAAATCAAAATCAAGATAATTTATAAGCTGATTTATTTAGATTTTCACAAATTAGTTGACTTTCTGGTTGGCTTTCTTAAGCTGTGACACTGAATTCAGTCTCATTCATATGCCCATGAGCTGCATCTTTACTAGAAGTAACATTTATTTGTAAATAATTATGCTAGCTAATTTATGGTGGAGCATTCTATCTGTTGTAATGCTCAAAAATGGAGAAATAAACATCCTCTACCCTGCAGGACCCCTCTCTCCAATTCATTTTCTGGTCATTTTATTAGAGATTTTACAAACATTAAATAACATGTTAGTAAGTTATGAATTGAGTCCTGCTCTATTGAAGGATAAGAGCTTAGGTCTACTAGTATCTAAGAGCTAAATCAAGAAAGAGACTTAATAGTAGAAGAGTATGGTAACACCTACCACACCTACCAGAGCAGAATCCAGAATGCTGAGTGAGGAGCTTAAATCCCCTATATAGCCCATGATGAGGATTAAACATCTCCGAACAGTTTTCAAAACAGCCAGAAAGCTGAGCAGGGATCTGCCTAGAGCTAACCAATATGGAATTACTGAAGACAGTGTCTATGTTGTTGCCAGTAGGGGTGTGTGAAGTGGGCCCTATTCAATTTGGATTCAGCCCGAATTGGAGACAGTGATTCAATTAATTGATTCAGATGCCTGTTCCTGATTCGATTAGGTCAAATCTGAAGATTCAATGCTGATTCAGAGAATCAGCAATTAGGACATAGACACAGCTTTAAATGTTTTTTCTACATACCTCAAGGTACCAGTATGGCTTGTGAATGCTGCAATGCTGGGGCAGATGAAGCATCCAACAGGAGTGCAGGGTGGCCTTCTGCATGCTTGAAGGCAAACCTGGAAGTGGACCGGAAGTACTTCCAGTCCACTTCTGAGTCCACCAGGGAGCATGCTGTGGGTCCACTTCTAGGTCTGCTGCTGAGCACACTGGGGATCCCCCCTGTACTCCTGTGGAATGCTCCATCTGCCCCAGCATCACAGCATTCACAAGCTGCGTCTGGTACCTTGAGGTATGTAGAAAAAACATTTAAAGCTGCGTCTGTGTCTGAATCATCAAATCTTTCTGAATATCTCCAAATCAATTTGGACAGTTCTGCTTTGATTCACAGAGATTAAAGGGTCTCATGATTTGATTTGGATTCAGAGATTTGGCCACTGAATTGAGCCGAATTGCCACCAAATCAAATAAGGGACCAAAGCTTCCCACAACTCTAGTAGCCAGTCCTTTTGCGGTTTTAGTACTTTAGGATATCAGGAAGCCATTTCTATCTATTGGGATCCACAGCCCAAAAACACTCCTGAAAGGTGCCTACAATCCTTCTTTCAGGTTTCAATATGAATGACTAATGTAAAGGATTATGATATAACTGTGAAAAATGCTAATGTAATTCTAATATGTAGTAGGCAGGCTATTTATGTAAATACAAGGTATTGGTATTGCTGGCATTTATAAGGTCTGTTTTTTTATACAGTTTTGGACTCTTAAGTTCAGGAAGGATTAATTTAAACTGGGAACAGATGCAAAGAATAACTACTGGAACCATGAGAAGAATGGAGAACCTATTTTATAAGACCTTGGGTTGTTTAGAGAGGAAAATGAAGTTCAAGAGAGAATAGGACTACTCTTTATGATTACCAGAAAGGGAAAAGTGCTATTTAAGTTAGAGAACAATACTATCATGTAATCAAATCACTACAAACTGGCCATGAGGAAATTAAGGTTGGAAATTAGAAGGATGCTTCTGAAGGTTAAAGGAGCAAAGGCCTGGAACTGTATTCTGAAAAAGTAGGGGGAAAGAGCTTGACAACTTTAAGGAAAAGATAGATCATATAGATTATTTTTGAACCAATAATAAGCACACATGATATGTCGTTTTAAGTATGTAGTATTACTACAATAGAGATGAAAGGAAGCTCATATTCCATGTTTTGAGGCTTCTTCTGGTCACCTGTGTTTCCAGCATGTTGTAGTGGGTGTACAAATTTGTGAGGAATTAACACTAACACACACCCAAAACAGCTTTCTCATTCAAATATTTGGAGTCAGGAAGCAATTTTCTACTAGGTCAGTCAGACTGGTTAGGACCTGACCTCCCTTAGTAGTGTGGGATATATCCCAGTTCCTCAGATCATCTGCTCATACATACTTAAGAATTCTGCATTGGTTATGCCATTTTCTCTACTGCTCTTCTCTTCTAGTGCACAGTAGGTTTTGTTTTACCAAGTGTTTGTAGCTATGATGTATGAAAGGAATTGGAGTAGTGGTTCTTGTGAAGCCTTTTACAAAAAAAATGGCAACCAAAATGCAGATTCCAACTACATACGTACATTCAAATAATCTGGGAGGATTCTCCCAGGTTTGTTCTTCTGGTAGAAAAAATCACCCAGAGCTGCATGTTACAAATATTTGAATGCTGAGACCCTTAAGAATAGAGAGTTTGCAGTGCTGACACTGTGCAGAGGGGGAAGGGAGAAAGAAGGGGAAGTCTCCATGCATGCATCTGAGTACTCTCTGCAAGCTCTCTTAGTCTGCTTGCTGACAGATGGCAGCAGTACATAGGGCAGCCCTGACTGGCTGATCAAGGTTCCCCATAGTCAGCCTGTGCTTCCTTGTAGTGCAATGTGAGGAATGTGAGGAGCATGTTCTGCTTTTTAGTAGAGCAGCAGAGTCCAACAAGCAGCACACTTTCTCCCTTGGGAGGACCTAGGGGAGGGGAATACTATATCCTTTTCTGAGAGAAAGCACAGCATGTACAGGCATCTCTGGTCTCCCAGAAGAAACTCTTCTTAGAATGATTTAATCCTGGTTTTGCCCAGATTACTTTTGTCCTAAAGCAGCCATTTTTACTCCTGGAGAAAAAGCCTGAACATCTGAACAGTTGTGGCTTCTTCTAGGAGAGCAATCTGTGTAAAGACTCAGAGTCCTGGAAGGCCCCTGCCGATCCTACATTGCCATGTTTGTATATTTAAAGCCATGAATAGAGATGGCCAGAAAGTAGGTTTTTCCTCATAAAAATAATTTCTGTTTTGATAACTTGTTCAGCTGGAAACATTTTTTTAATTTCCCAAAAACAAAACTTCTGTTAATATTCAGTTTCAAAACAGTAGTTTCCTATAGGGCCAAATGCCTAGTCATCCTAGGGGCCCTGAAAGACCCTGCTCTAACTCTAGGTTCAGTGTGCAAAAGTCCTGAGAAACATAGCTTCCAGGTCTTGTTTGTTCCAGGGAGCTGCTCATTGAAATTGATACTCTTGTCAGTTTCACCGTAGTTTCTAGCAGTGACAAAATTGCTAAAAGTGTCAGTTTCATTGAACTACTGCTCAGGACCCCCAGGATTCTTTGCCTGAGGAAAGTGGTCTGTAAAGACTTCTGAACTCTCAGGCTGTCTCCAGAGCTGAGCAGCATAACGTACCCTCTGGCCAAGAAGTACAGAAAACCGGGACCCCGGCCCACCACATGTTCAATGATTAAGTTACCCAAAGCTACAAATCCTGGGAACCTGTTCCAACAGCCCCAGTCTCCAAGATCTTGTTCCAGGAAGGAAACTGGAGCAACACTTTGCTTAGCACTGAACTTCAAGGGCTTCTGGATACCTGGCTCCACAGAAGGGAGACTGGTAACCTTGCATGGTCAGTCACCTCACAGCAATGGGCCCAAGAAGAATAATGATGCATAGCAATCTACTAAGAATCCTATCTTTTTGGCCAGAAGTTGATAGAACTCAAGCTGTTTCAGGTAAAACATATGAGTTCAATGAATTGGCAATATCTAACAAACTAGTTTGAAAGGAATAAAAGACCCATTGTAGTCTGGAAGATTCATAGATGTAGGGTCAGAAGGGACCTTGCAGATTTTCTAGTCCGACCCTCTGCCCTGGACAGGAGAGAAACTGGACTCAAATGACCCCAGCTAGGTAATCATCAAGCCTCCTCTTAAAGACCCCCAAGGTAGAAGCCAGTACTACTTCCCTTGGAAGTTGGTTCCAGATCCTAGCCACCCTGACTGTGAAGTAGTGCCTTCTAACATCTAGTCTGAACCTACTCTCTAACAACTTATGGCTGGTATTCCTTGTTACTCTGGGAGGGGAACAAGGTCTCTCCCATTCCCCGTTGGTCCCCACCTAGTAAGTTTATAGACAGCTACTGGGTCCCCTCTCAGCCTTCTCTTGTGAAGGCTGAACAGGTTAAGGCCTCTCCTCATAGGGTCTGCCCTTCTGTCCCTGGATCATGCAAGTGGCCCTCCTCTGGACCCTCTCAATGCTGCCCACATCCCTCCTGAAGTGCGGCGCCCAGAACTGGACACAGTACTCCAACTGTGGCCTGACCAGTGTTGCATAGAGGGGGAGGATCACCTCCTTGGCCTTGCTTAGCTAATCAGAACTAACCTGAAGGCCATCAAAGTTACTGAAAGTCTTTCCTTTGGCTTCTTTTTGCTTTGAATCAGACTCATAAGAAAGCTGCAGTTTCCAAGTGAAATAAAGTACATAGTTTTGTCTACACAATTCTTTAGAGCAGTGATTCTCAACCAGGATGCTACAGTACCCTTGGGTGCTTTGAGATCCTTTCAAAGTCACTGTTGGGTGCCACACAATTTTAGCACTGTTAAGTGTGCCAATATGATTCAGAAGATACACTCAGATATTTAAAATAGTATTCATAGTGTTAAAAAATTCTGACCTATGATCTTTTTAACAGAATTGTTCTATCATTTTTCTGTAGTAAAAAAACAAAAACAAAAAACAAGTAAAAACTAAGAGCTGGCACTTCCCAGCGGGCACTTCAAGTCTATCCAGGGGCGCCTCAAGACCAGGGGTGGGCAAAATGGCTGATCCTCCAAACAGCCAGACTCCATTTCCCAGCTGTCCCTGCCCACATGGCTTGGGCCAGTCTCCATGGAGACCCCAGCTGCACCTGCATGGAAAAGCTCAGGTTGGGTTTGCCATCAAAGCCAGCCTGAGTTGCACTGGCAGCGTGTGCAACAGAGCAGCTCAGGGGGCTGCTCTGGAGCCACTGGGAACTTGGGATGGGGGCAACTTGATCTGGAGCCAGGGCAGAGCCGCAATCTGTAGCCTGCATGCTCTGGGCAGGGGTGTACAAGCAGAGAATCATGGCTCTGCCCTGGCTTCCTGTAGTGGTGACGGCCTGGTCTGGAGTTGGGGCAGAGCCATGATCCCCTGCTTATGTGCCCCTGCCCACAGCATGCAGGCTACAGATTGCACAGCCTCTGCCCACCACCAGCAGCAGACAACAGGCCCTCAGAGCACTCACAGCCTGTGGAAAACATAACCCCTTGGTGGCATGCTGTCCAAATGAGCCCAAAAACTGTATGTGGCTGGGCTGCTGGCTCCATTATGCAGGGTTCACATGCATGAGCCCCACACTGACAGGGAGAGCACCGCATGATGAAGCCAGTAGGGTGGGGCATGGGGTGTGGCTGGGGCAACAAAGAGAGGGGCAGAGCTGGCCTGGTTCCATAGCACAGAGATCCCTACCATTCCCCATGACCTGCGCCTGGCAGTAAGCAGGCAGGGCTGAGCTGCTGGTTGCATTGCATGGGGCTCCCCACAGAGGTGCGTGGCTTGGGCAAAGTACCCAGAAACTGCATGTGAGCCCCATGGAGCCCCATATGATGGCTCTAGGTGGACCCCATGCTCCCACTGGCCCAGGTTCCATGCTTCTGCCATCCTACCCTAGGCCCCCACCAACCCTGGCCCCCATGCTCCTCCCCAGCTGCTGCTGCACTTCCATCCGCTGTGTCCCCCTTCCCCTTCCTGCTGCCCTCACTCCATCCATCCACCACCCTCCCCCTACACTCGTACCTGCCTGCCTCTCCTCCTTACCCCTGCCCACCACTGCTCCCCCTCCCACTGCAGCTGCTTGCCTACCTGTGTGGCTGGGGTCAAAGTTGCCTCATGGGGGAGGATGGGAGCCCAGTATGTGCTGCCCCCATGGGAGTGAGTGGGTCTTAGGCCAATGTGAGCACAGAAGGGGCAGCCCAGGGCCAGGCCAAAAACAGTGAATTAGTAGGCACCTGTCTGTGGGCTGGATGAAAGCGCCTGGCAAGCCAAGCCATATTTTCCCTGTCCCTGCCTTAGACAGTACTGGCCACGGATACCCTAACAAAAGATCTAATCAGCAAGTCAATTAAGAAGCCTTTTTCAGAATTTCATTTCTACGAAAAAATAAATACAGTTCTTAGGCAGTAATTTTAATCTGGACATTTGTTTTTAATTCTCAGTTTCTTTGGGAGATAGAAATTCCGTTGCTATCCAGGTAAAATTATTCATTTTTGCTGATGGGCATTCTAAAACAGAAAGCTTAGAGCACTTACCTATGTTTTCATGGCAAGATAGTGGCAGAGCTAAGGACAGAATTGGCCTGATAGCCTGCTTTTTATGGCATGCCTACAATGCAGATTCTTTACCATAGTGTAGATGTACCTAGGAGTCTATCTAAAGGAGGGTGAAACTAAGGTTTTTTCATGGCCCACTCACAGTGTGAAGAGCCACTTTTGTGGGTATTTTGTGGTGGCCCCAAACCTTGCCCCAGTTGGCCAAGGGGCTCCAAAGGCCATGCCCCTCACTGCTGATTGGCAAGGAGGGATACCCTTCATGCAGCCCCACCCCTCAACACTGATTGGAAGAGAGGCCTAGCAGGAGAGGAGGGAGGAGGGGAAGCCACCATCCTGGCTGCTCTCTTTGATCCTGCTTCACCAACTGGTGCCTTCTCCTCCAAGGCAGGCTGTGAGGTTGGGCCAGCATTTTATTTTTAACAAGTTTTTTATTATTTTTTTTGAGGTGTTCTACGGAAAGTCTCAGCAAATGCCATATTTCATGGTGATCACAGAAACTGCCATTTTTTTGCAATTTCCATGAACATAGCAAACATACAACTTAAGTGGGTCTCTGGACACTTCTAAGTTAGCTTTACATTAAACAGAGAGCACAGTACACATCAAAAAATATTCCTAAGGAGTTGAGGAAATAATGAGACTGTTAGCCAGTGCTGTCCTACATGCTGCCCTAGCTGGACTATCAGCAATAGTTGGGTTAGCTAAGTTTAACTAGCATAGATATATCAGAGTAACAGCAGTCACCTATCCCCTTTAGCTGTCTTTTCTGTTGACATTTTCTGTATAATGACTGTGATTGATGTAATGAATTTGGCATCATTCTCAATAGAAAACACATGACAATATGAATAGTATCAAAATTAGGCACATACAAGAAGGATGCAGAATAGGCCCTTAATAAGAGGCACAAAATCCCTTTTTGTTATCTAAATCATCATCCCTTGAGTGACTCTATCCACTTGTCACTGAGAAATGGTCTATTTTCTGTAAGCTTTAAGCAAGACACACTGGTCTAATGTGTCCATTTGTGGGCTATCTAGGGGGATAAGTCTAGTATTACATAAAGAATGTGTTCTGTTTCCACCATGAGGGCAGGAAACTTTACAGGGAAACCTAGAGGAACTCACTCACACTTAATAGGACCAATGCTTACAATCTAATGAGCCTATAAAACACACACAGTGGACAGTAAAAGCACAGAAGGTAGGCAGCCCACCCTGAATGTCTTTATTTTAACTGAAAATAAGTCAGAAACTGAATATAGGAAGTAATATACAATGTTAGATAAAGAGCTCTGTGCTTGGACTAATAATATAAAAATCTACAATTCAGCATTCCTTTAAAATGGACAAACTAAAAGGTATTAGTTACTAAAAATTAAAGTCCTGATTTCACTCACATTAAATTTTCTGTGAAAATATTTTTTTTCAGAATTTCATTTCCATGGGGGGAGGAAAAGAGTTTTTGACTTCTAATCTTAGTTGTGTCATCTTTTAAATTTTCGATTTCTTCAGGAGACAGAAATTGTATTTTACAGCAAGATCAGCCTATACATTTACTGATAATGAGTACTATAAGACAGAAAAAAAAAAGATACTTTCCTAAGGTTACACTACAAGTCAGTGATAGAGCTACAAACAGAAGTCAGGAAGCTTGCCTTCTATGGCATGTCTACGCTACAAATTTTTCAGTGTAGCGTAAAGTCACGGCTCATGGTATGTATTATCTAAGATTACTAAGTATTGGTATAAACCTTATATTTATTAATATCTACAGGTTTGTAGATACTAAAGCTATTGTTGCAAGCAAGAGATTCCAGTACTGAGGCAGAAGCAGAGGAGTAATGGAATTGAGATGTCTAGAAAAATGCTGAGTCTCAGTGCAAAGATGAAGGTATAGGAGGTGTATGCGTATCTGGACTCATTCATATTTTATTTCCCATTGGCTAAAGCAGGAAGTCTGGTCTGTTTCAGGGGAGGAAAGAATCAGATTATCTTAAATGTTTCTCCGCTCTTGGTCTTTAACCAGCCATTTTCCAAAGTCCTCAGAGGCAGTGCACTGGGTCCTGGGGTGCTTTTGTCAGCAAGACACTTGCCTGCCTAAACACTTTCTTCCAAAGCCCTTCCTTTGACCCTCCATAGCTTCATTTCTTGTTCTCCTCAGACTTTTCTCTTCTACCCAAGATCTTTTCCCAAGTTCTGTAAAAAAACATCTGAAGAATTTGGCTCCCACATCATCAATATTCGTGTTGGGTATCTTGCAAAGCAACTTTTCCCCATGCACTCTTGGAAGCAGCAGTGTATTCATAGGAGCACTGACAACTGGCTAAAACGACTGCTAAGCTTCAAAATCAAATGGTACGTCTCACAGCCTTTATTTTATATATAAAATAAACTATACTGTCTCTATGTCATTAGTTTTCAAACTCTTGTCTATGGCCATGCAGACTATGTCTAAGAGGTCAGTGAATGATAACTATGATAAATCAAAGGTATGTGAATACCCACACCTACCATTCAAAAGGGTCCGTGCCTCCATTCAAAATTTCCAAAGGGATCTTTGCCTCCATTTGAAAATTTTTAGGGGTCCACAAATGAAAAAAGGTTAAAAACCACTATTCTATATGCACATACACACCCACCCACCCCATATTTCCTCATGTACACCATGCACCTTTTCCCCAAACTAACAGCTGCTAGAAACAAGAGTATACGTTATATGAAAGAAATATAGTAAAAGCACATTCTGCTACTTACTCGGTGAAACTGAAAGTAAAATCAACAGCGATCCTCAATGAGTAGGCTGAGTTCCCTAGCTGCTGCTACTCAGTTACTTATTACAAGGAAAGATCTCTTTTTCTTCTTTCTACCTTTAAAAAACAGGTGCATATTTTAATATGGGACATATTCTTTGGGAGAGAAAATGGTTTGTGGGGGGTATAAGCACCAACAATCTACCTATCCTATTTTATATCTGGTGCATATCAATGTGATATCCAACTTAGATCCACAGTGGATTACATATATTCAAGGGCAGTGAGGGGATTTTTGTTGTTTACTTGTTTGGAAAGGAGGAAAGGAAATCTATAGATATGTTACAATTTTCACTTGAGCCTAGCTTTTATTTTTAAGGTGAGTTACCTTGCAATAAAGACAGGTGGGGTTAAATGACTAGAAAAACATGGTCCAGGAACTCCAAATAGTATTGCAAACCTAGAATCCAGAGGTTTCACCTGTCTCTAATTTTCCAAAGTTCATCATCATATAAGAACTGGCAATATAAGTTTCCCACAGATGAGAACGTTTCTTATGTAGAAAGCAAAAAAAAAAATAGCTATAGAAAATATTAAATGGATTATAGGCAAGCCCAGGTATGTTGGGTGCTCAGACTTGAAGCAATAGAGAATGATTATGTATTAAAATAAAGAAGTTCTCCAGAATTAAGGAAGAACTTCTGTATAACTGTAGCAGTCACTTGGGATCAAACGTTAGATCCAAAAGCCAGCTGCACACCACAGATGAACAATTTTGTTCAACACAATTACCTTGATTGCAGCTAATCTGATTTGGACTGCTGTATATATGTATGTGTATCTAATTTTACATAAGGGGTGATGCCTTTGGTGGCTGAATTAGGTCAAAATACAAAAGAAAAAATAGCTAATAAGCAAGGAACATTATCAAAATTTTAAATCCACAATTGTACTCTATTTCCACAAACCCACTGCTTTGATGAAAATTGTTTATTGCATGGCTAAGTTCTTATCTAGAAGGCATCTTCTGGGCTTTGAAGATTTTACCATAGTCTTAGAAATAAAAAAATTGAGCAAATTGCTGTGCTTTTCTGTAATTTTATAAAACAGGGTGTTTCAAGATAAATTACACTAGCGGACAGTATCTGTCTTGTACCACAAAACACATGTAAAATACCTGTAATTTAGTCATTTCAAGGCATGCATGAAAAAAGGTAATAAACACAAATACAGCCATTCTAGTTTGCAGACATGCAGACTTCACAAGTTAGAAGGATCTCAGGCTTACTAAATATCAAAGATAGGATCTGTACTACACACCAAACTACATAAAATTGCCTTCAAATTTAAGGTGCAATTTATTTCAAATGGCATAAAGTTGAAGCTAGCAGCACTAGCACACACAGATACATATGCACTGGTTATCTGCGTGTCAGTATCTGCAGTTAGAAATAGAATCCCTCTCCGGGTGATAGATAAAATTGTAGTTACATCTAATGTACAAACATATTTTGATATAGTATACAAAATAAAATATGGTCATATTATCTTCATTTCTGTGCCAGTATTGGGGAGAGGGTTGTAATAAACATTTTATATTGTCCCTTTCTATATAATGCTTTGCTTTGAGAGTACTTCTTCCCTCCCAAACTCTCACATTATATTTAAAATGTTATTATGTGTTCAGTGTGGTTTTCTGTCATTTTTCCCTTCTTTTCTCCTATTCAGGAAGCACTTATTTGACCAGAATGTATTTTCTTTTCTAGTATTTATAAAAAAAAGAAAAAAATTAAGATCATATTATTGTCTCTTGCTTTGCTTCAAAAACAGGAACAAGAAAGAAAAGGTGACTTGGGCAGAAAAAAGAATGACAAACTTTAAATTGTCTGTTAATGTGCTGAATTTTAGGAGTTAATATTTATTCCCTTGAACTCATACCACTCTCAAATATAAACACATGTCCAGGATGGTCCTTTTCATAATGGATGAAGATATTTAACATTACTCTACCATGTGCCCCGTTTTTCTGTTTTACTTCCAACACCATGTGACATTTGAAACTATTATTATTCCAATGTGAAATATACAATACTATAAATTTACAGACCTTTACACATTGGATTTCCTTAGAGTTCTCACTTTTTTGTTGTGCTCCCCAAACACTGTCCTTATGTTAGTTAAGCACCAAGGGACTTTTGAAAATCTCACTAAGCACCAATCTTATGGCATCTAAATTCCCTTAATAATATGCCTTCTATTCTTTTGGGATATCAACCCTAAAACTCCAGGTGTACAACTGTATTGCCCCAGCAGAAGTTGATCCTTTTTTGCAATGAAACTTCCAAAAATGTAAGTAGTAATAAGAAAAGCAATTAAAATCTGAGCTGGACATTTTCTGAAACCACAAACTGAGCTTCAATGTGTTCTAAAAACTGCTAAGAATCTGCATTTCTAAGAATTTATGTATTTTATGGTATGAAACAATTCCAATAAATGAAACAAGAAGAACCATTAAACTGTGAATTTGAGGAAAGTACAAAAATATGACTTTCAGCAGTGATACAGCAGAACGTGGGATACCTTTCATGAAGATCAATTTTGCAACACATTGCATATATCCTATCTGTGATTTACATGGTGTACACACTGTGTTTCTCTCAACATCAGATTTTTTTTAAATGGTGAAGTCTGAAGATAAATAGAAGCAGCAGTAGTGACACTTCAAACATTTCTAGCATGGTCTTTATCAGACAGGTACTGGTGAGACATAAGAAGGAATATACATAAGGGTAATTAGCACTAAAGAAATGATACAGAGGATGAATGGTTTCCTTTGGGCAGAGACTGTTCTCATGGAACATGTACAGACTTCAGGCAGACACAAAGTTACAGTATGCCCAATTACTCTGTCACTATGGAGGCTGGTAATTGTCTTTTTAAACACAGAAATCCCTGACACCTGTGAATTTTCCTGTATATCCATTAACCTCTGGGTTTGGTAGTCTTTTTTCTATCGTATCATCTACCTCTTTGTACCAGTGCTTCAAGGCAACTCTGCTGATTACCATTTCTGGGAATACTGCTGCTTCAGGTGCAGGAATCTAGAAATGACATTTCAGTATTGGCAGTGCTGATTCACTGGCACTAACATGTCATTTCCAGAAGCACTACCTCTCACAGACATTCCAGCATGGCAGATCAGTGGGTCGGAGGGTAAAAGCAGGTTACCCATGGGTGGAAGCAGATAATGGGCATTTTATTACAAACACATCTCTTTTTTTAAAGCTGTTATTCTCAAGGATTATTCATGTGACCCCAGCCATGATTTTGATTTCATAAAATGAAATTGTAGTACTGTTCATGCCCACAATTGATTATGCATGCGGTCAGTATTAACAGATTTAACAGATGCATTTTATTAACCTCTTAGTTGCTAGACTCTTTTGAGTAAGATGGTGGGGTTTTTTTAAATTGTGCATCTTCATGACCGAAATTCACAATCAGGCTGGCATTAAATGTGATTCATGTATCTGACACATTCAGACACAGACAGTTCAAATACAAAACAATAAGCATGTTCTCATTTAAACAATTATTGGTCTCAGAGTAAAGGGCTGCTAAGCTGAAAAAGGATTACCGAGGTATGTTGTTTAAGATATAATTTCTATGAAGAGAACACATTTAAGATTCCCCCTCCCCACACCCCCCCC
>NW_017729024.1:148526993-148534995 GCF_001723915.1 Gavialis gangeticus | reverse complement strand
CCCCCCCCCCCCCCCCCCCCCCACACACAAACACCTTCCATTTAGGAAGCACTACTTGTATCAGAGGGTTTATCTTTCTAATATTTATAAAATTAAAAATTAAGTTGTTTTTTCGTGGAACTAAAATAGGAACAAGACGGAAAAATGCAATTTAGAAAAACAATAAGAATGGCTGTCTTTATGTTGCTACATTAATGTGTTGAATCTATGAGACAGTATTTATTCCCTTTGACTCGCATTGCCATGATATGTGAACATGTTTCCACTAAAGTCTTTTTTCATTATTTAAAAATAATATAGCTGAAAACAAATTGTTTTCAATTTTCTTAATTACAGATTTTCTTGCAGCGTGATTCAGTGTGTGGATTCTTTCCTTTAACTGAGTGTTGAATCAGTGCTCCTGGATGTTGCTAAGGCATCAGCCCCCCATCCATGACTACATTACATGATATACATGATTAATTTCTGTTTATTCAAATCCCCTCTTTTAATTGTAGTTCACAGCTTGTAAAATCCTAGTGTAATGTGCCTGCGCACCGCTGGGCAAATAAGGGATCCTGTGGAGGCTCTTCCCTCTCCAATGTCCCTCACTGTCCCTGCTCAGCTTGCTGAGTACACTGGGCTTTTATCTACACTGGAGGCCCCACCCCTGAAGTCTTCCAGACCTTCAAAGCGCAGTCTTCAGTCAGGTCCAAGGGCTCCTCACTGCCCCCCCCCCACCTCCAAACAGGGGCAGGGCAAGCTGTTACCTGATTGGTAGAAATGTTCCACCAATCCAAAGCGTACTTCTCCAAGTCGGGGTTGCCGGACAAAAGCAGCGAGCCCATCACAAGTGCACTCCAGCCCACTACCGCATCTCATATATCAGTGTCTCCACATTCCCAAATGGTGGTGGGGGTGCTTTAACTAAAGCTAGTTTGATGAGCTTCAGGTAAAGCATGCCCCCACCTCCTTCCCCTCTACTGCCATTTTGAACCATGGGGATGCTGATATATAAGATACTCCGGGCACTTTAATTAAAGCAGCTGTCAGAGCCACTCTACTTAAAGCACCCTCCTGCCCCCCGGAGCATATGTAAAAACGCCCTCCATTGTGAGGTACTAAGAAAATGCACATTAGCCTGTCTTCATGTGTATTAACTAAAGAACACAGGACTCCTACACATGTGCAGGGAGCCTACCCCAACATGCTGGAAATCCAGCACATCAGACCAGGCTCAATTAATTGAGCCTGCTGGAGCATGGAAATTGACACACTCCAGCAGCCTTCTGCATCATGTGCATCAGCATTCTCATGCACCCCCCAGTGAAAAAATGGTGGCAGGCCACTTTGAAATAAAATATGTTCAATGAGCTTTAGTGCAAAGCACCCCACAACCATTTTTTTAGCATGGGAATGCTGATATATATGATGTGTGGGCACTTTTAATTAGCATGACTTGCTAATTAAAGTGCCCAGCACCACATCCCAGAGCATGTGCAAGAATGCCCATGGTTTTTAAGTGACTTTTAATGCACGTTAAATAGCACAGTGTTTTGAGCGATGCTTTAATGTGCATTAAAATAGTCTAATGTGCATTAAAGAACATGTAGATGTGCCCCATGTTCTCTCTCTTCCTCATGCCAGTATAAGTTATATCAGTACACACATTGAAATGTGTGTCATGTGTCCATGAACCTCTGGTACTTGCAGTGAATCAGTATTTATCTTGCTTAGCTCCAATGTCTTTGGAACAGCTTGTATCCACGCATTTCTTTTAGCTATAGAAGCTTTGCTAATTTAAAATAATTCTCTAAAGCTTGTACAGTCTGTTTTCTCTCCTCCAACTTCAAAAGTAAATTGTTCACATCCAGCAAGTCTTGGTTTTGACATTTGAATGCTTAGCAGAAGTTTTTCCTTGTTGCTGTCTGTTCAGGGGTCAGAAATTTACAGCCAGCTGTAAAGCCAATCTTTTCTGGTATAGCCCGGGTGTACACGGGATTGTACTTCCCTCTCCAATTGAGGGAATTATTGGCAGGGCAGTGTGCTGTGGAGGGACACAACAGCCCAGCAGCTACCTCCGTCCTCTATAGAGGTCCAGTCAATCAATTACTTAACTATATATAGTTTTATTATTACAACAAAGCCATTAAAGAGTAAGGACGTAGATTATATATATATGTACAAATTTACAAAACAATAAACCCTTTAATATATATATACAGATATACACACAACCAGTTATCATTTAAAATACAGATGAACAACAGAACAAACCAGACCAAAGGATATTGATTGGGCAACCTTATAACTCTATTCATATACAAACTATAACTTCAAATTATTCACATAAACTGTAAGGTACAGTCCACAAATATAATCAGCAGTCCTTAGACTACCTGGGTGCCCTCCAGGGCAGGGACCCCACTCCCAAAGTACCACTACAGGAAAGGAGGTGGGGGGAAAGAAAAAGGAGAGGAAGACCCTAAAAACTCCTAAGGTCTCCCACTATCACCCAGGAGCACCCCACATGGTGCCCCTTTGCAACCCTCGGGGTGGGAGGGGGGCCTCCCCTGTGGGGGACCTACTCTCCAGGGTAACTTACTATTCCACAGGCTTAAATTTAACCACCTAAACCTGAACTGGGCGTAATGCGCAGAGGCATTGACCACCTGCTGGGAGAAGTATACTAACTTCAGATGGGCACACCACTTTAGGGCAACCTAAGCTCTGGTTAGGGTGATCTAAATGTAATGCTGCTTAGACATAACCTTATTTAGTCACTAGTTTTTACACTTTGGAATATTTATAATATAACATAACATGGTAAAATATTGTTTTCCCTTCTTCCTTCTTCACTCTGTAACAGATCAGAACAAATATTACTTCACTGCATAATGTTTGGCCAGCTAATAACTGCATGGCAGTTTGGTCCCCAACCTTCTATCCACCCACATTACAAATGGGTATAAAGATCCTGGTATCTACTTTTGTTCAATTTTAATAAAACATTGAATCTCATGTTGGTGAGCTACAACACCACCATCACCTACAGGATCACTTAAAGCTATGTAAAAGGACACATTAATTAAAAGCTGATCCATAGAAAATCAATTCTATCATATTTCTAACCAAAATCATCTGGTCAGCGTGATCATAAATGAGTGTAGCCTTCATGTCCCTTACACAAGAAGTACACAAGTTTAAAAAAAGATATACCAAATGCTGCATTAGCAATAACACAGCCTCTTATGTGTTTTGGCTGTTAAATAAGTACATCCCTGAGTACACTAATATTTATGCATCATGAAATTAATTATGTTTAAACAAACATGACATCAATTATCTGACTTATAATTAAATGCCTTCTTAAACAGTGCTTAGTTGTTATAATGAGTTCAAATGAGTGATAGCCTTCTACACAGGTAATTGTGCAGGAGGAGATTTGTTGTGTTTATTAATCAGATAGACTTTTTGCCATTATTCTAATACAGGCATTTTGCTTATTTACTTAGGCATAAAGGCACTAAGCTTATTTTGTGTCACACATACCAGTAAGGGCCTGAGTGTGATTCATTTATGCACATCAGTGGACTACTCCTTCAAGTAATTGCTCACTGATGCAAGAGGTCCTCATTCTGACGATATACCAGCCAGCAATGAAAAATATTTGCCACCCAATGTATGGCAATAACTTTTACTATTAATGGGCAGTCTAACTGAACAATAAATATTTACTTTGAAAAAATAATAATATAATAAAATAAAAAATAGTATTTTTCTTTTAAAGAAGATGTGAATTAGCAATCATCAGGAAATTCATTACCTGTATATACCATATGTGCTATTTCTTAGCTAACATTTTTTGTAGGAACAAGTTACACTCATATAGCCCGCATCTATGAAAAGATTGTGTGTATGCTATTTAGAGTTTAGTTCAAAGGATTTACAATGATTATTTTAAACTCAGTCCAACTACTAGATATTCATGAATGATTCTCTAGCTTTGGCTCATGCATTGTTCTTGCAATTTCCTAATATGGAAGTTCAAATGTAAGTTTACGAGATCTTTATTTCTTTCCATGTGTGTGTTTTGTGGGTATATAAATACGTACATACATACATATATATGTGTATGTGTGTGACTATGTGTGTCTGTGTATGTATATACACACAAAACACACACACACAGGAAAAGAAATAAAGATCACATAAACTTACATTTCAACTCCCATATAGATGTATGTATGTATGTATGTTTATACTAGCCAATTGCCCATTAGGAATAGTGGGGGGAAGCATGAGGGGATGCTTTACCTCCTGCTGCTTGGGGTCCAGGCCTATCCCCTCCTTCCTGCTGCAGCAGTGGGGGGAGGGGAGGAGCAGGTCCCAGCCTGGTGTGGGGGAGGACCGGGCTCAAGGGTGGGGAGAAGCTGAGCTGCTGCAGCAGGAGGGACAGTGGGCCTGGGCCAACCTGGCAGCAGTGGGGGAATGAGGAGCCAGCTCAGAGCCAACAGGGAGGGGGAGGGAGGGGAGGAGTGGGCCTGGGCCCGAGAGGGGGAGCTCACTCCTCCCGTCTCCCCACCGCTGCCATGTTGAGCTGGGCCCGCTGCTTCCCACCACCACCGCTGCCACGGCAGGCTGGCTTCTCCCCCAGGTCTTTTTGATGCTGGGATTTCCCACTATCAGAAAAACCCACCATGCTGCAAATTAGCAGCACAGAGAACACCTGAAGTCCTGGATTGATGTTCACTCAAACTTATTCAAATTAGACTAGTCCAGTTCATCAAACTTCTGTACCAGATCCCCTATCAAATCATGTCAGATCACTGTCTGCTGACATCTCTGGCACCTTTGCGGTCCCCTCACTTCCCCCACCTTGCAGGGAAGTGCACTAGCTTTGCCAGGCCAAGCACCTAGCTGGCTGCACCCCCCGGCTGTCACAGATCAGTCAGCACAGTGGCTGATGATGGTGGGGAAAGCAGGGCGGGGTGCTCTGCCACAGTGGCTGATGATGGCGGGGAAGGTGAGGAGGGGTCTCTGCCATGCCCTGAAGCTCAGCTGGGCTCTGTGCCAACTCATAGGGGGAATGGGGGCCCCTGGGTTGGGGTGTGGGAGCCCACCCAAGGATCCCAGTGACCTTGTGAGCAGGCACCATGCCAGAGAGCAGACCTGGCTGCAGGGGACAGGTGAGCATGGTTGCCTCCAGTTGAAAGATGCTGGCAGTGGGAGGAAGCCTGTTTGTCTGTGCCCGGCAGCCAATCAGGGGTGGCCCAGATGCTGGGCTGCGCTCAGCAGCCTCCAGCAGCCTGAGAAGCCTGGATGCAGGAATGCCCCGAACCTGCTGGCCTTGGCCAGACTAGTCAGTTTGCATGCCCTCCCCCATGAAAGGGCAAAAGTGTGTTCTGTTTACTCCCAAACTAATCTATGTCACTTACAGAAACCCACATAAATTTGATCAATTCTGCCTTGGGCTTTTTGAAGATGTGAAACTATGTGTAGCTACCCATTATTTTAGGGTATGCGATACGAAGCGTGAGAAAATCTAGTACATTGAGACCAGACCCCTAAATAAAACCAAAAACACAAAACAAACAATATTCTGCACTAAATTCTTTGCAAATTTAGTGCTGAGTCATTCTGACCAGAACTCATCTAGTCCAACCCCCTGCTCAAAGCAGGACCATCCCCAACTAGATCATCCCAGCCAAGGCTTTGTCTAGCCATGTCTGAAAAACCTCCAAGGATGGAGATTTCACAACCTTTCTGTGTAACCTATTCCAGTGTTTTACTACCTACCTTGTGAGAAAGTTTTTCCTAATATCTAATCTAAACTTCCCCTGCTGCAACTTGAGACCATTGCTCCTTGTTCTGCCACCACTGAGAACAGTCTAGCTCTATCTTTGGCTGCTGTTAAATTTGCTCTCAGTCTTCTCTTTTCCAGACTAAATAAGCCCAGTTCCCACAGCCTCTCCTAATAAGTCATGTGCCCCAGTCCCCTAACCATTTTCATTGCCCTCCGCTGGACTCTCTCTAATTTGTCTAGATATTTTCTGTAGTAGAATGTAGTAGGACCCAAGACTGGACATAGTACTTCATATGTGGCCTCACTGGTGCTGAATAGAGGGGAAGAATCACTTCCCTTGATCTGCTGGCAATGCTCCCATTGATACAGCCCAGCCTGCAACAAAGGCAGACTGTTGACTTATATTCAGCTTACTGTCCACTGTAACCCTTAGGCCCTTTCCTTCAAAGCTTGCTTACCCAGTCAGTCTTTAGCCTGTATCAGTGCATGGGATTGTTCCAGCCTAAGTGCAGGACTTTGTACTTCTCCTTCTTGAACCTCATGAGATTTCTTTTGATCCACTCCTTTGATTTATTAACGTCTCTCTGAATCCTAGCCCTACCCTCCTGTGTATCTACTACTCCCCTCAGCTCGGTGTCATCTGCAAACTTGCTGAAGGTGCACTTCTATCCCCAGGTCCGTGATGAAAATATTGAAAAAAAAAAGTCCAAAAACCAAACTCTGGGGCACTACACTTGATACTGGCTGCCAACTAGACATTAAGACATTGAGTACGACCCTCTGAGACCGATGATCCAGCCAGTTTTCTATCCAACTTACAGTCCATTCATCCAACCCATACATCCTTAGCTTGCTAGCAAGCATCTTGCAGGAGACTATCAAAAGCCTTGCTAAAATCAAGGCATATCTCATCCACAGGTCTCCCTGTACCACAGAGCCAGTCATCTCATCACAGAAGGCAGTCAAGTTGATCAGGCATGACTTTCCCTTGTTGAATCAATGCTGACTGTTCCTAGTCACCTTCTTCTCCTCCAAGTACTTAGAACTGCTCCATGATTTTTCCAGAGACTGAGGTGAGACTCACTAGTCTGTAGTTTCCTGGATCCTCTTTCTTCCTTTTCTTAAAGATAGGCACTGTATTTTCCCTTTTCCAATCATCCAGGACCTCTCCTAATTACCATGATAAACAGTGGCTCTACAATCAGATCAGCTGACTCCCTCAGCACTTTTAGGTGCATCGTGTTCAGCCCATCGACTTGTACATGTCCAGCTTTTCTAAATAGTCCCTAACCTGTTCTTTTGGCACTGTTGGCTGCTCCCCTCCTCCCCAAACTGTGCTGGCAGGTGCAGCAGTCTGGGAGCCGACTTTGTCTGTGAAGACTGAGGTGAAAAGGGCATTGAGTATTTCAGCCTTTTCTGCACCAGCTGTCATTCAGTTGCCTATTTAGTAAAGGATCCACACTTTCCCTGATCCTCCTCTTGTTGCTGATATACTTGTAGAAACCCGGTTTGTTACCCTTCATGTCCCTTGCTAGCTGTAACTCCAACTGTACTTTGGTCTTCCTGACCTCATCCCTGCGTGCCTAAGTAATACTCTTATATTCTTCCCTAGTTGTTTGTGCAAGTTTCCACTTCTTTTAAGCTTCCTTTTTGTGTTTTAGCTCACTGAAGAGCTCCCTGCTAAGACAAGCTGGTCTTCTGCCATACTTGCTAGTCTTCCTGCATATAGGGATGATTTGTTGTTGTGCCCTCAGTAAGGATTATTTAAAGTACAGCTAGCTCTCCTGGACTCCTCTCCCCCTCAGACTGGCCATATAGTTACAGATACTTCATACTGATACAGTATTGTTTATGTTTTGGCATGAGTACAAGACAAATCCTGCAGGCCTTATGTAGGTGCTAAGAATATCAGCAGACCTCCTCTAAAGAAAACTGCTGAGGACACAGTAATCCTACAAACTGTGTAACTATGAGGAATCCTGGTATTTCTTGCACACTTTTTCCTACAGTTCTTTGAAGGCACCCTTCCTCTGAGCTCTTATTCAGTCACTTCTGGGGTGGTAGTCAACAGCATTTCATTAAAATCTCTTCCTGCTAATGGTAGCAAATTGCTCTGCTTCCTGGAGCCCTGCTACAGGCCCCTGGTGCCGCCAAGGGGAGCTCTAAGCACACCCCCGCCCCCCCCCCGCCTTGCTAGCACAGGCCAGGGTGGAAGCA
>NW_017729024.1:148518655-148521993 GCF_001723915.1 Gavialis gangeticus | reverse complement strand
AAGCACAGGGCCAGGAGACAGCTGTCTCCTGGCTGAGGCTGGGAAATTACACCTTGGCCCCTGGGGCTCCTTGCTGCTGGGACAGGGACAATGTTCCCCTGCCCTAGCATCAGGAGACTCCTGGCCATGGCTCACCAATAAGGGGCAGGAGACTTGGAAAGAGCTGCAGGGGAGGGGCAGGTCCCAGCCCCCTGTGCTGATGCACTGGTGGGGCTAGCCCAGTGCTAGCTGTCCCACTGGCAGATTAGAGCAGGGAGCTGGGACCTACCCCATCCCTGAAGCTCTTTCCAAGCCTTGTACCTTGATCACCTGACTGGGGCACAGGGCTGGGACCTGCCTCTGACCAGGACAGTTCTCAGCCCCTGCCCTGCCCTACCCATGGGGCAGGGACTGGGGAGTTTGCTCCCTGCTCAGCTCCACGAGCATGGAGCTGGGTGGGGAACAACCTGGGGAACAAGCTTGTTCCATGCCCAGCTTGTTCCCCTCTGAGCTCTGTGCTCACAGAGGTGGGCAAGGAACAGGCTCCCCAGCACCTACTAGCACAACCATGGATCTGATGCAGTAAGACCCTTCCCAGTTACGGAGCTGGCTCTGGGAGGTAAGGATCTCCCAGCCCCCTGCTCCCTGATCATGAAGGCAAAGTGGGGGCTGGGAGATAAATGTCTCCCAGCCCTCATTCCCTGATCGTGATCTCAGAGCAGAGGGCTTGGAGCTCCCGGCTGCTGGGGCTGGGGAACATGGTCCCCACCCAGGCTTTGATGGTGGAGCCTACCCTGGCAGCAGGTAACTCTGGGGACAGGGACAGAGCTCCCGGCCCATGGTGGACAGCTGATGGGGAACAGACTTGCTTATGGTCAGTTGTCTATAGGAGCACTGTTGCACCATTATTAATTGAAAGTAAATTTGCTACTTGCATTTGCAGGTAGCAAATTTACTTGCAATCAACAAGGTTTACTGTGTAGTAAGTATGGCCATGTGTAGATGCACATGCTTACTTTGCAGTAAACTATGCTACCACACAATCAAGTGTCCATGTAGACATGTCCACTGTAATGTGTGTCTGGACTTGCAATCCCATTCCCTCTCAAACACTTTTTACACTTTTGCTTGATAAAAGTATTCTATTCTGTTATCTTTTTCTTGTATAGGCATTTATAAACAATGATGAAAGCAGAAGAACAATAATTGTGATAAAGAGCTAAGCAGGTCAAGGGTCTTAAAAGAGTTTTAGAGAGATGGAGGAAGGGGACAAATATCAATGTTTTGCATACTTCCTGATTTCTCAGCATCTTTCATTTTGCTCATCACTAGTCATAGGTTTCAGTTGTCACAAAATGCTTGACTAGGTTAGACATTTCACCTCGAGTATTGCTTGAACATTTAATATGTGTATCTGAACTTGCAACCTTCTCCACCCAATTTTGGACAGAGCTCCAAAGACCATAGTGAAAAATGCAGGGCACCTTTAAAAATTATTCTTCTCTTTGACTGTGCACTGTACAGTTAAATTCCTTAAACATCAATTGAAAACTCCTGTTCAACTGTACAATTTTATATGTGCAACATTCTGAATAGCTAACCCTGCACATTTCAGTTCAGAGAAAGTTTTACACCTAATTTATAGATTTCTGAAACTAGATGTTCACAGTAGAAATGCCAGAAGCCAGTTAAGTGGCCTGAGTGTCACTGCAATTAATTCAAGCAAATTCACACAAGTAAACAACATGAGATGAGCAGGTGTTTAGTAAAAACTTGCAGTAATAGACTTATGCTCTGTTCTCCAGCTCTGTAAGAAACTAACATTCTCAGGTTGATGACTACAAAAGCTTTAGAAGGAATGTTAAGTTACATCCTTATTACCAGACTGTGGGTGCTTGTATTCAAAATGCTTAATGCACATTGGATTAATTCTACTGCACATTAGCGCAGCTGGCAAAAACCGTACTAATGTGCTAATGCGCAATAGCTTTAGTCCAATGCCTATTATGTGTCACTCAGAAAGCGTTCATTTGTGCTAATGCATAGTAGTGCCAATTGCGGTGCATTTAGTATCTGTTATTACAGGTACTAAATTAATGCGCCACATTAATGAATGTGTAGACATTCCCAATTATCACAGTAGACTCAGGAACTGGAACATAAATAATATTATAAAATAAATTAATTTTTAAATAGCTTCTGAGTTGTTCATTATAATTTAATTACCTTCTCTTCTATTTTAACCTTTAAAAATATAAAGGAAAAAAAAGATGGCTTTGAAGAAATGATGAAAACTAGTGATCAAGGTCAGTTATCTGTTCTTGGTAGGGATGGCTGCTGTAGTAAAAGCAGGAGAGCAAGGTTTGGAAGTACTATGCAAGGAAGTTAAGATTTAATAGAATACATTGGAAAATAAAAATACATCTAAGGAAAAATGGGAACTTTGTGGGGGATGAGGTTCTGTGAACTTTCTGAGCTCATTTTTGTTGGCACAAAGTTTGCAAAACTACTTCACATGGATAAATGAGAGGTGTTTTTGCTTGAGGTCAAATGTATGTTGGAGGGTTTGGCATTTTTCTTTTCAGTCTACAAACAATTTACAGTGATACTTAGGGCTAAAAGAGAAATCAACGTCTCTTTCCATTTAATATTTTTTCACTTCTTTTGTTTTTATTTAGTTTGGTTTTACATTATAATTCCCCACCCCCCTTTGTTTCTCTTGCATACTTTTGCCTGCCCCCTCCTAACCCTATTGTTTCTTTGTATTTCTGTCTGGTTGCACCTTTGTTGTTTTTTTCTCTCAGACTTTCCTGCACAGAATATCAATCTAATAATAGAGCCTGAGTTCAATTTTACAAGCCATGGCATCTAGTGCATTTGGAATTAGACAAAATTAACTTTCCAATCCTGACAGCTAAAGGGTTTTCATGGCCTATTCTATATAAGGTGGTGATTTATAATGCAGTATATGATTATGATTTTTTATTTAAACTTTTGCTATTATGTTATTCATGGATATGATTATTGAGCAAGATCACTGTAGCTACATAATTCATGCACATCTTCCACAAACCGACATCATAGAATTTATGTATTAATTAATTACTCCATTTATCCCTTGATTTACTTCTACATACATTTGAATGGTCAACTTTAAGGAGTACAAATTTTCAGAGAAAGTAACCTCCAAAGTCACATGCTCAGTGATTTTCAGGAAGCATTTTTTTAAATTTTTAACTCACTTGTCAGTATTTACTAGAAGCTCATTCATGCTCAGCCAAAACAACATCACCTATCTTTTCTGGCTAATTACAACCACTCATCCAGGGACTTTGTGACCTGATCATAAAAAGAAACCA
>NW_017729024.1:148512548-148518644 GCF_001723915.1 Gavialis gangeticus | reverse complement strand
CAACATCACCTATCTTTTCTGGCTAATTACAACCACTCAACCACATGGACTGAATATCAAAATGTGTAGATTCAGGGAGCTATTTTGAGTCAAGAAACAGGGTTCAAAAAGTCCACAAATAAGTTATTGCACAATTTTAATGAAAGGTCTGAGGAACTTGCTGTCTAAGAAACAAGTGCAAAAGCAAGAAGGCACAAATTCTAGATCCTGAGCAGGTATAAATTGATATTATCCTAATAACTTCATCTGAAGCTAAACTGAGCTGCATACAGGAGAGAAGCAAAAAAAGAGAGAATAAAATTAGTGAATGATGGGGACACAAGTAGATTGCATGATTTAAAAAATCCAGAAAGATTTATGGTGCACAGAATAAACATGGTATTCAAAAGCCTAACAATCATGTATTTGTTTTTAATGTATAAGAAGGTCACAACAGGAAAAACATAAGCTTTAGCCACTCAACAGAGGATACATCTACACATTTATTAATGTGTTGTGGTTACAGCACATTAAGTTTAGTCATTTAGTACCTGTAATAACAGGTACTAACTAAATACACAGTAACTGGTGCTACTGCTCAGTAGTGCCAGCACTCATATTTGAAGTGATGCTAATGTACAGAAGACTAATTCTACTTTGCATTAGTTTCAATTCTACAACATGTTTAAGTATGTGCTTAAGTCCTAGTGGTATCAGTAGATTTTACACATGTTCTTAATTTGGGGCACACTGCAGAGCCAGAATGGAAAGAACAGCCAGAATTAATTCTTAGTACTGATTAGGGATCCAGGATCAGTCTTATAGTCTTATCATCTGAGCAACACATGACAGTGAGATGGTGCCTGCCCTTAAGATCTTACAGTAGTTTAATGACTAAAAGAACCAGGTCTCCTGCTTCTAAATGGAGTGCCTGAATAACTAAGAAATTGTCAGAAACACTCTTGTTTGCTGGTTCTGTCTACTTACAGGACATTTGCATTTTTGGTCACACAATGTGCCAGTGTTTTCAACAGGAAGGCTAGAGGATACTGCTGTCTCTACAATCTGGAGATTAGGACACTACAGTCAAGGAAAGTGGATCAACCAGATTGATTACTTCCTTGGTGAATGCTATCATAGTGGCACTACCAACATTGGTCAGTGGGTGTGCCCATATGAGATGCTTTACTGCACATTAGACTAATTTAATGCACTGTAAAGCATCACCATCTACACAAGTGCAGCAATTACTATGTAGTATATTAGATACAGGTACTAGAAAAATGGCATATTAATTAATGCTCCATACCACTCATGTAGATGCTGACACGTAGATGCTTCCTGCCAGCCATGTGGAGACTGGGACCCGTTCCAATCGCCACATGGCTGGGAGAGCTGTTCCGGCTGCCAGGCAGCTGCCTCCCAGCCAGGTGGAGCAGCTGTCCAGCAGCCAGGACCGCTCTCCCTGCTCTGTGGAAATCAGGACAGGTCCCAGTCTCCATGTGACTGGGATTCAGCTGCTTCTCTAGTGGGACAGCTCCCGCCCTGGCTCAGGCCAGCCAGATTTCCCCCTGGGTGGGACAGAGATGCCCACCAAGCTGGGACAGCTCCCTCCCCCTCCTCCCAACCTCTAGAGCTTGGGGCTAAGCCACTGTGCCTGCTGCCAGCCCTGGGGGTTGCCCCCAGGGGAGCCTGGAGCTCCTGCTGGCTCAATTTGATCCTAAGTGGGGGCACATGAGTAGACATGCACTGGTGAGCACTTTCATGAGATTAAATTTTCTGCACTGAAAATTCAGGCACATGTAGACATGCCCAGTTAAGTGCCAACTCTAAGAAGAACCAGACATTCTGTATCCCAACTAAATAGACAGACCTTATATGCAGCCTCCCTTAAGTTATCCACTCCAGACAGGAGAAGGAGTTCAGGCCCATCTCTATGCTTTCAGCTACCTCTGGCTACCCAGCCACTTTTGGCTTCTCTCAGTTTTGCTTTGGAGACACCTACTTCTTATTTCCTATACAAAGACCCTAGGTACCTAGCTTAACTTTTCACATCTTGATTGCATTTTTACAGCTGCATAAGTTTCTCCATTGACTATACAGAGATCTTAGGTGCATAATTGTATCTATTTGGGAAACCTTACTAGAGGCAGGCACCCAACTTTTAGGCCAAAATGGAAACACCTAGGATATTTCAATCTGGAACTGACTCTATATTACTATCTAGATACATGCTAGATACTATATTGTTCTTCGATTCAGATTCTGAACTCAAATATTTCTTAGATAGCCTAATAGAGTAAGCCTCTAATTACTAGCGTGGTAGTAGAGGAATTATTCATATCATATTTATAGGTAATGCTCTAAGATAATTAATGATCTAGTAACTTCTGGTGCCAGAAAGCATTTATCCTTGGGTACCTCTGCCTTTATAACTCAGTTTCACTGTGTTTGTGTTTATTTGCACAATAAGATGCACATAAGTTAGCAAGTTAGCACCTTATGATAATTGGTTGCAAAGGTTTTCCTTCCTTTGCAATAAAATTTGTGCTGTTAATAGAAAATAAATGTCTGCCTTTGCATATGTTTTGAGGAATTGGATTTATCTTTGAAAGTTAAATCTGGTGTTTGATAAATTGCATTCATTAATACAGAAAGTTTACCAAAACAAGCAAACAAAAGAACAAATAAAAAAAAAACCTTGAGCTTGAATGACTCCTTCTAGGCTAGACCGGGAGGGCTCAACTCCTGGGCCATGGGCCAGATCCAGCCTCTAGCATCATATCACTTAGCTTGTGGGGCTCCCCCCGGTCTGAAAATTTGGCAGTGGGGAACAGTGGCACTGCTCCCCTGCTTTCAAATTTCTGGCCCCATCAGGAGCCCTGTGGGCAGGAGAGCATGGTTCTGTTCACTCAACTGGGCACGCAGGGTAGTGTGGGACCCAATCCTGGTACATGGAGGCTAGGCAAGGTCTTGTGGGGTCTGATACAGATGTTCAGGACTGGACAGATGCAGTGTGAATCCTGATCTAGCTTGCACAATGGCCCCACGTCAAAAGATTGAGCACCACTGGGGTAAACCTTCTAAAGTGCTCTGTGCTGTACATAGCACAGCAAAGCTCATAAATTCCCAGACTGTCACTGTCTCTGCATGTAGGTTGGTGGAAGATGGCAAGTTAAATTTTGATGTAACAAGGAAAGGTCATTTAAGGTTCCGCTCTTGGAAACCTAGACACCAGCAACTTGGTGGAGTTTTGTGCTATCATGAAGAGGGCCAAATATCTGTCTCCCCTTCTTCACCCATCTGGTTCACTGAGGCTGCAGTGTATTTGGGACAGTGCAAGAGAGATTACTGAATCACAAGTCATGAAATTTTATTGCTGAATAATTGGTTAATAAATGTGTGCAACAGTCTTTAATAACTAATGCAGTGTTAACAGTGTGGTATTGTATGGTGACACAACAGAATTGTAGTCAAGTATTTCTGGACTTTTCATCCATGCCTTTTGTGTGGATAATGTACAAAAATTAATCAACAAAATATTGTTTTAAAAAAAGAAGGGAAGCACTATCATGAATAATGATTATTTGTGTCAGTAAACAAAATTAAATAGAATTAAACACAGTTCTTAGGATTTACGCTGGTTAACCAAAGCAATAGAACATATTTTAGAATGTTTAATATGAATGATGTCAATTTCTTTTTTCATGATATTTGCTTTATTCTTCTATCCCCTAAACTAACAAAGTTGGGGATATTTTTCCCCATCTTTAGGCACTAAAGATGTAGCACAAGCTGGTATAACATCACCCCCTACTGTTCAGTGCTGATACTAGAATTAACAACAGCTTTATATTCAGTCTATCAAAATCTATCACATGAGTACTGCATATACAACACAGTATGAAGAATGGATTCACTGTTGTAGTTCTAATCACATATTCATTAAACTATCTATTTTCAATTAAATCATTTTAGTCATTATCTAATTTACTTGATTGCTAGGAATTCTGGATAGCTTAAACTCTCAAAATAGCTAAGATAGACTGTAGTTTCACTTTAACTTTCTAGAATGAATAAATACAATATTTACTTAGAAAATAAAAACATTTGTTTTTTGGAGTAGCTTTTTATTATTCACATTTTCTGTGTAATTTTAAAATGTATCTTCTAAGCTTTTCCATCAATGACAGGACTATGAAAAACATCCATCTAATGTAGTATGATAAAGAGAAATATTATTTTAATTGATTTTAAGAAAGGCTTTTGCTCAGTTTTTGACATACCTTATTTTAAGAAATTTACCTATACTTTCTAACATAAATACTTTAAATTAGATACCAGAAGTCAGATATTCAACTTGATTAATACTTTAGTGCATGAACTCCTCTTTTGAATTGTACCTTGAGGCATAATTGCATCTCGGGATGATGATCAAATTAATTACAATATTACAATATTACAAACATCATGGCTTTTGCCGAAAAGCAGAACCAAAATACATACTAATGTAGCCGAAAATGGAATCTGAAAAAAAAAATAGGGAGAACTGATTTCAAATCAGTCTGCCTGGAAAACCTTTTCTTTTTCTAATCAAGTTGTCATTCATTCATTCATTCATTTTGTTTCTGAGCCCAAAGAATACTGTTGTCCATGACCAATGGTCCTATTTACAAGTCAACTGGTAAAATTTCAAATCAACAAACCAGCCAGCATTTGGCAATGTAGAGATCAGTGCATTTCCAATGTTCTTCATACTACAAAAACATTTTAATATAGTCCCAAGTTTACCACATTTATTCCCTACCATGATTGCTGAAAAGTATTTACATTTTTTTAATGTGATTTAAAGGAATAAATTCCACAGCATTTGAAATTGCCTGCAGGAATACATTTTATATCATTGCAACTTTCTGCACTGGGGTCTTATCAAGTTATGAAATGTGAATGAAATAGTGGATAACATTTGCAAAAACACATCAACAAGTTAGGGCATGTCTACACAGCATAAGACAATGCCATGGAGGTACTCACTTTAGCTCTGTGTATTCCACCTTTTGAACTGAAAGCAGAATAATTGTGTTCACATGGTGCTGGGCTCAGGTTAATTAACTCTGAGAAACAGAGGTAATTAGTCCAGGCACAGCTATGTTGCTTCCAGTTTTGGAGCCAGCTTGAGTGTGGAACCTAAGTCAAATTTCCCAAGTGACTGTGGTAGTTAGGAACATAAATCTCTTGGAAGGTCAAAAAAGTATGTGCTCTTAAGTGTGTCAGACATGTGCCTGCACGTCACCTAGACACCCCTGTGCCTGCTTTAAGGTAAGTAGCTTGGGTAGTAAAAGTTCTGTGGCCATAACAGCCTAGAGTTCAGCACAGCCCATATATCTAAGTACTTGTGAATTTAGGCAGGTTTTGCCACATGCAGTGGGCTCAATATTGCCCCAGTTACACTGCTCTCAGTATCTGGGCTAGGTACTTAAAGCTAGCTCAGTTATGTCTTCATGAACGGCAATTACACCTTCAGCTGTAGTGCAAAGTCACTTTGGTGCCTTTAACAATTTTACACGGAAGGCCCTTCACCTTCAAGTGACAGGTGCACATCCATTCTAGCACTTGTCTCCTTCAAAAGGAATCACATAAGCAGTGCAGGCCATAGAAATGTTGGGGCTCAGGACAAGTTTTAAGTCACTCCTCCCTCCTTGACACACATACCTGCTTTGCAGCTACTGAATTTAGGTTGTGGCCTTTTAAAAGTTGTGTACTTTTAGCAAGAGTAACATTGATTCTATTATGACTTTAATGTAAAAATGAAAACATAGTTAGAGTGTTCTGTAAAAGTTATTTGTGACCCATTAAAAATATGGCAGTCTGGGCCCTCAAAAGTTGGGACAAAATTCCTGGTTGCTCTCCCTGTGGGTGGAACTATATATAACTAGATCCTTCTGCACAGATGAACTGGCTTCATGGATGATGTGTATAATGAATGGATCCTTCTACTGAATAGGTCCCTAAACATTGGTCTTGCAAAAATTACATACATAGATAACTCTTGCACACAGAAGTCAATTGAAATGGCAAGTACACGTGCATTAATGCACTTTTATTAATGTTCATTAA
>NW_017729024.1:148506320-148507548 GCF_001723915.1 Gavialis gangeticus | reverse complement strand
CCTCAAAAGTTGGGACAAAATTCCTGGTTGCTCTCCCTGTGGGTGGAACTATATATAACTAGATCCTTCTGCACAGATGAACTGGCTTCATGGATGATGTGTATAATGAATGGATCCTTCTACTGAATAGGTCCCTAAACATTGGTCTTGCAAAAATTACATACATAGATAACTCTTGCACACAGAAGTCAATTGAAATGGCAAGTACACGTGCATTAATGCACTTTTATTAATGTTCATTAAATTTAGTACCTCCAAGATGAGGTACTAAATAAATGTGCATTAGGCTGTTCTAATGCGCAGTAGTACAAGCTCACACTTTTCAGGTGACGCATAATGTGCAGTAGCCTATTCTACTATGCATTAGCGTATTAGCATGGTTTTTTACATGCTGTTTTAATGTGCAGTAGAATAGGCTATGGCTCATTAAAGCACATGTGTAGACATGTTCAAGGTGGAGTGCCTTAAACTTTAGGCATCCAAAATCAAAAACAATTTTTTAAAATGTCACACATGCTTAAAGCTTCCCACAGAGCAGTTTTGCCAATGTTTCATTTATACAGTTTTTGTTTTTAAAAGCTGCATCCAAAGCATGACTTCCAGGGATTTGCACAATAGACGGTGATCATGTAGATGACTAAGCATAAATTAAAGATGTTCTCAGGCTGCATTTTCAAAGGACAGTAGAAAAGAAGAACCTGGGTGACTGAAAGAGGAGGTCATTAATGGAGCAGCATAAGTAGGAAGACTTTGAAAAAATATCCACAAAGGTAGAACACAGGAGCGTTAAAGAAAAGAAACCATTCTAGGAAAAGAGGAGAGTTAAAATGGTCTGTGAAAGAATGTGGTTGAATGCATCTGAACATTAATAGTCAAGTACTATCTTGCATTATAAACTCTTCCCTCCATTCTAGAAGGGTAGCCTACAGGAGACCCTAGAACGGTTAGATCCAGGTCATATAGAAGTCACAGCTCTTCCACCAACCCCCCTTCCCTTTCTGTGCTACATCATCTCTGCTGACAAGTGGTCCTCTATACCTCTGGAAGAAAAGGCAGGATTTGCTGTTTTCTTATAAGACACATAAAAACAACTTGAGGCACCCTGGACCCCAGCTTCAGCTCAGGGGCTCCACTGTGCAGTAAAAGGAGAAAAAGCAGACGTAAACCTCCACAATATAAGCATACTTTAGGAACCTGGTAACATTACAGTGTATTCAAGCTTCTCTGC
>NW_017729024.1:148486955-148501320 GCF_001723915.1 Gavialis gangeticus | reverse complement strand
ATGGAGAGTGCTGACGGCACCTGTTGCTGGGCAAAACTGGCAGAGCCCAGCCGGAGTGTGACACTATATACATGGCTTATTCAGATGCAGCATAAGTAGGAAGACTTTGAAAAAATATCCACAAAGGTAGAACACAGGAGCGTTAAAGAAAAGAAACCATTCTAGGAAAAGAGGAGAGTTAAAATGGTCTGTGAAAGAATGTGGTTGAATGCATCTGAACATTAATAGTCAAGTACTATCTTGCATTATAAACTCTTCCCTCCATTCTAGAAGGGTAGCCTACAGGAGACCCTAGAACGGTTAGATCCAGGTCATATAGAAGTCACAGCTCTTCCACCAACCCCCCTTCCCTTTCTGTGCTACATCATCTCTGCTGACAAGTGGTCCTCTATACCTCTGGAAGAAAAGGCAGGATTTGCTGTTTTCTTATAAGACACATAAAAACAACTTGAGGCACCCTGGACCCCAGCTTCAGCTCAGGGGCTCCACTGTGCAGTAAAAGGAGAAAAAGCAGACGTAAACCTCCACAATATAAGCATACTTTAGGAACCTGGTAACATTACAGTGTATTCAAGCTTCTCTGCTGAGGCTGTGACTTCAAAAAAAAAACATAGAAAAGAAAGTTCATCCAGGGAAAAACATTCCTGTCTGCTTACAAACACCAAACCATAAGCATCAGGTATATGACAGACTCACTGGCTGGATCCAGACATGTGGGAACATGTGGTTTGTGACACTGCAAACCTCTTTGCAGTGTCTCAAACCACAGGAGTTGCACTTTAATCAGTGTGTGGCCCTGCTAATTTGCAGTGCCAAGGCAAAATTTGCTACAGGGATATCGTAGTACCAAAACAATAAAACTGGAAAAAGAGTGGTGCAAACCACACTGAAGTGGCAGGTGCCAGGATAAACACCGAGATGAGGGAGCAGGTGGCCCAGGGCTCCCTGCTGCCCATCTCCATGTGCTGTGGAGCCCCTGTGCTGAGGCTGGGGTTCAGGGTGCTTCAAGTTGTTTTTATGTGTCTCAGTGTGTGGGCTCCACTGTGCATGGAAATGGAGGAGTGGACCCTGGGCTGCCTGCTCCCCCATCTCCATAAGCCGCTTCCCAGCTGGCAGGGGCACAGGCTGCCTCAGTGCAGGGGTGGCTAGCTCCTGCTAAGACACCCTGGGCCCCTGCCAGCTCCTTTCCCTGCAGTACCTGGAGCAGCGGGACAGTGTTGCAAAGCACAGGGGCAAGGGCATGCACTGTGGCACAAAGTAGCAGCACAAATTTGTGTTGCTACTATTCGTGCTGCTGCAAAGGCATGCCCTTGCTTGTGTGGACCCAGCCACTAACTTCAAAGGGCTTTGAAGGTCCTAAGGAAGAAATTATTTTGTTGTTCCTTTTTGCCTTATTGCTGGAGAATAAGTACTGGAATTTTTCTTCCTTTAAGGCTATATTTTAAGCCCAGTTTTTCAAGTGTTCAACACCTATATCTCAGGTTAGATTTTCAATGCTTTCATGTTGGCAGCAAAATATGGGCAGTTTTTAAAAGTGCTCATCACCCAACTACTCCATTCATTATATTTATGGGCAGATTTTTATTGCACCTCAGAGACTAGTATTGAAATTCTGAACACTTATTTTGGTGGACAAATGGGCGCTTCTTGGAAAACGAAGCCCCAGTGATTGCTGCCAAACCCTGGAAAAATACCCTTAATCATAGCATTCCATGGTTTGGGTCAGCTGGTCTTTAAGATTCTGTTTCTCTCCTTTTGCTCCATTGCCTTTGCTTACTTGGCTGTAAACCTCATATTATATATGATTTGTAGTAATCAAATCAGCTTTTCTAGGGCCAGTCTATTCACTATTAGCTAAAATCAGGTCCTTGACACCAGCCACCCACACATTTTAAGGTTTTCAAAACTGAATAGAAATGATGTGCTTTGCATCCCATTAAATCACAAAGAACCCAATTCTTCAACCTTTAACCATGCTGGTGGGCATTTATGCATGCCAGTAGCCTTACTAAGGCCATTGTGGTTACTTAGCTGAGTAAGTATTTGCCAGCATTTGTAAGGTTTCCATACCTTGGCCTAACAACAAAGTCAATTCTCTTCTCCCCCTTCACTCCCCATTCAACTTTGGAATCCATTGAAATTGTGTCTGTGTCACTGCGGGCTGAAAAGGACCATATATAATAAACTCACTTGTGTTAGTATAAACAAAACCCAGATACTTTCATTTTTCTCCCACCAGGTTATTCTGGAATGCCATCAGCATACAAAGATAACACACTTTTTGTGTATTTACCTTCTACTTTTTCTTACTGAGCATCTGACTTAGACTGACCCATGTAATTCCTAGGCAAAAGACAAGGCAAAGAATTGACAAGCCTTGTGATTTTACTTCAGTATTTTGCACAGAGTTAACTAACTTTGAACGCAAGCTTCCTTCTGTTTTCCCTACACACAGTTTGTTCCCTGACTGAGTCAAGTCAGTGAAATGAATGTATACAAAAGAGAATTGTGAAGTTTTAGTCTGCCACGTTGTTACTTAAAATAAGCAAGGTTCTAATAAATTATTGTCAAGTTCAAAAAGAATTGCATTTATTCCTTTGTGACCTTTTGTCAAACTGTGTATAATTCTGTTTCCTGTACATGAACCACCTGTATAGATAAGCCTTTTTACATGTCCATATTCATTTGGAACAATATAATTCAAATCTAGGTTTCAAAACAAAGTTATACTTTTCCCACTTTGCCATGGTGACTATGGTAAAAAACAAAAACCTGAAGAGTTATCACAGTGATTCCAGTTTCAATAATAGGCGCATTGGTTCTTTAAAAAGGATATGCATTTATAAAGTATATTATAGATACTATCATCAAAACTCATTTCAGTTGTTAAGAAAAAAAAGATTTAAAAACTTATGAGAAAACAGTAAATAAAGGTAGACAGTGTTGAGACCAACAAAAAAGCTGCTTTGCTCATAAGTTCTAGGAATTTTAAAATCACCTCAGTTGATCTATGACTTATGGCAATTTACACCAGCTGAAGATCTGAACCTATGGATATATTTCTCTGACCATTATGGATGACCTGCAAGCATGGGCTGATTCTCCTCAAAACCTAAAAATGCTTTTGAACATATCATCTGCATTTAAATGTTTGTTTTATTGCTGGCATCCATCACCATCAAGGCATATCCAGTGACATTAGATATACACAAGAAAGGTTTATAGAATTTAAGGCTCATAAAGACTGTCCATGAGAACAAAGTCTCATGGAACCTATAGAATCTACAAACATACAGAGTCATAGATATTTAGTAAGATGCTATAAAATTACTGTATAATGTAATAGAGAACAATCACTTTTATAAGTTTTTTGAATCATCCTAAGGAGTAGGGCTGTGTGAAGCTTTGGTAGCTGATTTGATTATGAGGAGATTTGACCCGATTTGGGGGCTGAATCTCCGAATCGTATCAGGAGACCAATTAACAGCTCAAAATCTATTTGAAACATCCGAATCAATTTGGAAAAAGATTCAGAAAAAATTCAGCTATTTGGCCAGAAACTAAACAGGCAGCTGACGCAGCTGCCTCCAGCTGATAAGTCTGTTGGGATTGAGGGAGGGAAGAGGCTTGGGGGAGGGAGGGAGTAGGGCTGGGGCTGGGACAAGCTGCCCAGCCAGGGCAGGGGTATAGAACTTGGGGACAGGGTGGGAGGGGGTGGGATGCGGGCATGGCAGCGCTCGGAGCAGGGACTTTGCCCTGCTGCCACTTGCCCAGCCAGGGTGGTGGGATATGGCCATGACTTGCTCTGGGTGGAAGAGGGCAAGCGGCAGCAGGACATAGCCCCTGCTCCCAGTACTGCCACACCTGCACCCTGCACCCTCACCTCCCCTTGCTGGCTGGGCAAGCTGTGACAGCTCCCACCCACTGGGCCCCCCCGCCCTGGTTGGCAAGTGGCAGCAGCACAGAGTCCCTGCTCCCAGTGCTCCTGCACCCACATCAGCGCTGGAAGTAGGGGCTCTACCCTGTCACCGCTTGCCAGCTGGCACACAGAGGCATGCAATTCGAATGCGGCAGCCCTGGGAGTGGGGACTCTGAGCTGCCACTGCTTGCCCCCTTCTGCCTGGCATGAGTCACACCCGCATCCTGGCACCCCGCCCACTGCAGCTGGGCAAGTGGCAGCGGGGCAGATCCCCTGCTCCCAGCACTGCCACTCCTGCATCCCGCTCCCCCCTACCTCCCTTCCCAAGTAACGCACTCCCCCCCACCCCACCTGGACAGCTTGTCCCAACCCCAGCCCCAAGCCCTCCCTCCCCCATGCCCCGTCCCTTCCCCCTCCCCTAACCCCAACAGACTTACCAACTGGAGGCAGCTGTGTCAGCAGCCTGTTCAGTCTATGGCCGAATTTCTGCCTCCCCTACCCTACGCGGGGCAACTTGACATGTGCCAGAGCACATGTACACAGGCATTCCCTGTATCAAGTAGCAGCAGCATATATTGTGCCATTGCTATTTGTCCCCAGACAACACATGTTCCCACTTGTGGGGATACACCCTTGGAATACAATTGGAATTTGGATATTACTTCAAATCCAGGGTTTTATCACTAGTTCACATGAGTTTTATATCTCCTCATTCTGCAGAAAGTATATAAAGTCTCTCAGGTCTTTGCTTACTATCATCTTTTTCTAAAGACATGTTTTTCAGTATAAACCATTTAAGAAGTCTCCTTTGTAATTGTGTTTTTCACGTGCCAAGAATAAAGACATCTAGAATAAAGTCTGGGCACTCCTACTCATGCATGTGTGTCTATCAAAACAAATTAATAAAAAAGAATACTTTCCCGAATGTTAAGATGAGCAATCAGAAGATAGGAGGAAAAGAGTTCACTGACAAAGACAAAAGCCTTTTCTGGTGCTATCCACTTAAAAAACAAATTAAGCCTTGTGCACAAAACATGCAGTTACACATGTAAAAAACATAATTATGTGTACAATTGCCCTCCAAGCAGCACCAGCACAAATACTACATGCACAATTATTTGCATATGTTACCTGGCACATACATAATTTTAAGGTGCCTGCTTTTGAACAATTGGGTGTATTATATATTCTTTTATTTCAAGCCTGATTTTCTGACCACTTTTCTGCATGCTAGTCAGAAAAATAAAGCAAGCAGATTTTTAAGCTTCCAAGATTTTCCTCCTTTGGTCACAGTTTCACTGTAAAGCTGGAAACAAGATGTACTCTCAAAATTAAGCTCAATCCCAAATCAAATGCAATAAAACATGCCACCGAGTGGTGGGAAATAAAACAAGTGAAAAAGCCAATGGAGTTGTAGAAATATCTTCCCTTGAGTGCACCTAGCGTGTGTGCGTGCATGCGTGCGTGCGTGCGTGAGTGAAAGCTGGGGCTTTATTAGTCAACACTAGTCTGAAGGACTGAAAAAATGAGAAAGAAAGAAATATAGCAAACCCAGCGAAGAAATCTTTTTTTCTACCCATCTTTTCCTCCAGCAAAGCATAGGGTACTAAGACAGGTTAATATGATTAAAGTCAAGCCCAAGTAGAGATATATCAGTGCTGTTTATATCATCATTCAAAAGCCTGGACTTACTGAACTTATTTGAGTCTCCAGACACGTTTCTGACTGCCTGACTAGAAAGCATGCAAGTAGATTCTTCACTAATTGTTCGTTTGGGCAGAGCTGTGATTGCAGGGCGTTGAAAGGAATACATTTCCTCTGTATTCAAATGAGACTATATCCAGAGTGTGTATTTAATGTTCTTAATAATGATTCTATTCCACTGAATTTGTCCTCCTTTTGGATTTCAACCAAAGCAGCTCATGCTTAACCAAATTAAGTCAATTTGTTACACCAAACACTTTCATTAAACACACAAATAAAGAGATTACTTCCAGATCTTTGTTTTTATTTATAATAGGCCTATCATTTGCATCATGTGGATAGTCAACACTGATGAAGCATGAAGCAATATCCTGTGATGTTTCAACAACTCCATGAAACAGCTTGCTTTAAATTCATTTAACTATACATTCATTCAATTGCCTTACTACATTTGGCCAGTTTTTCTCGATAACATATAAGATTACCTAGGCTAGGCAAAACATTAGTCTTGAGTTAAATAGATTATTTGAATTTGGATTTCATTTATACAAAAAACAGAAGATATTTAAATTAAAAATATATACAGAAACATTTTTAAAATGTTTTAAAATGTTTAAATGTTTATGAGGTGATTTTTTTTAAAGTTGTCTCGTAAGTGTATAAACAGATAAAGTAAGTCTACTAGTAATATAGGCAAAAACAAGATGTGAAACAAAAAGCCATGTTTTGGTCTTCCACACTCTCTTGCTTTGCAAGATAAGGCCAAGAAGAGTTCCCATTATCTGAAACTACAGGCTACTGGGCACAGGCAAAGTGATCAGATAATCAATTCTGGTTTTAGTTTAAGTAAATTCTCTATAGAAGGCTGGCCACCCTGGCTTTGATTTTTATAGCCTTAGTCAGATTTTAGAATGAGTGTTTGAAATCCTGTTTTACAATGATCAGTAGTAATAAACAATAATGATATTAGTTCTGGTTGAACAGACAACAAGTTATGCACTTACCAGAACAGAGAGGAAAAAAAGCAGGCCCCACGCTAAATAATTTATATTTTAAGGCCCTGGTACTGCAATGTGATGTAAATGAGTGCACCCTTGCAAAACAACATTTTTGTCCATCTCTCTTTAGTCTTAAATACTAATGCTGCTGGAACTGTTTGTAAAAGATATTTGGAATAAAGATGGCCCTGTCTTAGAAATGAAAATATACAATCTACATTTTTGTTTCTTTTTAGTTTTTCTAGTTGCTTGATAAAGAATGGAAACGCAGATTTTTTAATTTATTCATATTACTTCATATTTATCAAAGTGAAGGTAAAGAAAGAAGCTGCAAATGACTCTGAATATACCCAAAATCTGCAGCTGTGAATATTGTTATAGATATGAATTATAACACTTTCTTCCTGCAACACTTATCAATATTTCTTCTGGATTTCTTTATAGAGTCAAAAGAGCTGAAGGAAAGAAAATTTGGATGAAGACTTTTGTTATCTTGCTGTGTCAAGCAGTTCATTTTTTAGCCCCCAGAAACAGCTTCAAAAAGGTCTTCTCTGTCATAGATAAACTCAGAGGATGATAAAGGCTTGTATTTATGCTCTATTTGTTGTAATATCATTTAATAGCCGCCTATTTATCATTTCTTTCCACATAACTTTCTGAAGCTTCTTCCAACTCTGTATCTGACTCCTTGGAGGATTTGAAAGGCAAGATGAGATAAAACACATGCAAGAGCTGTCAGCTAGGTGGGACCACCATCCACGCAGTCAAATAGCACCCAACTGTTTATAGTGATCATCATTAGTCAGAAGGTAATCTTTCACGATAGAGTATTGCTCATGGTACCTGCCAAAACACATACCAGTGCTATATTGGCCTAACAAAGCACCTGCTCTTGTTACAGTATAGCAAAACAGCATTTTAAAATGGAAATGAATTTGGGAGAGTAAGTTTGACAAAAAGCAGATCTACAATAACAGGACTTTCAAATGCCCTGTTATGCTCATGTAAAAATCTCCAAGTTTGCTGCTGCTTCATTTTTTGTACCTATTGATGTTTCGCATACATTTTGATAACTTGCATTACATGAACTTTCTTCATATATAAGATTTTACAATAAAATAAGACACTCTTCTTTTAAGATATTACCGTCTGAGTGCTGTTGAGAGACCACTAACTAGAAAACAGATTGCTTCTATCTGTGCATCTATTGGAATTGAAACTGAATGGACAATGAGAATCCCAGAAGAAAAAGAACCATTACAATGGGCACATGTACAAGTTCATTTATGTGCTGTAATTAAAGTGCATTAAGTTTAGTAATTACAGGTACTACCTTAATGCACCATAATTGGCGCAACTGCACATTGGTACCAGCACACATTTGTTTTTTGGTAATGCTAATGGGAGGTAGACTAATTCTATTCTGGCATTAATGCATTAGCATAGGTTTTGCCCACCATGCTAACGTGCAGTAGAAGTAGTCTACTGAACTCGAAGTGTCTTGTGTACACGTGCCAAGTCTATTTCCTTCAATTTAGAAAGCAGGCCTTTCCTGTACTATATAACTTGGACCAATTTAGCTCAATTGATTTAAGCTGATTTTGAAAAATACTGCAAAACCTTGGGTCCAGATTCCATTCTATTAGTGCATAACTTAACTTAGATTCCCAGGTGTGATTCTCTCCACTCTGTTCAGATCCCTGAAATCTTTAGTGTATTAATTGCGTTCATTCAAACGTAATACTGAAACACAAAAATGCAGCAAGAAAGAGGAAGATTCACCCATTTTTGTCATAATTTTTTTTTCAGGGACTTGAGCAGGGTAGAATAGGATAGTACCTCAGCATTTAAGTCCCCCTATGTGCCTAGCTGGTAGAATAGAATCTGGCCCTTAGTGCATCACAGCTGACAGGTAGTTGATTATTTCAGTAGTGAATTTAGTGACAGATCATTTTATATATACTTATAACAAGGTTCTGGGATCAATATCATCTATGTAAATTCACATTGCCTGCATTCATATATGCAGAATTGTTCTTGCTTCACATTAGTTTAACTGAAATCAGACTCTGGGTAGAGGTGATGTATAATATACATTCATTTTTTAAAATTCAGATTAATAGAATGTGCCCATCAAGCACATTCTCTAGGAGCATTTACATAATTTAAACACACACGCACACACATACATTGAACACATGTTGATGACCAACATAAACCTTAAGTAGAATCTCCTGGGATAAATTAGGCATGTTCCTCACCATCACACCCTAAGGCAAAAGCCTGAGAAAAGAGATGAGGTTTACACTATGCCCTGAAGGTAAACAGATTCAGGCTCTGTCAGACCAACAGGGAAAACGAATTCCAGAGATACGGGATATCCATTAAAATGCTCTGACGTGCCCAGATGTTCAAATCTAGTGACAGTAAAAGCACCCCAAGTATTCTCAGTTTTACCAGCTGTGCAGTGGAAGAGTGAGAGTCCCTCAAGTACCTGATCACCAGATCATATGAAGCTTTGTAATCCTGAATAGTATCCTGAATACTATTAAAAACAAATGGCAAGAAATGTACACAAAAAACAAATTGGAAGACAGTTAGAACTTCCAATGCACCTAGTAGAAGAGGTCCACTAGGCTAAATGGCCTCCATATTCTTCATTTATTGTAGCTTCTGGGTGGGCATCATGGTTTGCAGAATGCCCCAAGGTGAGTGCATTGTAATAAAATCATAGGAGACAAGGCATGCCTACACAAGAAGTTTTCTGCAAAGTAGACTGATCAGTTCCACAGTAAAGGTCTCAGCATCTATACATAAAGGGCTATTGGACTATAGTAAACTAATAAATTCTGCAGCAGGGTAGTACTTGGAAATACAAGTATTATCCTGCTGCAGAGTTTTTTTCTCCATCGTACCACATTTGTAGATACTGATGTGCCTGGCTGGGGCATGAGGGTGCTTCAGTGTGGGGGTTGCCTACCTTCTAGCCCTGCACTGGAGTACCCCCATGCCCCATCCAGCCCCTCCACAGCATGTTGTGCCAAATTAAAGCAGCCCTGGGTTGGCAGGCTGATCCCCAGGGCCCTCTACCAGCTGAGCCTGCTCCAGCCCAGGTCAGTGTGCTGCAGTCCCAGGTGCACGTTCAAACAGTTTGCCCAGGGACCATAAACTCCAGCACAATAAGCACCAGAGTTTATTACTTCGAATTAATTGTACATGTAGACTTGCCCACAAAGACATGAAAAACTGGTGAGACCTACCTTTGGGAAAAATGGTCAGAGCCTTCTAGTCAAGCATAGTTGAAAATAAGGCAAATGACTCTTTGTGGGTGGGCAGAAAAAATATATCAGACTTCCTGCTGCATTGTACAGTAGTGAAGTTTATTTTTGATGCTCACCAGCTTCCTTGATAAATTATAATATTTAATGCTGGCCTCACACAGAGCAGTACAAAAGTGACATTTTTCATGCGTCCTACCATTCTTCACCTAAATGTTCATTTTCAGATTAGAATTAGAGTGTTTTTGTTGTTGTTGGTTTTCTTGCCTAGTCTATATAGTCACTTTCCATAAGTTCCCTAATGTATAAATGACATTCAGCTCAGCTGGTACAATACCTATGATAGCTCATAGAAGATAGAATGGCACAAGCAGTCAGCTAGTGTGCAGTTTTGCTGACAGGAAGGTAATAATTATGCCTGAAAAAAAATCTTTGCACTGAGAGAAACCAAGTTCTATTCAAATATTACTGAAATAGTATACATGTCTTACCAGTAGGAATGCTGTGAGGAGAGATTATCATACTGTTTGCTTTTTACCCAAATGAATTTCTTACGGCCAACAGGGGGGGAAAAACCTATAACAAAGCAGGCAACAGCATAACCAGATGTTTTGGCACTCTGGGCAGAGGTGTCAAGAGCAAGAAGGAGAGAAAGGGGAGAAAAGGTGAGAGAGTCTTACCTGACCCCACTATTCTGGCAACCCCTCTCAATCAGCACCCACACCAGCACAGTGCTCATCCCCTTCAGGTGTATTACTGGTAACAGATGCCTAAAAGTCTGGCTCTTCCATCTCCATTGGCAAGGACATGTGAAAAGCAAACAGATGATAGATGTTAAAGCAGGGAACTGTAACTTTATTAACTTTTAATTTTAAGAGAGGACATGGAGTATTATCCCATTCTCATCCCAACTCCCAAAGGGCAGTGCAAAACTAAATAGCTTCAGTGTCCAATAACTGATATTTAGCATTTGTGTTATGAAGTTATGGATTAAATAAACACAACTTAAGTCCACGATTTTTCCATGGAAGTATGTGTACTGGGATGGTGGTGCAAGAGAGGACATGCAGAGGCAGACAGCATGAGTCTGATTCTCACCTGGGCAGGGGAAATCCTGGCTTTCATATGTTTCATTTACAAAACATTCCCAGGAGCAGGAATTCTCTAACTTAATGGGTGAGTGCTCTAAATGCTAGGAAGCCACCACATGCTTTCTTTTAAAAGCAGTGAGGAGGCCTTCCTGAGTCTTTAAAAGGAAAGAGAAATTACATTCAGGAGAGTATACTAGGTTGTGTTTCCCAAGTAGATGAAGGTGCTTCTTACAGTATTGAAGCCTCCAAAAGACATGGGATTTCTTAGGATATTATCTACACTATGTAGCCTGTGTTCCTGGGGTGCAATTCTCTCAAACATGCTCCTCACACCCACTCCTGTGCATAAGTACCAACCTGGAAATGCCAGTGATGCCAGACATATCCATATGTAGCCCTGTCTTCAGCATTTCCCTGTTGGCTAGCTCTAGGTAGATATCTGGTCAGCATGCCGGCTATTTTGAAACCTATTCTGATTTGTATAACTCTCCCAATATACCGCATACCACTCTGGGCAAATGCCTCTGAATTAGGCCTTGTAAATAACTTTTAGGTGCCTGAGTCTTTCATTAACTGTAGCCCCATATCAATCACAAGGGCCCCTTATCAATACACTGCGGTAGCCACAGCTTTCCAAAAGGAGTCATGGTGACAAATAAATATAATTATATGATGGATCTTGATAACATTTTTTAAAGTATCATATAACATGGTTGCTTATGAGAGCAGGGACTTGGACTTGATGACTCAGAAACTCCATTCCAGCCTGTTGTTCTATGTGGATGAAACCTCTCATCTGTGTCAGATAGAACGCAAAACTAAATTATCATAATGGCTACTTTTAGCCTTAAAAAATCTATTAATAAAACATACAGTTTTCACCAGTGAAACCAAAAATTTTGGTTATATTTCTTGGTTCTTAAATCTGAGTTGAATGCTTATTTTATTTACTATAAAAGAATGAGTTACTAAACATGTTGTTTCTTCTTAAGAAACAACACAGCTGAAACCTGTACCCATATGAAAAACAATAATTTGTCCTGATTACATGGTGATTTCCTGTGACATGTCCAGAAAAGTTAAATAAAAATGTAAATCATTTCTCTAACTTTCTGCTCTGACTTCAGTTCCTAATACCTCACATATCTAATGACTATTTAGGAAATATCCTACAGAAAGGATATAGGAATAGGTATAAAAACAGGACTGGTATTTAGAATTTATAGGAAGTTCTGAAGTAAGTCTTGTTCAAATGTATAGAATATAACAGACAATTACACCCTTAAAATCAAGCTATTGGGCAGCATAGTTTGGGGAGAAGGTGAGAAGCCCTGAGTGGTGAAAGAACAGGTTAGGGACTATGTAGAAAAGCTGGACACGTACAAGTCCATGGGGCTGGATACAATGCTAAAGGAACTGGCTGATGAGATTGCAGAGCCACTGGCCATTATCTTTGAAAACTCTGGTGATCAGGAGAGGTCCCTGATGATTTGAAAAGGGCAAATATAGTGTCCATATTTAAGAAAGGGAAAAAGGAGGATCCAGAGAACTGAAGACCAGTCAGCCTCACCTCAGTCCCCATAAAAATCACATAGTAGGTCCTCAAACAATCCATTTCTAAGCACTTGGAGAAGAAAGTGATTAGAAACAGTCAGCATGGATTCACCAAGGGCAAGTCATGCCTGGCCACCCTGATGCCTTCTATGATGAGATAACTGGTTTTGAGGAGGCAGGAAAAACAATGGATGTGGTATATCTTGACTTTAGCAAGGTTTTTGATATTGTCTGTCATGCCATTCCTGCAAGCAAGCTGAGGAAGTATGGGTTAGATGAATAGACTGTAAGGTGGATAGAAAACTGGTGGATTATCGGTCTCAATGGGCAGTAATCAATGTTTCAGTGTCTAGCTGGCAACCAGTATCAAGTAGAGTGTCCCAGGGGTTGGTCCTGGGAGTGGTTTTATTCAATATCTTCATTAACAATCTGGAAGATGGGATGGATTGCACCCCCAGCAAGTTTGTGGATGACACCAAGCTGCGAGGAGCAGAAGATACGTTGGAGGGTAAGTTTAGGATTCAGAGTGATGTAGACAAATTGGAGGATTGGACCAAAAGAAATGTCATGAGGTTCAACCAAATAAGTGCAAAGTCCTGCACTTAGGATGGAAAAATCCCATGCGCCACTACAGCATGGGGACTGACAAGCTAAGCAGCAGCGCTGCAGAAAAAGACGCACAGTGGACAGTAAGCTGAATGTAAGTCAGCAGTGTGCCCTTGTTGCGAAGAGGGCTAATGGCATACTGGACTGCATTGGTAGGAGCATTGCCAGCAGATCAAGGGAAATGATTCTTCCCCTCTATTCAGCACTGCTGAGGCCACATCTGAAGTATTGTGTCCAGTTTTGAGCCCCACACTATAGAAAGGATATGGACAAGTTGGAGAGAGTCCAGCAGAGGGCAAGGGAAATGGTTCAAGGGCTGGAGCACATGACTTGAGAGGACAGTCTAAGGGAACTGGGTTTATTTAGTCTGCAGAAGAAAAGACTGAGGGGGATTTAATATCTGCCTTCAGTGGTGACAGATGACTGAACAAGCCGCAATGGTCTCAAGTTGCACCAAGGGAGGTTCAGGTTGGATATTAAGCTAAATTTTCTCACAAGAAAAGTAGTACAGCACTGGATCAGGTTACTTACAGAGGTGGTGGAATCTCCATCCTTGGAAATTTTTAAGGCCTAGCATGACATATCCGTGGCTGGGATGATCTAGTTGAGGGTGGTCTTTCTTTGAACAGGGGTTGGACTGGATGAGTTATGGAGGTCCCTCCCTACCCTAATTTTCTGTTATTCTATGATCATATGTTAAATTTGTGAGACTTCTAGACAAAGGCTAAATGTTCTGTACAAAGGGCCAGATCCTATTCTACCTATAGACGACCTAAGAAGACTTAGGCACCTCAGGGTGATTCAATAGTACCCTGCTTAAGTGCCTGAACATCCATTAATGCATCTATTTCGTTATAAACTGCTATCTTACCTTAAGCCTAAGTCACAAAAATGCAGTGAAGGAAAGAAAGTCTCACCTAACTGTTCTCCAGGGACTTGAATAGGGTAGAACTGAATTGCACTCAGGCCCCTAAGTTTATACCTAATACATGGAATATAATCCATCTCTGTGTGTGTATAAGTGTTCCAAGTTAGGTTACTTTTGTTATAAATAAAAAAAAAAAAGTTCCCATTAGTATGTTTCCCAATATCAACTATGTGTTTTACAGACATGCTCAGTGTGGCTGCATTCAATCAACTTCATAGCTGGTTTCTATTACTGAGTACATGCTGCTTCTGGTGGAAGTTTAATGATATTTAAATCCACATATAAGA
>NW_017729024.1:148481711-148481955 GCF_001723915.1 Gavialis gangeticus | reverse complement strand
TTCATAGCTGGTTTCTATTACTGAGTACATGCTGCTTCTGGTGGAAGTTTAATGATATTTAAATTCACATATAAGAAAACCTGTCTCTTGAAGAAGAGGAGCTTTTTCCCCATGCTGACTGGGAGAAAAACTTTGTCTTTTATTTGAGGAATAATGTGTGTGTATATACATATGTGTGTGTATATATACATATAGTTTCATAGTTTCTTATAGTTTCATAGTTTCATAGTTTCTAGGGTCGGAA
>NW_017729024.1:148476357-148481700 GCF_001723915.1 Gavialis gangeticus | reverse complement strand
AGCTTTTGCTACCTCGGTGAGCTGACCCAAGAATTCCTGTTTGTATGTGTATATATATGTTTGTGTGTGTGCACACACATACACATACTGTATTTACTCAAATGTAAGAGGTTTTTTTTCTCCAAAACAGGTTTTTTGTGTCTCTAATTTCCTCTGCTAGTGGGAATCCCTTCTCTGCCAGTCTTAGGAGATGGTGCAGTCTTGTAAAAGGGCTTGTGGTCTTTTTTAACTTTGTCCCACCTGCTTGTCATTCTGCTTGTATACATTCTTTCATCACTCCCCATTCTTCATAATGGCTTCTATGCCATCTGCACACTTGTTTGTCTTCCAGTAGTTTCATATTCATCCCCCAACCCCACCCCAAACCCCCGCCTTCCCTGGTATTCCTTGATCTCCCATTTCCAACACTATCCTCAGTAGCACAGGTGGTCACAGAAAAAGACCAGCATTCTCTCTGCCACTCAAACTTTCCAATCTATTCACCAAAAAATGAAGTCTATATGAGACCATGAGTGGCCTGTCACATCTACTCTAGTAAACATATTCTCAGCTCCAGGAGTTGTGCCTTTTGGGTATCCTGTAGTTTAAGCTCCACTACCATCCTTGCCAGCATCTGTGAGGACCTATATAATCCTGCGGTGTTGCTCCCCTTCCTATTCCCTACCTCCAATATGCAATAAAATCTCCAAACAATATTAGGGGCAGCGCTCCCGGTAGAAGGATTATCAGTTCCTCCAAGAGGGAGCAGCGTGTTTCCCATGCTCCCAGTGAGTAAACACTCAGTTTTCTACACCTTTCCCCTCTCTTGTCCCCAGTCACCTGTGACACTCTTCCTCCAAATGTGTCCTGATAGCTTATTAGTTGCCGCTGAGGATCTTTAATTAGTAGTCACACCTGCTGCCCTCTTTCATTACTACCTGACCACATGGATTTCCATCTTCTTATGAGGTCTTTATACTCCTGTCCTGGTATCCCACATTCCTGCAAACTTAAAACATCTGCCTGTATCTAGTCCAAATACTGGCCTACCCCATCCATTCTACATGGCTGTGAATGCTCATTATATTAACCAATATTAGTGTAATAATCATATTTATCCCAAAATACTGGGATGACCAAGACCAGACTATGCACTAAGGTCTAGGTCTGGACTTGACTCCACTTCTAATCTCAAACTCAAGACCAACCCCTCCATCTCCTTCTGTTCTTCCTGCTCTGTCTTCTCCCTTCACCATGTCCATTGCATGTAACAAACTTTGCATTTTGCCTTCCACTAAGAACTACATCCCAGCAGGACTTTAGCTTTCCTCTGAAGTCCCCAATGAACCTGACAGCTTCAGGGCATTGAGCAGGATGGGGGACCCATCTTCTTTATTCCCATTATTCATCTCCTTTTCTTACCTCCTGTGTCTACACCTCCTGTCAAGCACCTGACACTCCAGTTTCTGTTTCACACATCCCCCAGAAAACTCCATATCATTGTTCTCATTCTTCTCCTGCTCTCCCTTCTTCTCCCTCTCCTTACCCTTTTTAACGCTTCTTGCCTCCATTCTCTCTTTCCCTAGTCCTCCTACTGTGCCTTCCCAACTTCCTTCTGACCCCTTCCCTCCCTCCATCTTCTGTCCTCCACTCATCCGCAACTCTTTTTTCCCTCTTCTCTGTAGCACCCTTCCTCTCCTCCAGTTCCTTCTATTCTCCATTTTTCTCCATTTCCATTCCTTTTCCCTTTCTCCTCATCTCCTCCTCCTCTCTCCCTCTGGACTTTTCCTTCTCCATGGACCGCATCTCTCCCTTTCCTCTCTGGACTATTATTTTCTCCTGCCTCATTTACTTCCTTGTCCCCCCTCTGTGCACCCTGCTGTCCTTCCCTCCCTTCTCCCTGCTCACCTTCCCATGCCATACTCTCCCCACCTTGTCTTTTTTTGACTGATCTGAGTCAGGTGTAGAACACATGGACTGACTCTCCACACAAATTATGTTTCTACTCCTTACACACTCACACCCTGTGACTCTTCTCCCTGTACACTATACGAATTTCATATGGGCAGGACATTGCCAAATGCCCCTCCTTGCACCTCAAACATAACTTTGTTTGTCTATAGGAAATCACCAGTCCTACGGTAATTCCTGAAGGCAAGTGTCATACCTCACCTGGGCCTCCTAAGTCTGCTCAGAGTAATACTCAGACTCTTCAGGCCCCAGTCCATACCCTGTCTGGGCCTCAGACTTTGTCCATGTTGTCCACTCTCTCACAGTGCCTCAGTAGCCTAAATTTTATATCCTCATCTTCAATAAAGTAAAGCAAAAAAATAAAGAGAAATTTAAGTTAGATATTAGGAAAAACCTTTATACTAGGAGGGTAGTAAAGCACTAGAACAGGTTACCCAGGGCACAGCTACATAAGATACTGCACAGAAGAGCAAATTACTGCATAGTAGGCATCACTGTCTACATGTGCAGACCCTTACTGTGCAGTAATTGTCTCTACTTAGCAGTTAATTGGCTATCTGAAAATACAAGTAGCATTTGCAAGTAGCAAATGACAGTAAAATACATGTAGATGGCTGACCTGGAGCAAATTTGCTCCTGGTCAGCCAGGCAGTAGGGGATGGGAGATTGTTCCCTGCCCCCAGGAGCTTCCTGCTGCCAGGGGCAGTTTTGCTACAGGAGCTTGGGTAGGAACAATGTCCTCCTGCTCCAGCCGTGGAGAGCCCCTGGCTCCAGCTCCACAATCGTGGTGTCAAAAAAACCTGCTCCAAAAAAAGAGTGGGACGGGACACTTGGTTGCAGCATGCGCCACCCAAAACCAGAGCCTCACTGGCAAAGCCACACTCTGGCTTCCAGCCAGGCTCTGTGTGCCTGGATTGCTGCTGCTGGAGCCCCAGGAGGCCCCCAGAGCCCCAGGTAAAGCTGCAGGAGTTAGCCCAGGTGCTAGCCCTAACCTCCTCTACCCTACCTGGGGTAACTTGCCACGTGCCAGAGTGTGTGTGCAGGGGCATTCCCCAGAGACACCCGACAGTGGCACAAATATGTGCCACTGCTAACTGTCCCTAAGGGATGCCCATTTCCACTCTTGGGATGTGCCTAGAGCTTTCTTACTTCAAATTAGTTTTAGCACATGGCAATAAAGTCCTTAATAATGTTTCATCCAGTCCCTTTGGTATGAGTTCATATAGTATCATTTCCCACACTAATGACAGGTTTATTTTGGTGACACAGAAAATGGCAGACCCTTTCCCACACCCACTTTGCATATGTATACTCCTAAAACACACATCCCACAGTTTCTTCTTCCCTTCACCTCCCTCTTGGGCACCTTGATGAGCTTCATCTGTGTTGCACTTGTCTCACCAGCAGTATTTCTTACAATGATCCACACTAGGTCAGCATGTTCACCTTTTAGTTGTCTACCCACCACTGCTCCCCACACCTTCTTCACTTATCCTTCTGTGAAGTTTCCCACTGGTGCCATCCTGCCTCTCTCCTTTACCACTTTCATCAATTCCTTCTGACCTTCAGGACCTCCAGCCCTACCTTCTCTATTTTATACCTTTGCATCCTTCCATCTGATGTAATGAATTGGTGGTTATGGCCTCTTCAAAGAGATCTGATATAGTCTCCATTTCCTCAAAATTGCAGTTGTGTGAAATCAGGTGGTACACACTGCTTTCTTCTCTCCCTCTGTTACTACCTTGTATATCTCACTTACATATTTTGCGTAGAAAAACAATCCCAAGTCCGGCAGCCTCCATCCCCCCATCTCTCTTGCTTTGTACAGTTCAGCTCTAGCCAACCTTTCTCTTTTGGCATTCCAGAAGAATATACATCTTTCCCTCTGTACTTTTGCTGTCTGCCACCACATTGGTGGGAATACAATTCCCTTATATAGAATAATCAACAGTAGAACAGTTTTAAATGCTGACATTTTTCCAGCAAAGAACAGTGTCCTCCTGGACCATAGCCAAAGTATTTACCATAGCCTTGTCATCACCTTTTCCTATGTTGTATTATCTTTCCCTTTGGCATCCATCAGGAACCCTAGCACTCTGATTTCTCTCTCTCATATTTAAAAGCCCAGCTTCTCCACATCACTCCAGTTCCCCACTCCCATTATCATGCTTTTCAATCTATTTAGTTTAGCCTCCATCACTTCTCTATATTCTGATGTATGCTTTAGCCCCCCTTGCATTGAAAGTCTATCTCTAATGCATTTATATCATCTATGTATAATACACATTTTACCACCCCCTTGCCCCCCACCCCCAAGTATCTCTGTTCCAATTACAACCTTGTCTTTTCTTAGTCTTTATGCTAGTGGTTCCTTGCCACACACACATAGTAGTGGTGACAGGGGGCACACTTGTCTCAGCCAAGTATGGATTTTAAAAGCCCTGCTTAGGTGCCCATTAATTTGGACTTGACTCTCTGCTTCTCTCTACAATAACCTTATCAAACATATAACTTTATCTGAGAACTGCATTTTTCCTAGTGCCTTGAATATATAATCATGGTCTACTCTGTCATATGCTTTTTCTAAATCTAGGTTTGCTATAACTGTGTTTGTTTTCCTGTCTTGGATGTGGGGTGGTGTATTTTTGATGACTCCGATCACATTGGAGATCCCTTTACCTGTTATTGTGTATATTTGGTCTTCACGTATTATCTTCTTGAGGTTTTTCCTTATCCTTAAAGCCAGCATCTTGACCATTATCATCCATATTAAGGAGTGTGATTGGTCCCCAGCTTTTCAGGAGTTCCTTTTCTCTTTTCTTGAAGAGTAAGATCACAATGCCTCTTGTAAAATCTTTCCCTACTTCTCCTGTTTCTACTCTTTTTTTAACACTTCTACTATATCCTTCCCTACCCCTGCCCAAAACTTCTTGTAAAATTCTATAGTCAGTTTGTCTGCTACTGGTGATTTCCCACTTTTAAAGGTTTTTAAACACTCCTCTGCTTCCTTTAAGCTTATCTTTTCTTCCATCTTCTTTGCTTCCTCCTCTTCTACTTTCTCTTCAAAAATTTCCAAGAAATCTTTCATCTTTTTCCTGTCTGTTTCCTTCTTCTGGTATAGCTGTTCATAAAATGCCTTCAACACTTCCTCCTGCTTTTCCATCCAGGCACCATTTTTTTCCCCGCACTGCTTTAAGTTTTTCTTTTGATGCCTTCACTCTGGCCAAAAAGTACTGGGACTACTCTTCATTTTATCCCATCCAGGGTGCTTGTGCTAAGAACATTTTCTCTCTTGTCTTTCTTTTAATGACCACGGTATGTTTCTCCTGTTACCATGGTTTATAACCTTGGGGTCAGTTTTGACTCAGAGCTTGCCTTTGAGGTTCACGTTGG
>NW_017729024.1:148455440-148471357 GCF_001723915.1 Gavialis gangeticus | reverse complement strand
CTTTTTAAACCAGGTTTTTAACTCATTTCTTGTTTCTTCTAGCTCTTCTCATACGTGTCTTCCTTCTGCAACGTCTTTTAGCAGCTCCTGCATCTTTCTTGGCAGCTCTCTTAGATCTTTAATTCTTTTCCCCATATCTTTAGCCTTCCTTCCTGAAAAATTCTCCCATCCTCTTCTTCACCATCATCCACCATCCTCTAGTACTACCAAAATATTTCTTCAGTGTTCACACCCCTCCTACTGTCTCATGTATGCTTGACATATCTCTTCATCTTGAGACATCTGCACATTTAACTTGCACAGTCCCTTCCCTCTCTTGGGGCTCTTACCAGCTTTAGCATCTGGTGACCACTAAAGCCACATTTATGGTTTCTTTATCCCTTATCCCTATTTCTTTTGATACAAATACAGAATCAGTTCTTAATTGTTTCTTTCCATTGGGGTCTGTTCTAGTGAAAACTTTCTCCCCTGCCCACCCATCTCTTAGTGACTCTTCTTTTACTATATGTAACCCAGGTACACCCAAGGGTGTGCCCTATTCTCAGTTGAATAGGATGGGTAGGCAGGAGGGGGTGTTGTGAGACAGATGCCAGAATTTTAAGCAGATCCCTCTTTCCTCTATAGAGTTAGCCCAAGCCCAAAGTTTTTAACTATATACAATTTATTAAGTTATAATATACATAAACATAAAACTAAATATTATATATATATAATTATATAATAATTATATCTATATAATAGATATAATTACACAGAGAACACTAACCAATAGCCAAGGTCATACCCTAACACTATTTACAACATCACAATACAACATTTCAATTACAAAATATAAGGCGCAAACATGAACAATCTTAATAACATCTATTCCTTAATATAGTGCCTGACCCATGGCAAGAGATAGTCCTCCTTCCAATGGGGCATGTCTAGGAAGCACCAGGGAACCCTCCCCTTAGGGCCTTGACTAGGCGGGGGGGCTGCTCACCCAGCCCCTTCTCTGGGTTTGCCCGCCCCAAACGTCTTTCCCCTGTGGGACCCAAGGGCCCAATGGCTCACGCTCCCTCAGGTGGCGGTGGTCAGGGTGCAGCTTGATGGGGTCTCCTCTGTTGCAGCACCTCTCCTGTGCCACTGGGCTCCTCCCCACTCTGTGCCCCGCTCTGGGCACCGAGGGCTCAGCTACTCTCAGCTGCTGCACCACTGCTGCTGGCTCCTGTGTGCTGGGCCTCATGCTGCAGCACTACCATGGCCCTGTGCCCTGGCACGGCACTGAGGGCTCTCTTAGCACAAACCAGCCCCTTCAGGCTCCGGCCAGCCATCCTCACACCAGGTGGCTAACTCAAGCAGCCTCCGCTGCTCCCTGACTCCTAAGGCTCAGGCCCGTGCACCATCCTGCGCACTGTGGGACTTGGCTGCATACTGGGAGATGGGGCCTGAGCCGCCTCATTGCAGTCCCCAAGGCCCTGCCAGGGCTGCAGGCTCAAGCTGTCACTTACAGCTCCCAAAGCCTGGGCTCCGTGCACCAAACCATGCACCGTGATAGACCCAAGCCGGCTCATACCACTCCCAGGGCTGGGTCTCTGCACACCGGCCCTGTGTGCCATCAACAGCCTGACCTCCCAAGGCTGCTCCTTCACTGGAGGCTTCAGGAACCTTGGGCCTATTGCCCGCTGGGGGAGAGCTCCCCAGCTTTACTTGGCTCCACGCTTCTTGAGTCCCTCACTGCACCTCCCCTCGTGCTGGGCACGCAGCTCCTTTTATACGCTCTAGGGCTCCACCCCTGAAGTCTTCCAGACCTGACAGTTTAGAGTCTTCAATCAGGTCAGAGGGAGCTCTTCTACCCTGCCCTTTAAGAAAGGGGCATGACTTCATTTCTCCTGCTGCCTCCTGATTGGTGGATGGGCTTCACCAATCAAAACAGCAGGATCTCAACTCTGGGACTCAACCCAAGCTCTGAAAGGTGAGCCTGCTACAATATTTGCTAACAGTTTGGAAGAGCTGTCTAAAGCTCTGTTTCCTCCTTCCCTGTTCTACTGCCCACTTTGATTATACAACTGAAATCTCCCACTATTATATGTGGTCTCCCTCTGACCACGTAAACTGTTAGCTTTCTAAGCAGTGCATTTTTTCCTTCCTCTCCTATGGTGCATATACATAGAAAATTTACAACTCTTTTCCCATGACTGATCGTAACATTCACTGTAATCTGCCACTGATGACTTCTTCTACCTGCTTTGCTCTCAGCTCTGGGTTGTGACCCCTGCTGCTTTATTCTTCTCATTAGTCCCTGACCACCAGGATGATGTCCATTTCCACCTTTTCTCAAGATGTTTATAATCCCTCTCTCATGGGCAACTGGTGCCACCTGAGTTGGGGGGGAAGTGCCCCCCCAACATCCAGTCAGTGACTGGGGGGCCCTCCATGGCCAATCATGCCAACCAGGGTGGAGGGCTGATCTCGCCAACCAGGAAGTGCAAGTAGTGCTCCTGGAACCAGCAGCAGTGTTCCTGGAAGTGCCAGCGACACTCCTAGAAATGCCAGTGGTGCTGCACCTGGAGCCCCCACTCACCAGTCCATGCTCACGGGGGTGGGGCACCAGAACTCCCAACTGCCCCCCTGCCCATCACCTAAGCAGGCAGCACTGCCTGTGAGGGGGTGCATCAGTGCCCTCAGGGGGTGAACTTGCACATTCTTATAGGCAGATTATGTCTGCCTTTACTTGGTTCAACACTGGTTCAATCTGTTCCCATCTTTTCCTTGTTAAGAAACTCCTGACATTAAGTGAAACTATCATCAATGCCATTTATACTTGTTTTAAAATGAGTGTGCCTATCCCTTTAAGGTACTTCTGGTCTATTGATCGAGGTGGTCAACTCCTCCCCTTCCCTCACTTGCCATTCCTGTAGTCTTTGCAAGCTGCCAGATTGCTTCTGCATTTTGACTTGCATATTCCCACATCCTTGCTGCTTCCTACCTTCCTGCTCTACTCCACACTGGAGCCCACCAGCATTAGCAGCAGGAAACTGCTTTCAGATCCTTCCTCTTACTCACCTTCCCATTATCAGGTTTCTTCTTCTAGGTCTTCAGCTCCTGCATTTTCTTTCTTTTCCTGGTCAATTTTATGACCAAAACTTCAAAGTCAATTTTATGACCAAAACTTCAAAGAAGAACAATACTTCATGAAAAATCTAATACCTTATTGAAACTACTGAGGATAATTTAAAAGTTTCAGTTTTATGGTACTTAAATGACTCCATGAAACCCAGAAAGTATTATAGCAAGCATGATTACTTAACCAAAACCAGATCTGAAACTACTGTACAATATGGATTATAAGTAGGTGAGTCTCATGGAGTTGAGGTTTTGTCAACCTGTCAAATTATTTTTAGGTTTACAAGTTACTTCAAGATTGTGAGCCTATTTTTCCTGTAATTTAACCTCTTTCTTTTTTTTCAAGGATGACTCATTTGTTAGGCAAAGTGAGCCTGGCACTAATGGGTTCTCTGATTATAGTACATAATAGGTTTTTTCTCTTTTGCACCAAAATTACCCTCTCTCTCTCTCTTCCTGCTCTTTATCTTCATAACCTTTTTGTAACTGTCTTTCTCCCTGCACACATCATTGCTTTATTTATCACCCTACCTCTTTGGTGGATTTTAAAATGTCCTCTCTGTTCTGCTTTTTCTCCCAGTCTCATAAATGCACTGTGAACATAGCAAACATTTTAATCTCCTGTGATCAAGTGGGTTTATTTTTTATTGCAAAATGGAAGAGAAACCTTGATAGTTTTCATCCAAAATGTTGAAGTCCTACCATGATCATAGGCCCCAGTCCTGGAACTTTGCACTCATAGATTGCTTGGTTGGGCAAGTCCCTATTGAGTTTAGCTCTGCATATATATAGACACAAGCTTTTATTCTAAAGATCTGTTGTAATTTATTGGGGCCACAGCTTAGATGTGATGATATAGATAAATTTAACTAAATGTGGTTTGCATGATGGGAACTAGGCCCAGCAGTTAACATGTGGACAATGATGTAGCAGTCATTATCCTTTTTGGATTTAAAAGAGTATTTGAAAAATTGTTTTAGTTTATTGTACCTCCCTATAGGGAAAATATCATCTCTACTTGTATGTGCATCCTTTTTGAGTTGTTGTCACTGTACTTTGAGGTGTTTGATTTCTGTTAACATAGTATATCATAAAGTTTCAACCTGTAAATGGGTAATAAAATTGGCACTCCTTTTTGTTTGTCTACAAAGAATCTGCTCTTTGTAATCTCCTTGAATCAAAGCTATTTGATATGCAGCTTTTAAAACCATGCAATATCAATTTAAGGAGGTGGAAAAATTCCACAGAGAACGCACACAGATCTCAGGGGTTTGAGTATTTATAGTGAATAAATTCCAAATTAACTCCAGCATTAATGAAATATCATATATTAATTATTGAATTCTGATACACACACCACAGTAGTAAAATACTTAGATAGCTGGGTTTGTAAGGAAAACTGATTTGTTAATTTTCATACTTGGCAAAAATTGATTTAATTAGTAGTAATAAGGAGTTGATTAAGAAACTTTGTTTCTGCAGATAATAATCTTGAATGAACTCTCTCTCTTTCTCTCTCTCTCTCTTTCATATGGCATCAGAAATCAACTTCCAAATATATGAGCCACTGTCTGGTATTATTGCTCAATTGTGCAGATTCCATCTGCCCTGTCTGGGCATTTATAAAGATTGCAGCTTCTGATTAAGTGCTATTCTGTTTGTTGGGCACCTCATTCTCACCAAGTCCAAGATGTTCATTTTGTGAAGTGTTGTTTTGAAGCATCCGTACCCAAATCTCAGTCTGTTCAGTTTGACCCATGTTTCTCTGTCAAGGTCGTGCCCAATGGGGGACTCATTTGATGTTGGTATGAAACACTGTAAGAATAGGTCTGGCCTTTGCCAGTGGTCGGCCCACTCTTTTGCTGCCCGTAGGTTTGGTTCAGCATCCCCAACTTTTTCCAGGAATCTATGGGCTTCATGTATAAATGGTTTATGACTTTTAAGTCTCTTAAACTGCCATCTATTCAGGTCTTCAGTTAACAGTTGATGGAGCGGGTGATTTTTGTCATCTCTTGCCTTTATTGTAAGTAATTATGCTAGGATCTGTCTTTTTATATCACTTGGTCTAATGCCTGAGACTTTACTGCTGACCTTTACCTTCAGTCAAACCACACTGTCTTAGAACCCCTACTCCCCTTTTCCCCTGATGATAGTCAAGAAATAGTGTTGTTTTAGTGCCTCTTAGCATTTTTCTGAGCCTTCCTCAGGAACATTGAACCCGGTGTCAAAATTCATTGTTTCATAAGTAGGACATTTTCCAGGCATTCATATGATCATAGGTCAGATTTGCTCTCATGTATAGAAGCAAAACAATAATGAAATTGGTAATTTTAGTTTTACATTCCCAAAGGAAGTGCCCCCTGGAGTTATACTTCATTTTGCTTCCTCTTTTAGCCTTGTGGCTATTAAATTCTTGCATCTTCAGTGGGAAAAGTGGAGATGGAGATTGTCCTTATTTAGTCTATTCTATAAGATTGTGGTAAGGGAACTGCTGGGAAGTGGGAAAGATGAGGAAGCCTCAAATAAGGAGTAATGTTGCTAATGTAAATGTATGACTACTGGTCTTTCCAGGAAGAGTTTTTGGGAAGAGATTATCTATCTCTTAGCCACAGGATGGAAAACAGTGATATTTAGGCAGGAATCTTGTGCTCTGGAGTACTTATACATTTCATCTGAGTCACTTCTGAGCTTGCTCGGAAGCCGTAGTGTGGATAAGTATGGGACTTGACATTCCAGAATACACATAGCTAATGAGTTCCTGACGGCTCCTGGTTTTATAGTGGCTGGTGCAGGATTGTTTTGAACCCGTCTTTGGAATTTAGGCATCTGTCCCCTACGTATATCATATTTAAATACCTAGCAGATCAATTTGAATCCTGCTTCTAGCATTCTAAGTTTCTGTCGAGGAAGAAATCACCTGCCTTATTTAAATCAAATGAGCAGAAGACAGAAATGGGGAACCTAAAGAAATTATAAATACATTGTTGGTTTTAGTGTAATAGTATAAAATTAATTCTGTTTTCAGTAGGAAATACAAGAGTAGTAAATGATCTGAAAGTTTTGGTGCATGTTTGATATTTCAATAGGATTTACTTTGTCAGTAACATGGTGTTTTTGTATTCCAAATCAATAGCAAGCAAACTTTCTGAATTTTGATTGTTTGGTAGGACATTTACTTAAATAGTTTATCTTAAATATATAACATTGCATGTGGTATTTCGAAGTATTCTAGGGAAGGAATATACAGCTTGAATTCCCCACTTAAATATTTCTTGACTCTCTTTATTGTTGCTTAGCTATAGATACGCATAAAATGTTTTAGTCCAACTGTCAACATCTCAGTTTTCAATGTATTTTTGCTCCAGTATGTATGTCTGTCTTTGTTTGCTACTGAGTCAGCAGCTGTGCTGTGATATCAATATTATCTTTTTCTCCCAAACAGTAATGTTAAGTATAAGTGCGTACTATTCAAGATTAGCAATACTCTGATTTAATCAATGTATAAAGTCTTCACACTAAGCCTCATTACTTTTCTTACATGATAGATGTTTTCTATCTGTTTGATTAGGCAATTGGTTGAGCTCTGAATGCCTTAAGAAGAGTATTAGCATCTGAAGTATTTGCCACTCTTCTGTATGCCAAGGGCTGGAATGGGGCATTTCTTCTGTGCTGATCTTTGAAAACAAACATTGAAGGGCGCTGCCTGCCCACTGATTTTACTAGCTGAATAAAGAACAAGTCATCAAGTATTCATTTTATTCTTTTCATCCCATAACCTTCTAAATCCTGGTCAAGTGCACTGTGATCCACAACACAGCAAGACTTTCTCTACTGTAATTCACATTATAGATAGCAGCTGTACATAGTGGATGTTACTGGGCAAACTTGTTGTTGAAGGAAGTGGAACTCAAGCCAAATGCACAGGTGAACGAGCAACACAGCTAGGGTCCAAAGCTTTTTTCTAAAACATACTATTAACTGAACCGCTTTATGAGATCTTTCAACAGGTGGAAGGTGAAGCAACATGTCCACCTGTGAGTGACATATAGTGATTTTATAGTAGAGCTATGGCTGTCTGCTGTTTTCTGCGTGAACTAATGTCTTCAGAGATAATGGCCTCAAATAATAACCCCCTAGAGGACTGCTCCTATCACAACTATTTACCTACTGAATGAAAGTTTGAACCAGTTATCTTATTTCTTTTGGATGGGATAATAACCATACAGGAATTTCCTTGAAAAATATGAAGTTCATGCTTTATTTTTTTAAAGAACATAAGAATTTTTAAAAATGTATTACTTACCTACTGTTATTACTGTTTAATCTCTGTTGTAGCTCTGATGATCCAGAAAATATGAGAGGCAAGTTCTTGTGGCTGATAGCTCTTATAGCTGACCAGCTATATGATTGGGATACAGTTAGAGAAGTTTCTAGTATCATAGGGTGCAACTGTACCCAAGGAATGGTACTGTGATGCACACAAAGGGTTATAATGCCTCTCTTTCCCTTTTGATAAGTCTTGTTCTCCCAGTAATCAAGCTTCTTCTTCTTTTCCTGGTAATGTTTGGCCTTCTATCCCTGGGAATTTCTCCCCCCTTCAGTTTCACAGCAATACCCATTGTTCTTAACAATTGCTGTGTTTGCTTTTCTCCTCAGACCTGAAACCTGGAGAAAAATGTCCTATACTTGGAAGCTTGTTTATCTTTATCCCAACTATATAGTCAGTCTAATAAATGATACCATCCCAAAAAGTCCTTGCTACTCGTAATAATTCCTAGGCTACTACAGCTACAACAGACTAACACTACTATAAGAGAGTTAGACCTGTTGCTGTAAATATATGGCTTCTGTCAGAGCATTTTCTCTGAAAGCTCCACAGTTCTCCCTAATCCAGAATAGCTTATTATCTGATGATCAACAGGACATACTGCAAAACTCAGTATTAACAGAGTAGTGAGGAAAGGAATTTTGAGGGTGGGGTATTATTCTAGGAGAAGTATAATACAAAGTTCTAATTTCCTGGACCATCTGACATTGGTTTCTTATATTATCATGCTGCATTTAGGACACTCATTCTTAAGTAAAGAGTACCTTAATGCCCTTTTTAACATTTTAAACAATTCTATGCAGCTCATAACCTTTAGATTTGATTTTTTTTAGTCTACCAGCCTTGAAGACAAGTCTCTACATTAGTATCAATTAGCTCCATGATCAATGATGTAAGCAAAAGCATATTTTTAGATCTTGTACCAACCAAAGGAATATATGATACTGTTAGCAAATTTAATTGTGCAACATTCCTTTATTTACCTGTTACAGATATGTTACGTTTAACCAGTTAGCCACATTCCACATGTTTAAATTTACAAGTTTAAATGTGTTTCAAGTATTACAAGGACATAGTGTTGGTCCTTCTTCTGACACCAATGTGACATTTTGACACCAGTGTTGCCCCTCTCCTGAGCAGCAGCAGATGTCCTGAACCTTTGAGATCAACTTTCCAGTGGAGGACAAAGGAATGAGTGCTCAATAATTTATTTCAAGCAGACACTAAGTCATACTGCTGGTTGCTACCTTCTCCCTAATAGAAGTTTCTTCTAGAACCTTGTATTGACCTAAGCTGAACAAGAATACTACATGTCTTCCCTGAACTAAACACTTGCTAGGATGATTTTAGAAAAGGAAGATTATGTGCAATTGTGCCATTTGGTGATAGTTGCCATAACAATAATTTAGTTTTTATTTCAACTGTATGTACATATATATCATGTTCCATAAAACCCAAATTTTATGAAGGCTTACATATGTGGATTAGCATTAGTCACAATGGCATCTTCAAGGCTATTCACTGTGTTTAGTGTTCAACATATGCCTAACTATGTCAAATGAGATCTAAACAAAGTGTCCATAGCACCTTTCAAGAACCTAGGGCTGGATGTTTATACCAGTCGCAGAATACAAAGCAATAGGGAATTGTCTGGGATTTACATTAGCATGCATGAGAACAGAATCTGACCTTAATGCTTTCATGGATTTCCATACGATGCTTACAATTGTAGAAGGTTACATTACCACAAAATGTATAGGGTAATACTACTGACAAAATGCTGACGTAGGCTTTCAAAATGGAAGTATACAGAAAGTTTCATACATTAGCATTTCAAGTCTTAAGGGGAAGAAACAGAAGAAGGGAAAGCTGTTCTCAAAACTTTTGTAAAAGGAAAAAATCTCCCCTGGTTTTGTTGGTTTGTGTTTTGGTTTTGGGGAGCGGGGGTTGTTTGTTTGTTTGTTTGTTTGTTTTGTGTTTTTTCCTTTTTTTTCTTGCCTGTTCTGCTTGGACAGTAATTGGAAAACAGGAAACACTATGTATTTATACTTTACCCATCTTCAGTTGACCAGCCTTTTTCTATTTAGAATATTGAGACAATGTGGCATATAAAAGCTGAAAATAACTTAAAGAATCACTTATGGCTACTTTGGTGAAAGTCTAAGTATTGTTTCCAGGCTATAATTTAAATTAAAGTAAAGTAAAATCAATAGAAACATCTTGGCTAAAGAACAGAATGTGGCATCAATAAAGAATATGTGCAAATATCAAAAGTAGTGGTTTTTAAGAGTTTCAAAACTAGAACATGTATTTTTTCTCCACATGGATTATTCTCTGTTTAAGCAAGAAGCTAGTTCAAATTTATCATGTTAAGTGATAGTTGAGTTGCCCTAAAAATGTCAATGAGTTTGGTAAGTAATGTTTAGGGTCAACAATGGTTTTACAGATTGCCATGGAGACTAAGTAATTCTTTTAATCCTTTTTATAATACCTTCTCAATGGAAAAATGTAATCATTGCATAATGAAAGTTAATACATGCCACAAAATAAAACTACATCTGACAGTGACAGTCTGAATAATATGCTTATTTACAATAAGCATCTTTAAGATATCCTTCACAGATCATTAGCTTCATGGGATTACAAATGAACTCTACACAGGTTTAGCCATGAATCCCCCTTTTCAGGATATTGTAACAGGTATGAAACCCCTTTCAGGCCATATGGTGACAGAGGGCAGCATTCTTTCCCAGGGGCCTTGTCAGACTTAGCCACAATCTATTGTCGGGCGCTGTTGGTGAAAGCTGATACTCATTTAGTTTAGCTCAACAGAAGTCCCCTTGAAGATACTATCAAGAGTACAAAGATCACACCAACTGCCTTGCATTTATGTCAGTCTGCCACATGTTTCTCTTCACATATGTGCTTATCATACCATAAATCTGATGCTTTATTTCTTTCCTTTTATATTATACACTGTTTTAGCCGGATCTTTAGCTGCTTCCTTTGAGATCATATACATTTGAAACTGGGAATGTCTTAAGCATAAAGACATATTTCATATACTGATAACATTATTTTATTTTTGCATTTGTTCAGGCAGTTTAGTGCACAGCCCTATATTTTATCTGCTAAAAGTTTCACTGGGATCATATATAGCTACTACTTTTAAAAAGGATTTAAAACTACATACCTGATGCAATACAAATTCTTTATACTGAATTTCACTTTATCCCTGTATGCCTTTTCATGGGACTGTGTACACACACACTGTTAATAAACTCAAGATGATTTTCCATTGTTCCATATCTGTCCAGCTTTTTCAGTGGAGTTCTCAGTTGCCCCCCTTAAGAAATGTTTTTGGTGTTTCTATAATACATAAGCCTCTATTTTAAAAAGCACTTAAGTGACTGTTTAAATTGATTAACTTCAAAATCCAAACATGGGGGTGCTTTTCATAGTCCTCAATGTGGCCATACAGAACTTCAAAATATATACAGATATGGGCCACAAGTCGGTCACAAAAGGTTTCTGTTCACCCACTTGTGACTCATCTTACTACAATGCTGTGCTATATAGGAAGATAACAGAAAAACTTTACCTAACTAAAATAAATCAGGATTTCAATTAGTCAGAAAGTAATTACTTAACCTATAATTTGACTACGGCACTGTACAGATGCTCCTACTGTTGCATAAACTATCAAGGGATATTTAACTATAATAGCCTCATTTTTGGAACTAATTTCCCATCTTTTTGGTCATTAATTGACCTCATTTATTGACCTGGAAGGACATTGTGTTCCCCCAGCTGTGACATACTAGAAGAGTTTGAGGCTAGGTACAGATGTTCAGGGAGGTTAGGAGGAGGGCAGATCACATTAAAAATGGCCACCTGATCTAATTTAGTTCACCTAGGTGCAGATTTTACACTTTAAATCCCTAGTTAGTTCAATCTAAGTGCAAACTGTACAGAATTCAGGAAGTTTATATTGGTCTAAAAATGGCCAACCTGATCTAACTTAACCCTGCATCCAAGGTAGTGTAACGTAGATTGGGTTCAGTAAGAATCATCTAACTGAACTTCTGTACAGTTCCCAGTGCAGCCCCAGGGCTGTGTTTTTCTTGCTCTTACTGTTCCCCCTCCTCCCTACCCCTGGCACTGGGTTACTTATAACCCCCTGGCCTCTTGGCCCACCCCCAGATGAACATCCCACACCACAGATCAGCCAGCCTCCCACCTACCAAAATCCTGCCAAACCCCTGATCCCTCAAACTGCACCCAGCATTCACTGGAGTTGGGAGATTATGGAAGTAAGTCAGGGTGGGAGAAGCAGAGGGCAGGATGAGTGGGGCTGGTGCACAAGGGTTTATTCATCTGGGGGTGGTTGGGGGGGGCTAAAAATACCCTCACAGAGCTTCCAGCCCCCCTGATCCACTGGGCCTTCTCCCCACCCCAACTTACTTCAGGCTCCTAGGACCAGTGACTGCCAGTAAAACCAGCTCTGGAAGCAGTTTGCAGGATTGGCAGTTCAGCAGCATCAGTGCAGGGCTGGGGATTCCAGGGGGAGTTTGGTGGGATCAGGGGGCTTCTCTAATCCTGCCACCCCCCTCCTGATTCTTCCATCTCCCCCATGGACCCCACTGGCTCCCCCTGATCCCTCCAAAACACCCCCCACACCGCACTTGCTCCCCTGATTCCCCCCACAGATCCCACTTGCTTCCCCTATCACCCAACCCCCCCTGTGCTCCCCACCAGATCCCACTTGCTCCCCCCACTCCCTCCCCCACAATCCTCCAAAGCCCTCCTGCTAGCTCCTCCATTCCTTACCTTAGATTGGATTGACCTTGTTTAGATGGATCTAACTATCCTGAACTTTTTATACAGGTCTTACATAGATCCATCTAACTAGTGTAAAATCCACCCCAGTGAACTAAGTTGGATTGGGTGGCCTTTTTTAACTCAACCTAACCTCCCCCTGACCTTCCCAAATGTCTGTACATACCTTGTTTGGGTGATTTCTAATCTATGTTGAGGTTTCTGTTACTATTGGTTCATAGGAGTTTAAGGAATGACCTATTACCAGGTAGTTTATTTAAGAACTGTAAAGGGTCCAGGGTTTGGGTCCTTTTCAATGGATGCAGCTATATGTGTAAATAGATTTGTGACCAAGAAATTCAGATGTGCTCCACAAAAGAAACTCTCAGCTCTGCAGTGACCCAGTAAAATCATTCAAGAGGTTAATACTGACTGCATATCACCTACTGAGTCATGACTCCCCTCTCTTCAGCAGGCTTGTTTTCCCATGAAGTCCCATTTAAGTATTAACCAGGCCTAGCCTTTATTTATGCAAAAATATTTGAATAAGCATTTTCTCCTTTTATGATTTACCTGAGCTTCCCAAGAAGATATAATCCTGTGTTAACTAAATCACACACGGTTGCCATGGAAATTATGAGATTTTACACCTTGGCATTTTGACTTCATTTCAGGATCATATAGGGAGGAGGAGGAGAAATAGAAGTTAGGCTAAGAGGGTGACAATTGTTTTAAACATAAGTGTTTTTTTATAATTTAACCAAAATGTCAAGGATATTCATGAAGAACCCATGAAAGATAAGTGGATTTATATGTAAATATGAAACATTAAAAAAGATTTCTTTTGTGACTAATACACTTCACATGGATGGTAAGTTAGAAACCACAAAAAAAATTCCCCTGTTAAATAGAAAAATATGAAATTATTATATGAATCAAATGTTATCATGATGACATATGATTGCATGGGTTAGCTATTTAAACCAAAGGGCAAAATTCACCTTGCAATGGAGTAATACCATAATAACAAAGATGATTTCAGCCCACAACGAACAGTGAAATTTAAAAGTAAGTCTTTTTATTTTGCAGATTGAAATCTTAAGTAGTAGCATGAATATCAATAAATTGAATACATGGCAGATTAAAAATTAGGGGTCAGGTCCAGCTTTAAAAGAAGTGATTAGAAACACAGATTACCCAATAATCTACTGTTCCACCGTTAACCTCCCTCCCTTAAAATGTGCAGTTTATCAGACTAAAATATTGGGTCCAAATGTTTTGTACCACTGCCTCATTACCTTTACGGTTAAGTTTGGGTTCTGAAAAAAACCCTGCCAACTATACTCTGTAACTTATTTATTTAAAATAAATAATAGACAATGAAGAGTATTTTTTTTAAAAGACAAATGCACATGCTATCAACAACTGAGTTCAAATGAAACCATAAACACGCCCTGGCTGCTAAAACTCCAATGACTAGGTAATTTCATCTGGGTTAAAGTCTAATGCTATGCAAGGGCTGCTAATAGTATGAATAGTTGAGTGAAATGGACATTGAGCAGACCCCAGGGAATTAATCCATTGTGGCTTATTTTCTCTCAGTTACTGCTTTCAATAGGGATAAACTGTATACTCTTTAGTGGCTCTGTATTTCAGTAGTGCTGTCCTAGTTTCCTTTACAATTGTCTCAATTTAAAATGTGCTGAAAATAAGAAATATTTCCTTCAGGCTCTTGACCCAAGCCAATTACAAGAGAGAGAAAAAAAGTTAGACATCTATGGTCAAAGTGTGATGCACAGTAAATGAAAGAAGGATTACAGCTGACATACAGTACTTGAATTCTACTGTGGATAATTACTTCAGTTCAGATAGCAGCATAAGGCATAATGTGTCTAATAAAGTGGCTCCATTTATTCCAAATTGACAGTGTACTCTTATTTGTTTTCTGTGTATTTTAACTATTTATGGTAATATTCTATAATAGAATATTAACAGCATTTTTTTACTGGATTTTGACATGATTTAACATACCTGTGGGCCAGCGGTCAGTGACCTTTCAGTAAGAAAGGGCTGATTTACCAGTGATAGTCATGACAAGGGCCAGAGTGTGTATTTTATTATGAGGTTGATCTTCATGACCAATGTGATAACAGGTGGCTCCTTCACAAGGCGTATATATACTTACTACTGGATTTTCCCATTCTCCTTGCAGTTCCTCAGCAATGGAAAAGACTCACATAGCATCCACCAAAGCAAAGCCTGAAGAGAAACAGCCCTGCATACCCAAGAGGAGCTGGGAATAGATAACTTATGGTCACACACTGACTGAAGGCAGGTCCCCCCTTGCATGCCAAACCCCAGCAAAATGTTCGTATTCACAGTGTGTCCCCATCCACTCCAATCTATCAAGCACAGCGCCACAGGGATCATTACCTGATTGTGCTGTCGGTCCATTTCTGGTTAGGGATATCCTGGATCCCCTGTTCCTGTCCTTGCCATTGCAACTACATCCCAGAGCATGGTGCACCAAATTCTAGGTGCTTCAAACTGTGAGGAGGATTTCTAAGTGCAGTATACTCGCACACACATGAAAAGCTGTGGTAGCCATGCGAGACATTCTGCATTGTGCACCAGGCAGCAGATGCAGCCATAGGGACTGAGACAGAGGTGCCAGCATGTCTCTAACCAGTCCAGTCTCAGTCCCTATGGGTGCAGTTGCTGCCTGGCACATAGCACAGAACAAACTATGCTGCCACCATAGCTCCTCCACACATGTTCACAAGCACACTGCCATTCAAGCTGCTCCTTGAAGTCTGTAGGGTCCTGGAGCTTTACAGGTTGAATAGAAGAACTTGGCAGGCCAGATATGACTCCTGCTAGAGGCTAGCTGTGAAATTTAAGAATTGTTCATGACTGACAACTATGCTGTAGGACAGGGTGGGCAGTTATGTCAGGTGGAGGGCTATTTAATGACTTTTGGTGGGCTGTCAGGGGCCACAGACCTAAAATATTTTAAAGGATACCATTTTAACAAAGTTTAGTTATAAAACAAATAAAAAACTAAAAGTCAAACAGCTACTATAAAGTACTTACATTTTATTGAAAAATAATTTTTGTCCTGATTTATGGGGGGTTTTGAGTAGTGTAGCTCAAAATAAAGTCTTACTCTTATATATTATGGAGGAGGGCTATGAGGGGGTGGTATGGAAGGGGTGGTCTGTGTGTGTGTGTGGCAGGGTGGGTGTGCATATGTGTGTGGGGAGCTGCCTGCATGCTGGGTCCTAGAACCTGGCCAGGGGTGGTGGTGGAGGGTAGGGAGCGGGTGCAGGGGCCCCATACAGCAGAGCACGTTTGGGTGGTGCAGGTGAAGGTACAGTCCACCTCCCCACCCCCCCATCTGGCCTGCAGCTGCCCCCACAGCACTCTGCATGAGGTCGAGCATATTTTGCCAAACAGACCCCGCTCCAACCTAAAACCAGCAGCTGATAATTCCACTCCTCATAAAAATCAACAAATTATTTTAATTCTTACTATGGTCATTGGGCTAAGCACAGACAGTCAAAAAGCCAGAGGCTGAATTGATTCAATCTTTGCAGGTTAGTCTAAGATCCATAAATTAAACTGATAAGCAAGTAAACAGACATTCACTTTTGATTCTGGAAAT
>NW_017729024.1:148442221-148450440 GCF_001723915.1 Gavialis gangeticus | reverse complement strand
GCTGCCCCCACAGCACTCTGCATGAGGTCGAGCCTTACCCACTTCTGCCCACATCACAGTCCTGCCAACCCCAGCCCTAGCTAGCATGCACAACTTCCCAACAAGGCTACTTCCAGTGCAGCTGTCGCCATCTGGGGACTATCTGGTTCCTCCAGCAGCTCTTCCTCTTCCTCCTGCTGCCCCTGCTGTGCCACTCTGGGTGGGGGGAGCTGCAGCTAGGTGGCTCCTGCCCCAGTGCACAGGGCTTCAACTCCAGCTCCTGGCTGCCTTCCACCCACTTGGCTTCCCAGAGGTGGGTGCTCATTGTGGCCAGGTGGGTGGAAGGTGGCTGTAAGCTAGAGCTGGGGCCCTGTGCACTGGGGCACAATGCACCCAGCTGCAGCTTCTCCCCTCCCTCCACCCAGAGCAGTACAGTAGGGGCAGGAGGAGAAGGAACCATTGAAGACAGGGGGAGCTGAGCAGTACCAAGGCAACTTCAGCCACACCAAGAGCAGCCCTGCTGGGAAGCTGTACACAATACCCAGGGCTGGGGCCAGAACTGCCAGACATGGGCTATGTGGCATGGGCTGCCCCAGGCAGGAGCAGGGAAGGTTCAGCCCCATGAGGGGGCAGCTGCGGGCCAGATCCAATCAGTTGTCATGCTGGATCTGACCTTCAGGCCACATTTCGGATTTGACCTGCAGGCCATATTTTGCCCACCTCTGCTCTAAGATAAAAAACAGACCTTAAAAGAAAAACCTGTTCTCAGTAGAATCACTGGAGTTTGGTGGAGTTATTTTTGGCTGTACACAGCTAGACAATAAGAGATACCAAAGTCTGGTGCTAAATAGAGAAAGAAAAACAGAAAGAAGTGGTAGCAGTAGCATGCAAAGTAGTAATAGTAACACTCACAGAGGGCAGATTGTGAGTGTCTTGATCACAGCATTGTCACACTTCAGTAAGAATGTACAATGTTCCCTTTCTCTCAGCTCATTCATACCAAAGGCAACCTTAAGCCCTGATCTTATATTTGATAGCCTCTGTGACTGTGCTGATTCATGAATCTCCATGTGAGTGTGGCAGACTCTGCACAGTTAGCTCAGATTACAACACTGGAGCCTAAACATTTGTTTTCAGACATTAAGGAGCAAAAGGTTCAATTTTGCCAATTTTAGCATTTTTATCACCAGCTCCTAGAAATATATGATAATATGGACAGATTAGCTTTTATTTATTTTGTGTATTGACAGGTTTTTCTGTCCCAATGAGATCAAACATGAAGCCCAGGGCAACCATCTTTTCTGTACAAACTGAAAGTGTTTCAAGGAAAACAGCAGGCAGCATTAGGAGATAAACACAATATGGAATAGTATTGTCTATGGGCAGAAATGCATAACACATAACACATGATGCATAACATCCCCTTCCCTAGATAACATAGTCCTTAAGGTACTTGGGCTGGAAAGTGACTCACCCTGGATGACCCAATTCAGACTTTAGATGTCTCTCATTGGGAATGTTAGCAGGCTGTTCAGCTCATTTTGAGTCACTCTGGCACCTGGAGGATATGACATGTTTAGAGCAACAGCTAGTGGATGGGTAGGATCTGGTCCTGGTGGCACTATGTACCTTCTGTTGATGTCACTGAGTCAATATGACTGAAGTGTTTTGACATCTGAAACGTTGGCCTTTGTGGCACTGATTCTAGAGATGAAGCATCCACTCTGGCAGTGTAACTACTGCTTTGGGCATGAACAGGATCATTTCATTTGAAGTAGCCTGTTTTGATTTCAACTTGAGTTCTTCTTTGCTTGCTGCTTGGCTACCAGGTCTGAGTGGAACCAGTACAAACAACTCTTGAGTGAGCAGTTCATCAGTAGTTCTGCAGGGCTTTGGCCTGTGGAGGTGCATGGATTTGCATGTAGCTGTAGTAAAAAAAAAAAAGCTAATTATAGGTTTTAATCATCATCAGTGACCTGAAACAATGCATCATTACTGGTTGGACCAACTGCTTGACCTGGTTGTTGGATGATAGAAGAAATGATGTGGCTGTGATGTGATGTATAAGTTGTTTTGTTTTGTTTTTCTGTGAACTTCTGAAAGTCTTCAGAAGTGAACGTGCACCATCGCCAGACAAAATGGTACCTAAAAGAGTATGTGGGGGTTTTTTTAATTGGCTTACAGTTGTCATAGATGCAACTGGAACAACTTCTAGCCACTTAGAGAAGGAATCAACAATAATGAAAATTATCTGGCATTCCAATGGGCAAAATCTATATGCAGACATGACCTCCCCCAAGTGTGTCATACATAGCTTGTTGTGATTCACTTTATGATTTGCTCAATGTTGGTATCTGTCTTTGGCCAACAGACATAACTTTTGGGAAGTGCTTTCATGTAAACAGTTCCCAGATGTCTCTCATGTGGAGAGCATAAAGGATTCATGTTCAACTTCTGCTGAGGATAACCACTCCGTTACCTTAAAGAAGCCATCCCTTAGAGACAGAAAGTTCTTCTTGACATGTAACAAAGGGCTTGAATTTCTAATGACATACACATTCAATGTGATCTTGAGCTTGCAATGATGGCTTTTGGCATCATGGAAACAGCATGTGTTATATGTGTGGCTGTTACCAAAGCTACAGAACTTCCCTGGGATGAAGACTATATTGTCGTGTGTGCTGGAGGTGACTTCTCTGGAAAATTCCTTTCAGATTGCATTTAGGGAACACATCCCAATGAGTGCATACATGCAGGGGCATGCATTTCCTATGAGACAAATAGCAGCAGCTCATATTTGCATTTGGTAATCCCATCCTTTTGTTGTGCCGCTGCTGTTTGCCCCTGCATGCCCACTAAAGCGTGCTGCAAAGTGACCCAGGCTGGGTAACGGAAGCTGGGCCAGCACAGGTGGATTTGCATGTTGCAAATCCCAGCAAACCCAGCAACCTTACCTGGGGTTCTGGTGGCTTCCTGGGGCAGGAGCAGTGCCAGGCCAGCTACTTGGAGCCTGGCTCACATTCAGAGCATGGGTATTGTTGGCCAGGCTCTCTTTCTGACAGTGCACACTGCTGAAACTTGCACCACACTGCTTTTTCAGCAGTGATTTTTTTTTTACAGCAGAATATCCCAGTGTCAAAAAAACTTGCTGCACTGCAAATTAGCAGCACAGTGAATGGGTGCATGTGCACTGGGTGCAGTTTGTGCACCGCAAACCATACATGCTCATTTGTTGGGATGCATCCAGTGCATCTCAGTTGATGCCATTTTGAAGACAATGTTTGAACTGGACCTCCTTTAAATGAAGAGGTGCAAGTGTTCTTCTTGAGCAATAGTGAATGCTAAGTTTTTATTTGCATGGAGCCTGGTTTGGAGGGCTTCATCTAGAACCCTTCACACAAATTGATCTTTCAGTAGAGACTCAAAACTGGTACTGTCTCGTTCTCAGACAAATGATGAAACTCAGCTATATGCTGTGATCCCTTCATTGGAAGACAGTTCCATTTCAACCAATGAAATAGTCTCGTTTCAGATGAGGTGCATGTGAAATGAAAAACATGAAATACAACACAGAATCATAGGACTTATCACAGGGTTTGATCAGGGACAGAGGTGAGTATTGACATAGTCAAAAGTCCATGAGTAGATGATAATCATTGCACAGTATGTTTCTGCTTAGCCTTAGTAAACTAGTTGATTTCTAGGTAAAAGCTGAGCTGGTTGGCATAGAAGTACCAGGACAATGGTCTGGCCTCATCACATGCTTCCATGTGGCCTCAGGTTACCATGATAGAGAACAGTCATACCGCACACTCTGCTAGCAGGATGGAACTCCTTGGTCTGGGATCCACAAGTGGCACAGGCTTCCTTTCCCTTGTAGTATTTGGCACCTACAGTTCAGGATGAAGCACTGGGAGCCTTGTGCTAGCTAGGATCTCCTTCTCACCTCCAGCTTTATATATTGTAGGGACTTGCTCATTCCAGTGAGATCTAAGGGCCCTTCTAGATGTGCAGGTAAAGGTGCAGTGGAATCTAATGTGCAATTCACACAATTGCATCTCCTGCCATACCACATGTGCATGGTGGGAGGCATGATTGTGGGATTACAAATTAGATCCCATCACAGCTTGCTGCCAGTCCAGGTGGTACCCAATGCATCAGCAAGAAGCAAGGTCCTGTGGCTGGGAATCCCCTCAGTTGAGGGGCTACCATCTGTGAGGGCATCCCATGCACCCCCAGGGATAGAAAACACGGCTGCCATGAACGCCCCACCTCAGGGGTGTTTGAAACCCCTGGGGCTAGAGGATCACAGCAGCCATGATCCCGCAGACCAGGGGTGTGTTAGACCCTCGGCATGACTGTAGAACACAACAGTATGTCAGAGAGGGTGCCAGATGCTATGTCCCCAAGTCTGCAGTATCCTAATGTAAGGGAGTCCCCAGAAGAAAGAGACAAGATCTAGCTGGCTCTTGTGCTATCTTGACCACAGAGCCTGAAGATTGAAATTAAATCAAGCTGCATTATGACTGTCCTGTGCCTGCAGAAATCTCTTAGGTTTTCTTATCAGTTCATATACATTACAGACATTGGAGGCTGCTCTCAGCTACACTAGGCATGGAGCTGGCTAGAGTATCAGTGAACTGTGAGGTGCCCCTTTGCACTGCTACACCAACTGGAAGTTCAACACAGTAGAAAGAAGATCTGACATAATGGGTGAAGTGAGTCAGAGTAGCTAGCTGGAATGGGAAAATACTATGAAGTTTTTGTCCTTGACTATTTAAATTAACACTAGCATTCACATGAGACTTATTAGATGGATGGAAGACTGCAAAATGGGCTTGCATTTATACATTGTTCAATTGCTCCCTTTAGGTTTACTGCACAGGAAATATGTGATATATATTCTTGAGTTTCCAAAGTCAGGTGCTTCTTTAAGATTCAGTTCTTTTTATTGCTTGAGAACCTTTATAAAATTGAATGCATATGTAGAAAAGTAATACGCTATAGTGATTATTGAACTAAATACTAGCTGTTTATTGTCTCTGAGCATCCCAGAAGATACAGTACGACCCATTAATCTGTGAGAGAATAAGTCTGTTAAATGAATGAAAAAAAATGATACAAGCAACCAATATATTAGCAGATTTAATATGTGCTAAGGTACAACAATTTAATTACTTCAGTTCAGACAGTAGCATATCACATGATACAGATGATGAATGAGAAACGGGCCGCATTTATTCAAAATCAAAAGTATGTTTCTTCCTGTATTACATTTTTATTTTGGTAGCATGCTGTAGTACAATCTTAAGAATCTTTTGGGTGGTCTTGGATGTAATTTGAATACCTGTTAAAAACATTCCTGATACAACAATGTCCCAGTCAAAGGATGAAATACTTTCTCTGTGACAGGTCATGGATAACTCTGGCAAATTCTGGAATTGGCTTGAATACACACTGAAGGCTATATTGTCATTAAGCCTAACATATCGGTGTGGGAGGATATAGGATATGAAGTTTACCCCATGTCTGCAAAGTTTGGTTAAGGCTATTCCTACTTATCACTATAAAAACAGAGGAACAGAAGGCTTCTACTCCCAAGAGGTAGGGGGGGAGAGGAGGGCAAATGAATGAGGTTTCACACACCCAGTGTCTGTAATGTATATGAGCTGATAAACAACCCTAAGAGATTTCCATAGGCACAAGACAGTCATAATGCAGCATGATTCAGTCTCAGTCTTCAGGCTCTGGGGTCAAGATGGCACAAGAGTCAGCTATCTCTTGTCTCTGTCTTCTGGGGACTCCCTTACATTAGGATACTTCATAACTGGGACATAGCATCTGGCACCCTCTCTGGCATACTGTTGTGTTCTACAGTCACACAGGGGTCTCACACACCCCTGAGTGGGGGTGGGGGGGGATAGTGGCTGCCACAATCCCCCAACCCAAGGACTTCAAACACCCCTGAGGCTGGGAGATCATGGCAGCTATGTTTTCCAGCCCTGGGGGTACATGGGATTGTCCCACAGCTGGTAGCCCCTCAACTGAGGGGACTCCCAGCCACAGGACCTTTCTTCTCCCCCAGGCATGGGGAACCTGGAATTGGGCTCCCCCTGCACTCACTATAGGACACAATGGTATCTAACAGCAGTCCCACAGTCATGACTCTGGCCGTGCACATGTGACATCCTATTGAGTTCTGTAGCCTTATCCCAAAGAGGTGTAGGGCCCAAAAGGCTCTTTAAAGACTGTTCTTGGTTGCATAAGTTAGGTCATTCAATCAGTGAATAGCCATGTTACTTATGAACATGAATCCTGAAGTCCAAGCATCAAACATTATAGCGAATATTCACTATAGACAATCTGTGGAAAATGCAGAGAGTTAAATATAACTCTGAGCTGACATTAATGAAGTCTGGAAGTTTACCTCTAACTTCCCCAGGAACAGAATTAATCCCTACCTTTTTAAATACTTTTTGTTAAACAATTATAATTATCCAGCAAATTCAGAAAAACCATGGTGAGTTCAAGGACTGCTTGTCATTTGAAAAATGAGGGACAAATCCAATGCATAAATTGTTCCCATTGAATAAATCAACCATCTCTATTCATTAGATCTGGCAAAATTAATTATTTAGTTTGCACATCCCTAGAGAATATTCCCTCATGCAATGGTTATAAGAATTCTCAAACCTCTGGGGGTTGCGAAATATCATTTAGATCAATTAGGTGAAGTGGAATGAGAAGAAGTGTTGTATGGTTGTTGTATGTAAGACAAGAGATTTGTTAAAAAGTATGCTGATCAGTTGTGCAGTGATGAGACGATAAAGAGGATATTTTAGACCAGACATTATATCCTTGCAGTTGGTCCTTAGAACTCAGAAACTGATTAGGAGGATATGATAATTCCGGAAATTAAGGAGCACATGCAGGCTAGTGTCACAGCAGGCTCTTCTTCCAATAGAGCAACTGGCACAGCTGGTCTCCCAAGTCCAAGTACTAGCACAGCACTGGGTCCCACTTCAAAATCACTTTTCAGTACATCAGACAGCTCAGGCACTGCAGTCCTGAAAAAATACAACTATATTAGAAATTCCTGCACATAATGTATTGTTTCTATAGCTATTCAAGGCTATGGCAAATTGCTGCAAAAATTGGTTATCTACAACAATACATATTAGACATATCACAAGCTGTTTTTTGGTAATGGAAGAGATTTTGACATAATTTAGTCATAAAGCTGACCATATACATGTAGTTTGGGCCATGGATATTTAACATTGTTCAAACAGAATGGTTATAACTTGTGAAGATAAATAGTTATTACTGGAAAAATGACTGTGTGGTTGCTTGTGTTAAGCCTTGAGTTTTTGCTAAGTGTGAACTAGATGTTTGGTTGAAAAGATCCTGGGTGTAGTTAACAAAAGTGCTTCAAATTAACAGTTTTCTCAAGGTTTTCTAAATGTTACATTTTACATAATATCCTGACATACCAGAAAACATAAACATCAATATTTATATTAACTTCGTCTAAAGAAATGATGATGGTCAGGACATATTTTGCTGCTACAAAATAGACTTTCTGAAACCTCTGACAGAATTAAATACCTTACTTGATTTTATCACCATGCTAATGGCACCAGGAAAGCCTATAATGTGATGCTGAAGTTAAATGGAAAGTGTATCTTCTAACAGAAAATTTGACTCTGCATTGGGTTGACTGGATTTTGAAATTCATAAGTGAGGCACTAAGGAATAAATTTAGCCTGGGGGTCACTTTTCTAGTCTTGATGTTTGGCCACCATCTTTAAAAATAGCAGCCATGACTAACAAGATGAATAAATGTCAACATCTCAGTACCACTGAGGCTGATTTTTATTTTCTAAATGACTTTAAATAGGTATTGCAATAAAATACAAACTTCCTTTGTCTTTTGATGAGTTATGGCCCATTGCTTGGCAGCTCTAAGTCTTTAAATATAACATATAATGGTAACCACTCTTAATGTTTTGGTAATCCTATCCTTTTGTTGTTACTTCTTATCTACATTAATTTTTATCTGTTCTTTTTTAGTGAATGAAGAGAAGATGAATAGTTAAGAAAAATGGATGATAGAACAGGGGCAAGAACTTCCCAACAAGCCAATGGTTGCCCTTCACCCTGGTGCCATTGAGTAAGGGGTCGGGGGGCCGGAGGAGGAGGGGAGGGACTCTGGGGGGGACCCCCAATGGACCCACCCA
>NW_017729024.1:148441652-148442210 GCF_001723915.1 Gavialis gangeticus | reverse complement strand
GGGCAGCCATTGGGGGGCTGCAGCAGCTGGTGGGGGATGGGACCAGGTGGGCCAGCAATTGGGGGGCTGGGATGAGGCATGTGGGCCTTGCAGGGGGAGTGGTAGCCCCTGCAGGGGCCTTTTGGCCCCCATTGGGGGGCTGTACCCTTTGTGTGGGGAATGAACCCCCTGTTGGGGGCCGTACCCTTTGTGAGAGTGCTGATTGCCCTGTTGGGGGTCTGAACCCCTTTTGGGGGCTGAACACTTTGTGTGGGGGATAAACCCCATTGGGGGGATGAACCCCCTATTAGGGGGGTGTAGCCCTTGTGTGGGGGGCTGAACCCTCTGTTGGGGGGGCTGAACCCCTTATGTGGGGGCTGAACCCCGTGTTGGGGGGCTGAAGCCCTTATGTGGGATACCAACCCCTTATGTGGGAGCCATAGCCCTGTGGGAGGGCAGCAAAATATGTATTCATGAATTCAGGAAACCTGTATTTAGAGTTTACTTTATTATTATGTTTAGAGACATGCTTTAACACCATAGATATATCAATAAAACATTGTCCAACTGATCGCTGTC
>NW_017729024.1:148436276-148436652 GCF_001723915.1 Gavialis gangeticus | reverse complement strand
GTAGCCCTTGTGTGGGGGGCTGAACCCTCTGTTGGGGGGGCTGAACCCCTTATGTGGGGGCTGAACCCCGTGTTGGGGGGCTGAAGCCCTTATGTGGGATACCAACCCCTTATGTGGGAGCCATAGCCCTGTGGGAGGGCAGCAAAATATGTATTCATGAATTCAGGAAACCTGTATTTAGAGTTTACTTTATTATTATGTTTAGAGACATGCTTTAACACCATAGATATATCAATAAAACATTGTCCAACTGATCGCTGTCTCCACCTCACTCTCTCTCTCTCTTTATAGTGGTCTTTTGTTTTACTTGTGGAGGAACATGGATTTGTGGGTATTTCAGAGAGTGATTTGGGGATTTTTTTATCAGAGATTTTTC
>NW_017729024.1:148429975-148431276 GCF_001723915.1 Gavialis gangeticus | reverse complement strand
AAATTGCTTTAACACTAAATATATCAATAAAACATTGTCCAACTGATCACTGTCTCTGTCTTTTTTTCTGTCTTTATAGTGGTCTTTTGTTTTACTTGTGGAGGAACATGGATTTGGGGGTATTTTAGAGAGTGACTCTGGGATTTTTGTTTATCAGGGATTTTTCAGTTTTCCAATAGGGAACACCAGAATTTCTGCTAGGGAGTCTAGTGGCAGGACCCTGCTTGTTTAGAGCTGGCACCTTGGAGCCATCTGGCTGTGGCTGACCTCCTGGACAAATGGGCCCAGGAGGACATGCTTTGACAGTTCAAAGCAGGCCACCACACCTGGAATATCTTCCGAGTGATAGCTGCCCAGATGGCTGGGCAGGGGGCATAAATGGCAGTAGTGCTGCACAAAGTGCACAGTGCAACCGCAGTCCACTGGCAGCTAGCCCAGAGGGGCAGATGCCTCTACTGGCTCTGCAGTCCCCATTCGAGTCTGGCAGGTGAACAGCAGGTCACAGCAAGGCAGCAGCTCCCACTGCCAGACTGCTGCAGTGGGTAGAGGGTGCAGAGAACTCTCAGGGCTGCTTCAGCAGTCCAGCTGGCACAAGGGGTAGTGTCCACAGGTACCAATTGGCTGGGCCCCAGAAGCTCCTGAGAGCTAGTAGCTAGTAGGGTGGCTTTTCAACTGCTGGGGCCAAGACAGGGCTTTTTATACTGCTGGGGACAGCACAGGTGCTGGGCCCAGGCTCTAGCTCCCCCAGGCTGAAGATCCAGGAGGAGCCAGGCTGAAGATCCAGGAGTAGGCCCTAGTGGTACAATTTACTCCACAACAAAGTGCATGTCTGAGCACATGCACTGAGGCAAAAAGCCCTGGCTCAAATTTGCACCAATTCTATTTGAGCTGGTCCCTGCCCGCTTTTTTATACTTCACTTTTTTTACACCCTTGGATAGCTGGGGGTCTAATTTTCTCCCTGTGCTGCAAACTTGCAGTGCGGGGAACATTTTTTTCTTCCCATGGGTGCCTGTTGCCCCATCTCAAAAGGGTTTGAGGTGGGGCAAGAGGCACATGTGCACTTGTGTGAACGTGCTCTATGAGTGAATACAGGTTGGCAGTAAGCCAAACAAAAGGCATAAAATCTGTAAGTTAAATATAGGCATTAACCTGAAGTGTGCATAAAATGCATACATTCTGTTAGTTTTGCAAAAGAGACTGATACTGAAGTTACTGATGAACCAACTGAATCAGAAGTAAGAAGCAGTGGTGGATGGTCCTTGTTAGTTTCATAGTTTCATAGTTTCTAGGGTCGGAAGGG
>NW_017729024.1:148428824-148429964 GCF_001723915.1 Gavialis gangeticus | reverse complement strand
TGACCCCTCCTTTCCATTGGGAGTAAGCCTCCTTTTTGGAATTTGTTCATGTGTAATTTGTGAGGAGCCCTTGAAAGCAAAAAATGCTAGAGACTCCCTGGGCAACGGGTTATTTGTAAAATTTTACCAAATTGAAGCAGACAGTGCTTAGGAAAACTTTCATAAGTACAGTCCAATATGCTCAGGATGAGAAAAGAAGAAATCATTTGCAAGCCTTAATTACTTACTGTAATGGTGATGGTGGAATACTGAAGTGGCAGTATTGGATATATGTTATCATAAAGATTGCTGGAAATAATTTTGCAGATCCAACAATAATAAGCACGTAAGAGAAAATAAAGAAGATTTCTGACAATGGCAAAAATGGGGGTCAGAGAAACAGAACGAGGCTTTCCAGCAGCTTGTGCTTCTCTTGTTGAGAGTCTACACATCCACAAAAAGGTATATATACTTGGAGGCATACTTTTTGAATATGAGCAGCTACAAAAATATTTGATGATCATCAACAAAGAATCCAAAATACTTGTGATGATAGATGTGCTGTATGATCTCTGTGCAAGAAGCCTGAAGATCATTTTGGAAAAGACATTGGGTTTCAGTGCAGGTATCACAGAAATGAATCATGCATAATTTATTCCCCCAGGGGAACAGGGAAGTATATGTTGAAAGTGCAGTGAATAGTTGGGATATATACATTCAAGAACTAATACAGAATGTAGCCAAGTTTCTTTACTCCAAGCATCGGACAGAGGCTGGAATCCCATGGCTATGTGGGATCAACAAACTGAAAGAGGACAATACACACACAACATTCACAATCTCATGACATTACTTGTTAATCTTCATTCTACATTTGAAGAAGGCTAAATACTGGTTGCAGAATGACTGTGTCCCGGGACCCGCAGAAGCCAAGAAAACTTACCGGGAGAGCAGGACACCGCGAGGGAGGGAGAGCCCGCACTCTCGTTAGCCGCGTCTATGTACAGCTGCAGCCGGCAGCTGACGGTGACGTCAGCCGCCGGCCGGGAGATTTAAAAATGGTGGCCACTGCTCCGGAGGCAGCGGAGGGAGAGGGGAACAAACGGAGGGCAAAGCCGTCCCTACTGTTAGCCCAGCGGGACAGGAGCCACCGAGCCGAAG
>NW_017729024.1:148410098-148423824 GCF_001723915.1 Gavialis gangeticus | reverse complement strand
GGCGGGCAAAGCCGTCCCTACCATTAGCCCAGTGGGACAGGAGCTGCCAAGCCAAAGAGCTGGAGAGTCCAGTGGCTGGGAGAAGAGGCAGGACGGCTGGATCCCCAGTGGATAGAGCCTGCGGCGCCAGAGCTGGGGAACAACAGGGGATCAAGATCACCCAGGGAGATCCCGAGCCTCATAAAGTAAGTGCCGTGGCAGGGGGCGCGGGAAGTGCTGAAGAGGAGTGTGAGGCTGAATACACACCTGGCAGGAGAGAAAGTTCGGGGTGGGATCGCCGCCTAAAATAGAAGGCGCCGATTGAGGAATAAAGAGGACAGCGCTATATACCCATCCAGGAGACGTCACTCCTGGGCAATATCATAGGGGCGCTGGTGGTAGGTCAGGGAGGTACGCCTTATAGAGGGATCACTGTGAGGAAGCACGCAGCTGAGGGTTCAGGGTGACAGATCGGTGGTGGGAAGTATCCCTTGCAATAGGGCTGGGACATCTACACAGGCGAGGAAGGAGTCTGTCGGCACATCACTGAGCCGGTGCAGGGAAGTGGAGGCCACAGGTGGCGTGAGGCCGGGGTGTAGGGGTGGCTGGAGCCCTGTATGTAACCGACAAGGCCAACCCGGGACACCGAGGGACCTGTGAACTAGCCCTGCCCCACTGGGATAACAGCAAACTCGTGGCAGGCGAGAAGCTGGGTTGGCGAAGCAGGGAATACAACCAAACGCAGTAACACCAATGCTCGGTGAAGACGGTGGTCACCAGAACAGGGAGTTAAACTACTAGTAGGGATCTACGAAGGCCCATGGGGGACAGACTGCAACCAGCTATACATTTTCTGTCTAAAGAATTGTTGCAACTAATCACAGGAAGGTGACAGCCAATACAAGTCACATTATCTATGTATGTTCACAATATGATGGGTAATAAGGAACTCATCTAAATCCTGAAGGAAATTAAATGTGGCACTTCTTATAACAATGTTCTTAATGAACTTTCTGCATGGGCCCTGCAGGAACTCTAGAAATCTGACCATAGTTGAATACTTTTAGTGGATACATTGCAATCAATTCTGCATGGTCCATTGTGTCCAAGTGAAATTTCTCCAGGCCAGCCTTGTACTGTTGTCATGGATAACAATGATTTCAATGAAGATGGGTTAACAGGCTCTGAAACAAGCTATTATACAAATATAAGTATGACACAAGCAATTTCATTTCACCAAGAACAAATTATTTCAGATACAACAACCTTGGTTATACCAAAACCCAAAGTTCAGAAAATTCTAGTCTTCCTAGTTATCACCAAAAAAGTATGGGAGTGGCAAATTATGTGCTCAAGTCTAACCATGAAGATGGGAGGTTAGTTCTGAAGGAATACTGTCACACCAGTTAACCACCATGAACTTCTCTGAGTGATTCAACCACACGGAAGGGTCCCAACATTTATTGGATATTATTGCTTTCTTGAAAGCAATGTCGTGAAGTCGGAAACATACAACATGAAATGTTATGCACAGCCTTCAAGCAAAAAATTGTTATAGATGTGACTGATGGATTGGTGCCAAAAAGTTGCTGACCTGAAGATGCCAGTGATTCAGTTAGCTGCAGATCAAGCAGTGTATATACATATTGAAGAGGCCCTTTGTGAAGAGAAGAGATGGCCTCATGTGAAAGGGTTACTTGGTGAGTTTCACATAGAAATGTCTTATCTTAATAATCTAGGAAAGAGATATGCAGGTAGTGATCTTGAAGAATTAGCTATTCCTGCATGGGTTGTAGCTGCAGGTAGTGCACGGAGTGTTTTTGGGTAAACATTACAGCAGAGGAATGCACCTCCACAAACTAGTAACAGAAGGTTTACTCAGTATGTTAATCCATAGATACCTCCAGAAGTCTCTTGAAGCAATTCACAGCTTGAAACAGTTGGTAGATATCACTAAAGAAAATGGACATGATGAATTCATCAGTTCAACAGCTTTTCATGGATTGGTATGTTCAATGTGTGAAGAAATGCTCAGATGTGAAACAAGTATTTTCTGTCTTACATCATTGAGGTTGAAATCCCCTTTCAATATTACCATTGTCAGAGGAGTGGAATGAATTAGGAAGAGTACTTATCGACTTGCAGTAGAATGTTTCCACTGTTAGCTGAGTTTTTGCTTGTAGCCATGTTGGTCTAAGGACATAGGCAGGCAAGGTTCTCTGATTAGATGTGATTGCTTTTATTTGACCGAGTAGTTGGAAAAACATTCTTAGCACGCTTTCAGGTGCAATCACCCTTCTTCAGGCATTTGGAGTCTTTGCTATTCTGAGACTCCAAGGAATTAGAGAAGCTAAAAGTGTGACAGGATGTCAGTGAGAATGTAAATAGGTGGAAATTAGGGAAACAAAAGGTAAAGCAGTGAAGGGTGGTAGGCAGAAAAACAGAAAGCGGGGGGGAGAATGCCAAAGGTGAGTCAGGGAGACTCTACAGTGGTAATAATACTAGGTAAAAAAGAGGCTGCCTGTGAAAAAGGAAATAGCTGGAAATTAGGAAGACAAAGGGCAAAAAAGTTGGGGGAGGAAAAGTGGGGGGAGGGGGAAGAACAGTGTAAGAGGGCAGGTCTGGCAGGTACCTGGTGAATCATACATCAGGCAGGTTGTAATGTGTCATAAATCCAGTGTCTATATTGAGTCCATGATCTTTTGTATCTAGTAGATTTATGAAGTGAAGTTTGTCGGCTCATCTATGAAAGGTGTTTTATAAGTTTTCTTTGAGGATTAGAACTGAGAGATTGGAGAGGGAGTGATTGTCCTGTGAGAAGTGTGCCCCCACAAGTAGTTGGGTGTTCTTGTCTTTGATAGATTTGTGGTGTGAATTCATTCTGAGGTGCAGTTGTTGTTTGATTTCTCCCACATGTTTTCCATCAGGGCATTTGGTGAACTGGATGACATAGATAACATTTCTGGAGGTGTAAAATCCAGGAATGGTGATGGTTCTGTTGTCGGGTGTAGTTATTGTGGGAGTGGTGGACATGTGTTGGCAAGTTTGGCATTTCTTGTCCTGGCATGGTCTGGATCTATTAGGTGTGCTTTGAGTCATAGGGAGCTTTCTTCTGGTGATGTGGTTAGCAAGGTTCAGTGCTTGTCTAAAGACTAGAATGGGTGGTTCTGGAAAGACCTTTTTAAGAATTGGGTCTTCTTCTAGTATGGGTTGCAATTGACGATTTTCTGTGTAAGTTCCATGGAAGGATGATATGTCATAACTAATGGTGTGCAATTTGTGGGCACTTTCTTTTTGTACTGCAGTAAATCTTCACATAGTATTTGGGTGGCTCTCTGAAAAATGCAATCTCTTTCTCTCTCTATCGCTCTCCCTATCATCCAAAGCACACCTTGACAAACAGCTAATCAGAGTGCGAAGAAGCATTCTGACAGAAGGCAACCCATCGCCATGATGGTGAGGGCACAGAGGACAGAGTGGAAGGAGAGTGACACCAGCAGGACTGGCCTTGCCCCCACCCTGCCCAGCTCCATGCAGGTAATGCAGGGGGAGAGTGGGCCCAGGCCAAATGTGGTGGGGAGGGAAGCAGGCCTGGGCCCATGGGGGGAGACGCCAGCCCACTGTGGTGGGGGGATACAATCGGCCCAGCCTGATGCAGTTACAGCACCAGCTGGGGGAGGGAAGGAGTGGACCTCCTCCCCCCCTCAGGCCCAGGCCCACTCTGCTCCCCTGCATCGGCTCCCTCCACCACTCCTCCCATCACCGAGCGGACCCAACATGGTGGGAGGGAGGAGTAGGTGCATCTTGGCATCAGTGGTGATGGTGGGGCTAGGGGAGGACTGGGCCTGGGCCCGATGCAGGGGGAGGGGAGCGAGCTTGAGCCAGGGGGAAAGCCGGCCCTCCACAGGAGTGCAGGGGGGCAGTGGGCCTGGTCCGGCCCAGACCAGACCAACATGGCAGCTGCAGGGGGAGGGGAGAGCAAGCCTTTTCCCTCTGTCAGGCCCAGGCCTACTCCCCTGCTCCCCTGCATCAGCCCCGAGCCCTCTCCTCCCATCCCCCTGCTGCCACTGGGTAGTCTGGACCCACCGCTCCCCCTGCCATGGTGGCCTGGCTTCTCCCCACCGTCGGGCCTGGTCTTCCCCCACATCAGGCCCAGGCCCACTCCTCCCTTCCCCCCACCACTGCAGCAGGGAGAGGGGAAGTGGGCCCAGACCCTAACCAACAGGAGGGGAGGGGAGGGGGAGTGGGCCCAGATGGGGGGCTGGCCAGGGCTCTGTCCCACCCACTTCCCCCCCCCATCATTCTTGATGGGCAATTGGCTAGTATTGAATAGACCAGGTATTATGCGGTTAATGGAAATACTAAAACAGGTGGCTAATTTCAAGTAACCCTTGTATCACCATCCAGAACTGACATGGACTGCAAAGTTGTTGATGCAGTGAAGATAGCTATGAAAGAATTGGATGTGGGATCTGTGTTGACCAACTCTTTGCTCCATGTGCTCTGGAGAGCCAACAGCACAATAGGTATAGAAGAATCTTCCCACAGCCCATGATGAGGACAGTGAGATGTTGGAAAACATTCTAGAGACACTTTCTTCTGGAACTCTGTCAATACATGACACTATCACTATAAGGAAAAGCAAGACCTTTGCAACAAAGACAACTGTAACCAAGAGCAAGCAAGAGTGTAGGGAAATGGTTGAATGTACTGCAATGAAACAAGTCATTGACCTTCTAACCAGTGGAAAAGAGACTACCATAATGTTAGAAGAAATAATGCAATACAGAATTACTTCTGTGAGCCTTTTACTCTTCACAGCAGATGGGACATTCCACAAACCTGTCAAATCAAAGTTCATAACACTGATGAGCCTCCAGCTGATCTCACTACCATCACATTATCATGTATTAATACATGTTGGAATGAGATGGAATAAAGTCCCATCAAACAAGACATGGTCTGAATATGCCCTCAGTCACAAAATATGTCACTGGCTGACAACCACAAGCAGTGACATTTCACTTTATTAATAATGTTTATAATGATGACAAGTACAAAAGAGCATCACTCAAAAGTCATTCAGGTTTGTTTCTAACATCTACCCAGTTTCTGACCAGGAAATGCCTACTAGAGCATCCTATTTCTATCAAACCATTCTAACAAAATGGGGCTACAACATTTCCTTTTAAATGAATGGCATTTTTACACCCACCATGCTGAGGTGTACTTCACAATCTCATCTGCTATGATTTAAAATCTGGAGAACATGATGCATACTTTGTATTGAAATCTCCATGCAGGGCTGACACAAGGGCATTCTTCCATGCAGCTCAAATGCACCATCATTTTTTATTTTGAAGATACTTACGTATGGGTTGTTGCTTCCTACATCAGTCATGTGCCTGACCCAGATATGTGCATGTACAAGAAGAAACCAGGAGACACACCATCATACTATTACTGCTGTTCATTATTTCCAGAGCACGATATAGCATCTGCTGCTGGTGGTGTTTATGGATACACTGGAGTAGACACAGTGGGAGGTTTCTTTGATTGTGGTAAAGTGCCAGCAATGAAGCAATCTGATCTGTACAAAATTGTTTTAAAATATTCCATGCCTGTATCATAATTTCTGTTATATATTACATTTTATAAAAGATGCCCATTTTCAACTTAGTCCTAAATCCAATACAGTACTTAGTTGCCTACAAGTGAAGAGTCAGAGTGCCCAGTTTTTAGATGCCTGACTCCCAGAATGGAATGCAAAACCCAAGATTTAATTTCGCTGTACAGTCTCCTTATACAGTGTACAGGGAGAGTTAAGTACCTTTAAACTGTCCAGATATTCTGCAAGTTGGGCTATGGGCATTTTAGTGCTTGTCAATAGGAAATACTAAAAAAGGGGTACTTCTTAATACTGCCCATTTCTGGACCTTGCTCCTATATCAGGACTGCAGCTATGTGGCTCTCTCCTCAATGAGTCCAGAACCTGGAGTTATCTTCTGAGAACAAGCATCTATAGCTGCTGTTTAAAAGAACTGAAAAGGGTTCACTGATTTATTTAAAACAAGACAAGGTGGTTCTCTGCTTGTATAACAGACTAGTGATTAGGGCAGTGGGAGAGAGATGTTAATCTGATTGCTGAATGAAAAAAAAATACTATAATGGAGAACATGATGTAAAATACCTAATAGACTAGACTAGACTAGGTCTCAGAGATATAGTATTTCCAGGACTCAGTTTTGAGGCTGTGTATACTTTCAGAGCCCTATTAAATAACAGTAATATCACAATTCAAGGAAGGCATGTGGTTGCCCAAAGGTGGGACAGGTGCTATTTGAGGGAGTAATTTTTAGGATCTCTTTTATCTTCTTTTTTGAAGCTTAATATTATATGTGAGTTTTTAAATATTCTGGTGCTGCCTCAGATTTCCAATATTTTATAAAAAACCCAATTGTTAGTCTTACACTAAGGAGTCAGGAGTGACACCACTCAATTTAACAAGAAACCTCAATGGGAACAAGAATATACTAAATTTGTGTTGATAGTTGTCATCTCTAAAAGTTAAACCTCAAAAAATATTTCCAGCATTAAATAATGATTTGTTATTTATGTTCAGCATAAAGTACATAAAAATACTCCTAATTAACATGATCAACATCATTAATTGGAACAAACTGATATTAATTTAAATTCTCCACATGTATTCACTTTCTCAGAACACAGGTGTATTTAGATTCAGACTTTACTGTGAGCCGAGATTTAGTAAGTCTAGTGTAATAAAATATAATGGATTCAAGTTTTAAACTATTTTAAAAATGTAAATATATATTTACATGTTTACTGAGCATACACAGTAGTTGTGTGGATTTCTGCATGCTCAGAGCAGAATGTCAAACTTTCCATACCTGTAAAAAGGGGCACATAGTGGCCTAGTAGTTGCCATGTCGGCCCATAAAGAAAAATAAGATTCTGTCCTTTAAGTCAATCTTTTGCCAATTGGTGCACAGTGATTCAGTGAACTTAGTTTAATTTAGTCAAGTTTTATTCGATGATGAGATACCCAGTACGAGATGCCAGACAAAAAGGCTAAGATTTGTGATTGGATATGGGGCAGGAGTGAAAACAAAAGGAGCTGAAAAGAGGGAGGATATATCAAAGAATAAGAATTGAACTTTTTAAACTGCACTAAAAGGTTCCCGTTAGAAGGAAAAGGATGGTTATTATTATATAATGGATTAGATTATTTTTCTTTAAATAGACCTTCCAGTGTGGGCTTTTAAAGACTCCTGGGCTTCAGGCATCATATACATGATGTGTCACACTATAATATGTTGGTGTGTTTGAAAAGGCACAATGGGCCTAGCACTGAAGGGTGCTGTGCCCCTTCAGTTAGACCTACAATAGTGCAGTAATTAATGTGATTTTCTTACCTCTGTTATTGTTTAGGCACTCGGCACTTCATAGAATTTTACAGAGGAGAGATATTTTATCTGGTTCTGCTGTTAATATAAAACCTGAAGCCAAGCAGCAGGCTTGCCTTCTGCTTCAAAATCACGCGCACTTGAAGAAAAAATATTTATTATTTTTAAATTTCTAATTAGGCAAATAATAGGGTAGGAGGATATGAGTTTTACTTTATCTGGTTTGACAGGGTGTGCTTCTTGCCTAAATTCAGATGCTGTGCGTTTAGATAATGTGACATATCACCAATTGTGACTAAGCCACGCTCGTTGGAACTTCATACAGATACACTGTGTCACAAAGGTATGTTCTAATTATGCTAATCATTGTGCTCTGACATTCACTCGGAGAAGTCACTCTATATTCATCAGCAGCAAGAAAAGTGTCAGAACAGCATGCCCCCACTTGGCTACTTCCTTAATAGCATACTAGCTTCTGTCAGAAACTGAGTGTCCTGTTCCCATGCAGTTTGACTAATCTTACTGGTCCTACAATTATTTTGTCATTGTGATGACTGAAGCGTGGTCTGCAAAGAGCCTGGTGTTTTTCAAATTGTTGGTGGTGCTTAGCAGCTTTGAGAATACTACAAGCAGATATTGTACTTTTTGGATTCATTGTGCCAGGTAAGAGCATTGGAAAAACATATGAAAAAAATAGAAACTACTGTAAGTTATGCTATGCCTAAATGTTTGTAATAGGTTATTCTTGTAATTATTTTCTGTAATATGGACAGATGAGAAAAAATAGACAGAATATAGTTTATTAGCAGGAAGATAGATAACTAGATGGATACATTGCTAGATAGATAGACAGACCTTCCCCGAGACAGAAGTCAGGCTGATGGGCCTATAGTTAGCTGGATCCACTTTCCTCCCTTTCTTGAAGATTGGCACCACATTGTTCTTCTTCCAGTCTTCAGGCACTACACCAGAGCGCCAGGAGTTTTCAAAGATCCGTGCCAGAGGCTGGGCTATGATGCTCGCCAACTTCTTGAGTACCCTGGGGTGTAGATTGTCAGGGCTGGCTGACTTGAAGGTGTCCAGCCTCTCAAGGTGTTCCTTCACGAGGTCAGCACTGTTGGAAGGCAGGGGATCATCCTTACCCGGACCTCCCTGTTTCATAGTGGGCATGGGCGTCCTGTGGGACTGATGAAAGACCGATGCAAAGTACCCATTTAAAACTCTGGCTTTTTTCCTGGGCGTCAGTTATCAGTTGTCCCATCTGGTTTAGCAGGGGTCCAACGTTGCCCTGGCTTTTCCTCCGGCTCCCCACATATCTGAAAAAGAACTTTTTATTGTCCTTGATACTTGAAGCTAGTTGGAGTTCAGTTGCAGCCTTGGCTTTTCTTGTTTGCTCCCTGCAGGACTGGACCAGTGCAGAATATTCCTCCTTGGAGGTGAATCCCATCCTCCATCCTTTGTAGGCCTTTCTTTTTAGCCTCAGGAGGTCTGCTAGATCCCTGGAGAGCCAGGGGAGCTGCTGTGCCCTCTTGCTGCCCTTCCTCTGAGATGGAATAGACTTAGCTTGTGCATTGAGGATCGATCCCTTGAGGAGCAACCACTCTTCCTGAACTCCCCTCCCCCTGATGTCAGGGTCCCTTAGGACCTCACTGACAAGCCTCCTGAGCTTGTCAAAGTCAGCTTTCCTGAAGTCAAAGACTGACTGACTTGCCAACTTTATGGCAGATGGTGAAAGTGATTGGCTCGTGGTCACTGTTACCCAGCTTCCCATCGATCACTAGGTCGCGGATTAGGTCATCCCCAGTTGCCAGTACCAGGTTGAGCAGCGCTTTACCTCTCGTTGGCCTGTAAACTGCTTGAGTCAGGTAGAGGTCATCCACACATGATAGGAAGCTTTGCGACTGCTCGGATTTTGCTGAGTGATCCTCCCATGAGATGTCTGGGTAGCTGAAGTCACCCATGACAACCATGGTCCTGGAGCACGCAGCCTCAGCCAGTTCCCAGGTGAACTCCTGGTCAAGCTCTTGGCTTTGGTTGGGAGGTCTGTAGTAGACTCCCACCATTGCATCCCCTGTGCCATGTTCCCCATGGAATTTAACCCAGAGGGTCTCCAGTGATCCACCATGGTCACCAAGATCAGCTTGCAGGGACATGCAGCTTTCCTTATCATAGAAAGCTACACCCCTGCCCCTTTTATCTACTTGATCTCTCCTGTACACGGTATAGCCGTCTATACCCATGGTCTAGTCATGGGTGGAGTCCCACCAGGTCTCCATTATCCCTATGACATTGTAATTATTTGCGTTAAGCAGGAGGATGAGTTCCTCCTGTTTATTCCCCAAGCTCCTGGCATTTGTGTACAGGCAGGAAAGTGTCCCCTTGGGGGCTCTTGCCTTGCCCATAAATTGTACTTGGGCTGGGGCAGGGGTGGGCTCCCTTAAGTACCTTGGACTGCTGGCTTTGCAAGGGTTGCTCAGCAGGCCAGCAGTGGCGGTAGTGCCCCTGTCCCCCTATCCCCCAGCAGGCTTAGTTTAAAGCCCAGTGGAGCAGATCAGCCAGTCTGGCTGAGAAGAGCCTCCTCCCCAGGGGAGAGAGGTGGAGGCCATCTGTTTCCAGCAGCTCGCTGCCTCTGTCACCAAAGAGTGGGTTTTGGTCATGGAAGCCAAAGCCTTCCCGATGACACCAGCACCACAGTCTTTGGTTAACTACCTGGATCCTCCTCTCCCTTCTCACCCCATACCCCAAGACTGGGAGGATCGAAGAAAGCACCACCTGTGCCCCCAGACCCTTTAGCCCCACTCCCAAATCACTGTAGTGCCTCATGACCCAGCTGGGAGCACTCCGAGCCATTTCAATCATGCCCACATGAGTAAGGAGCATGGGATAGTGGTCTGTGAGCTAGAGGAATTTAGGGATCTTCTCCACAATGTCTTGGATGTGGGCCTATGGGAAGCAACAGACTTCCCTGGCTAAGGGGTCGGGGCGGCAGATTACCCCTCAGTCCCCCTCAGGATGGAGTTTTCCACAGAAAACACTTTGCGTTTTGCCTTGGGGAGAGCAAGGGCGGTAGCTACAGTTGAGCCTGTGTTGCCTGCGGGAGCTGGCAACTTATCAGGCTCTGCCGGGGCTGCAAGAGGTTTGTACCTGTTGCTGAGCTCTAGCGGGGCAGGGGCTTTGGTGCAGCAGGCCTTAGGGCCCTTGACCACCTTGGTCCATCCTCCTGACTGGATAGAATGGGAGGTCCCAGAGTCCTCCCTTGTCCTGGAGGGAGATTGTGGTCTACCCTCCGGCTCCCGGGGGAGAAGGACCTGGCAGTAGGAGTCTATCTACTGCTCGCAGTCCCTGATGGCATGCAGTCTCTGAACTGTGGCCTGGAGCTTCTCCAGCTGGTGTACCAGAGACCCCAAAAGGGAGCAGACCCCACAAGGGGAGGTGGCCATGCTTCCGGGCCCCAGAGCCTGAACAAGGGACAGGCATCCCCCACAGCTAAGATCCAGGGGCTCCATCTGTGTGGAGCCTGGAACCATGGGCTCCATCTAGGTGGCCATCTCAGAGGTGCCAGGGGGGGCCCGCAGACCTCGAGGGGACCCAAGGGGTGTGGCGAGTGCCCATCCGTGGCATGCCACTGGTAGGCAGGCTGGGCCTGAGTCTGCCTACCCTAGGGGGCTTGCAGGCAGGGCCGTGGGCCCTCCCGCTTGCCCTCCTGTGTGAACTCTTAGCTAACTCATGTGCCAGCAGACAAACGCGCCTGGGGAAGGTCTTAGTAAAGCTTATTAAAGAGGCCATCCTTAATGGACTGGCCGACGCCAACATCCTGAGGGATAGCCAGCATGGGTTTGTTGCGGGTAGGTCTTGCTTGACCAATCTCATTTCCTTTTATGACCAGGTGACCTGGATAAGGGAGAAGAGATTGATGTCATATATCTTGACTTCAAAAAAGCCTTCGATCTGGTATCCCATAATCACCTCCTGGTGAAACTTGCCAACTGTGGCCTTGGGTCCACCACAATCTGCTGGCTGGGAAATTGGCTCTGTGGTCAGAGCCAGAGGGTGGTAATAGATGGAATTCAATCGTCATGGTGCCCTGTGACCAGTAGGGTCCCCTAAGGCTCTTTCTTTGGACCCATATTGTTCAACATCTTTATTAATGATGTGGACACTGGAGTCAGAAGTGGACTGACCAAGTTCAGTGATGACATCAAACTCTGGGGAAAGCATCCACACCAGAAGACAGGAGGGTGATCCAAGCTGACCTGGACAGGCTCAGGAAATGGGCGGACGAGAATCTGATGATGTTTAACACTGAAAAATGCCAGGTTCTCCACCTTGGGAGGAAAAAACTGCAGCATCCTTATAGCCTCAGCAGTGCTATGCTGGCTAGCACTACAGAAGAGACTTGGGAGTCATCATTGACCACAAGATGAACATGAGCCTTCAGTGCAATGCTGTGGCTAGTAAAGCAAGCAAAATGCTGGCTTGCATCCATAGATGCTTTTCAAGCAAATCCCAGGATGTCATTCTCCCCTTGTACTCGGCCTTGGTGAGGCTGCAGCTGGAGTACTCCATCCATTCAAAAAGAATGTGGAGAAGCTTGAGAGAGTCCAGCGAAGAGCCATGCACATGATCAGAGGTCAGGAAAACAGACCTTAAGATGACAGACTGAGAGCTATGGGGCTCCTTAGCCTGGAAAAGCTCAAGCCACCTATAAGTTTATCAGGGATGACCACCAGTATCTGAGGGAACATTTGTTCACCAGAGCACCCCAAGAGATGACGAAGTTGAATGGTTATAAACTACTGCAAGACCATTTCAGGCTGGATATAAGGAAGAATTTCTTTACTGTCTGAGCCCCCAAGGTCTTGAATGGCCTGCCATTGGAGATGGTTCAAGCACCTAAATTGAACACCTTCAAGAGAAAATTGGATGCTTATCTTGCTGGGATCCTATGACCCCAGCTGACTTCCTGCCCCTCAGGCAGGGGGTGGGACTCGGTGATCTTCCGAGGTCCCTTCCAGCTCTAATGTCTATGAAATCTATGAAATCTATCTAGCTATATGTGTGTGTATATATATACATACATAATCTGCTATATATGCATATATAGCATTAAACAGATGTATATAATTGCCGGTGCATGAATGCTTTGGGTCCTCTTATAGGCCCACGGTGGTTATCAGAAAATTATAATTTTTTTAAAGATTTATTTATATTACCCCACAAAATGTAATAGTTACAGACTTATATCTTCCAAAATAGCTGCCAAAGCATATAGCTATACTGAGTGGCAATACTCCTACTAAAGTAGCTCAGTGTGCTCTTTGCCTTGTTCACAACAAGGGCACACTTGTTATACTTAATCAATATGGTTAGGAACAGAAGTTATATATGAACTGGTTTAAGTGATCAGAAACTGGTTTAAACCTGTAACAGAACAGAAGTTTAAACAGAACAGGTTTAAACCTGTAACAGCACATAAACCCATTTCAAAATGGCTGAAACTAGTTTAAGATAAAACTGGTTGAAAGTAGTATCAGACTTAACTGATTTAGGCCAAACTGGTTTATGGAACTTCTGTCCCAGACCCTTCCTGGTTGAAGTTAAATCACAGTCCACCAGCATCCTAGGACGCTTTGCAGCTCTGGGCTAGGCTGTACTGTCAACTAGAGGAAAGCAGGGTTGGCCCTGCCCCCCTGCTCTCTAGCGGGAGCAGTGAGGGCTGGCTCACAAGAGGTTGGGAGCATAGGCAGAGGGAGAAGAAATGTTATGCGGGGGATGAGCATGCCCATGTGCCCCCCCTGCCGGTAAGTCTGTGGGGGAAGGATTGAGGCGAGAGGGATGTGGGGGGAGGGCGCAGATCAAGGCCCCAGTCATGAGGGAGGGAATGGGGCAGGGTCTGTGGTGAGATCAGCCCTGGCTGGGCTGGGCAGCAAGACAACCAGAGTTCAGACAACTTGCCCAGGGTCATGGAGGGCTCCTGCCACTGTGCGTACCCCAGAAGAGGCCCAGGGTGCATGCGGCCCCCCCATCTGTGTGTGGGGCAGAGGTGGCTGCCATTGCGCTGAGTGCTGCACGATGCCATGTGCGTCCTGCTGCAGGGCAAGCAGGGAGGTGGCGCAGCCCAGTGGCAGTAGGCATGCAGTGCCACACCACTCCCAGGGCAGCTGCAACAGGGAGCAAAGTGCAGTGTGCAGCAGTAGCTTCCCACACAGCATCAGGAGCCTGCCCCCCACCTCTGATTGAGCTGCCCAGGCTCCAACAGTCCCACCACCTGGCCTGGCCAGGGCCCCAATCTTCCCCCCCCACCAGGCCCTTCCCCTTCA
>NW_017729024.1:148401965-148405098 GCF_001723915.1 Gavialis gangeticus | reverse complement strand
GCTGCACGATGCCATGTGCGTCCTGCTGCAGGGCAAGCAGGGAGGTGGCGCAGCCCAGTGGCAGTAGGCATGCAGTGCCACACCACTCCCAGGGCAGCTGCAACAGGGAGCAAAGTGCAGTGTGCAGCAGTAGCTTCCCACACAGCATCAGGAGCCTGCCCCCCACCTCTGATTGAGCTGCCCAGGCTCCAACAGTCCCACCACCTGGCCTGGCCAGGGCCCCAATCTTCCCCCCCCACCAGGCCCTTCCGCTTCACAGAATCAACCTGGTACTTGCCTGCTGTGCTGGGAAGCCAGTGATCCACAGGCTGTGCCGTGATCCTGCCCTCCCCTGCTGCAGCCACCCAGAGCCCATGGCCAGGCTGCCCTGTAGCCCTAGCTACTTTGGGGGGCCTGAGCCCTGTTGGCCCTGGCCTTCTGCAGTCTATGGGTGGGGGTAGGAAACCCAGCTGGGGACACAGCCTGATCTGCCTAGTAGGGGCAGAGCAGCCCCTGCCAGACTTTTCCTGGTGGAGTGGAGGAAGCGGGGGTGTGGGATGGCAGGCTCAGGCAGAGGGGGACTTACCCCCCCGCCTTCCCTCTCCCACCAGCATGGGACCCCAGGTGGGTTCTGCCTGGCTTTCCCCCCCTGCTTGCAGCTCAGCATGGCCTGGGGCCCCCAGAGCTCCCAAGCAAGGGGCAATGTTGCTGCATCTTCCCAGCCTGAGGTGGGGGTTTCACTTGGGGCAGGGGGTTTTGCTTGGGGCAGCCCAGGAGCAAAAGCCAGCTTAGGGGGAGGGAGGACAGAAAAACTGGCCCCAAGCCCAGGTAGGGACATGCACAGAGCAGAGCACAGAGGGATCATAGCAGTGCTGTCTTCAACCTGGATGTGAGACCAGTGAGCAGGGAAACCCAAGCTGGGGCAGAGGGTGGGGAAGGTGCTCAAGTGTGTGTTCATGCTAGCCCACAGCTCCACAGAGCACCTGAAGCTGGACAAGGGCACCAAGAATCTGGGTGGCACAATGCTGGAGGCTGAGCCAGCCAGGCACCCGACTTCAAGGTAGACAGTTGCAAGCTCTTCCGGGCAGCAAGGAAGAGTTGGCCACACCCACTGCTGCCGTGCAGTACTCACTGGACAGCCTCAACCCCCAGCCCTAGTACCCACTGTCCCCTGAGCCATTGGGCACTGAGCTGAGTGTGCCCTGCTCTCTCTTCCCCTACCTGGTGGCAGCACTGCATGGCCCTGCATACCAGGCACCAGGAGCAGGGTGTTACCCCTATGGCTTCTCCACTGCTGTCATCGGGGAACCCGCCTTGACTGTACTAGCAGGTGCTGCTCATGCTGCCAAACTGCAATTGACTGCTGGGCAGGCAGACAGCAGAGGCATCAGCAGGGAAGCAGACCAGATGCAGCGTGGAAATGTAGGGGTAGAGCCCCAAACCTAGCACCTGGTACATAGGCCTGTGCTGCGCCACTACTGTCGGGTAAGGGAAGAGTGAGCAAGTTGCACCCAACTCAGTGCTCGGAGGCCCAGGGGATGGCAGATAGTAGCACTGGGGGCTGAGAACATCCAGCAAGTACTGCATGATGGTGGTAGACACAGCTGTTCTTCTTCACCACCCAGGGAGCCCTTACACCCATCTGCCTTGGATCCTGGTGCCTGGCCCAGCTAGGCCTCTACATTCACACCACCCAGGTTCTTGACATTCTTGTCCAGCTCCAGGTGATGCTGGGGTGAGCCTGTGCCATGCACATCACTGTGGGGGCTGGGTTAGGGATGGCCCAAGAGCCACTCTCCAGTGGTTGGAAGGGGCCATTGGGCAGGAGCTGCTCCCCCAGCTGCATGCTGGACCAGCATGGACATACACTTGAGCCCTGTCCCCACCCCCGTTCCCTCCAGTTTGGGTCCCTCTGTTCAGCAGGGTTCATGTCTAGGATGGGACTGGTGCCACATGTCTAGGATGGGGCTGCCGCTCTGTGCTCTGCTCTGTACATGTCCCGCATTGGGCTTGGGGCCAGTTTCGCTCCCCTCCCTCCCACCTGATCTGGCCTTTGCTTCTGGGATGTCCCAAGCAAAACCCCTACCCCAGGCTGGGAAGTTGCAATGGGATCACCCCTGGTTGGGAAGGCGCCTTTGGGGGTCCCGGGCCATGCTGAGCCATGAGCAAGGAGGGCAAGCTAGGCAGACCCCAGACAATGAGAAAGTGGAGGCGGAGGGTTTAAATCCCCCTCCTTCTCCCCCCTCTTCACCTGATGTGCTGCCTGGGCCACTGGCTGGCCATGTCCCCTGCCCCTCACAGACAAGCCTGGCAAGAGCTGCTTCCTCCTCCAGGCACACCTTGACCGAGGTTCCTGCAGGCCAGGGTGGGGATATAAAACCTTCCTCAATCATACTGAGTATCCTGCCAGGGCTTGGCTATGCCCATCTTAATCCCACCCCACCCCCCGCGCAGTCCCTCAGCTCAGCTTCCCTCTAGCTTTTCCAGGCACTGTGTAAGGAAAGGGAGGGCTCACTCTAGCACCCCCGGATTCTAGCCTGAGCCACTGCAGGCATGTGGCTGCATTTCCAGAATAAAAAGTGAATGCCTATTCACTTGCTTGTCAGTTTAATTTATGCAAGTTAGACTAACCTACAAAGATTGAATCAATTCAGGCTCAAGTTTTTGAATGTCTGTACTTAGCCTATGTTTTTTTTATGATAAGGCAATAGGCCTTGTGGGTGGGCAGAACAGTAACTAAGCTACTGAAGTATTGTTTAAATGAAACTATAAAATGAGTCCAAAGCTGATTGGTAATTGTGCTCAAAGGTGACCCACCCTCTACCTGGAAAGAATTATCAGGTAGTTTTCCCCTCTGGTTTGTCCTCAATCCAGGGCTATCAAGTATCATAGAATCATAGAAGTAGGGTCGGAAGGGACCTTGTAGATCTTCAAGTCTGACCCCCCACCTCGGCGGGAGAAAAACTGGACTCAAATGAGTCCAGCCAGGTAGGCATCAAGCCTCTTCTTAAAGACCCCCAGGGTAGGAGCCGGCACCACTTCCCTTGGAAGTTGGTTCCAGTTCCTACCTGCCCTAACTGTGAAGTAGTTCTTGCGGATGTCTAATCTAAACCTACTCTCCAATAACTTGTGTCTATTATATCTTGTTATGCCA
>NW_017729024.1:148395679-148401912 GCF_001723915.1 Gavialis gangeticus | reverse complement strand
ACATGACCTACCCCTAATGAAACCATTCTGGTTGCCCTTGAGCATCATCCCTGAAGCTGGCCCATCACAAATGTGCTCCTTGAGGATCTTCTCAAAGAGTTTCCCTAGGATTAAGGTAAGACTGACAGGCCTATAGTTGCCCAGGTCCTCTCTCTTCCCTTTTTTGAAGATGGGGACCACGTTTGCTATCTTCCAACCATCTGGCACCTGGCCCGAGCACCACGACCGCTCGTAAAGCCGTGCCAAGGGCCCTGCAATAACCCCTGCTAGCTCCCTCAACACCCTGGGGTGGAGAGCATCTGGACCCGCTGAATTAATGATGTATCTTCATTAATGCCTTGGACAATTGAATTCAGTGTACATTTGGTATATTTGCCAATTACACTTACATGGGTGGGTTACTAGATACTTTCGAGGACAAGGGCAGAACTCAAGATAACAATGATAAAGTGGAAAAAATGGTATCAATTAAATAGGATAAAATTCACTACAGATGAATGCAAAACACTATACTTAGAAGGGCATAATCAAATGCACAAATACAAATTAGGGAATCACAGAATCATAGAACATTAGGACTGGAAGGGACTTCAGGAGGTCACCTAGTCCAATCAGGACTATCCCCAAACTGTATCATCCCAGTCAATCCATCTTAGACAACCATTTGCCTAGGAAAACAAACAGAAACAATCCTGATTTGAGTACAGGTTTGGTCTAGAAGAACTCTTGTAGTTCACTTCCAGCCTCTTTTGTTATGATTATGTATACTCAACTCTATGGCTACGAGTTTCAAAAATGATTAGTGGTCATGAGTCTAGAATAAAACTACATTTGTTTTTCTGTATTTCGAGCCCAGTCCAGTTTTGGACTTTGGGGTTAGATCCAGAGAGGGATTTTGGCACCTAGAATGGGAATTAGGCAAACATTAGGCACTTAAGGCAAAACTTGTGATCCAAAAGTGTACTCAGCCTTGGTTAGGCCACAGCTGGAGTACTGCATCCAATTCTGGGGTCCACAATTTTAAAAGGATGTGGAAAAGCTTGAAAGAGTCCAGAGGAGACCCACGCACATGATCAGAGGACAAGAGAACAGGCCTTATAATGAGAGGCTGAGAGTCATGGGATTCTCCAGCCTAGAAAAGCACAGGCTCAGGGGAGACTTAGTGGCTGCCTATAAGTACATCATGGGTGTACGTCAGGATCTGAGAGAATGCCTGTTCACCAGGGCACCCCAAGGGATGATAAGGTCCAACAGTCACAAACTCCTGCAAGACCATTTTAGGTTGGACATAAGGAAAAACTTCTTTACTGTCCAAACCCCCAAGGCCTGGAATAGACTTCTCCCAGAGGTGGTGGAAGCATCTACTCTGGGCTCTTTTAAGAAACATTTGGACACCTATGTTGCTGGGATCCTTTGAACCTAGCTGACTTCCTGCCCCTGGGGCAGTGGGCTGGACTCGATGATCTTGTGAGGTCCCTTCCAGCCCTAATGTCTATGAAATCTATGAAAACTACCTTACCCTAGAAGCACCTAAGGTTCACTAGACATTTCCTTCTTTGAAGGAAAGTCTGAAAATTCCCTCAAGCACCCACAGTTTTGTTTCTTCATCAATCTAGGCTTGTCTTAGCCTGAGCACTAGTTGCTTAGTTCTTGCTTAAGTTCCACTGGAATCCAAAAACTAGCTAGAGGAATGTCCTCTGTCCTATGAGATTCCCTATCCATTCTCTGAGTATGCCTAACATAGACATCCATATCATGTTCCTCACAAAATGCAAGTGCTTTATTTTAAAAATACAGCTGCTCAGAAAGGAGGAGGAGCCTGCATTTTGTGTGATTGCCTACTGATTGAAACATTCACAAAGAATGTGGGAGACTTAGGTCTCAGCCAGGCAGTGAGGGAGTAGAGATAACCTAAATGAGACAAGAGCTGTCAAAGTCTTCTGTAACTGTGTCAATTTCCTCTGTAAACTTGCATCTAAAGAAGCCTTTCTGATCAATGTGACTATTTTTATCTGTAAAATTATTTGGGGTTTTTTGTTTACCGAAAAAATAATATATTTGTGAAATATAGGATTCTATTCTGTTTTCAATACAGGAAATCAAAGACAAACACATAAAACCACACTCGAAAAATATGCTAATCCTTTTCTTATTCATCTGTACTGGAGATTTAAGTAGAAATTTAATATGAATATTGCCAGATGCTGAACAGGAGCCAAACTAATTCACTAAAAGTGCTTTATCTGCATATTAACTACTATAACCAAACAGAGATGCAATCCTATTTACTTCACCCTCAGAAATCTGATTGTATTCAGTTTCCTGATCTCTTCATCATTTTTCAAATGTATTATCATGTGTGGCTTTGCTTTTGCTAAACTTGCATTGTGAACAATGTTCTACTCAGTGAAAACTGAAGATTCCTGATATGATGATATTCTAGAGAAACTGGAATTCAGCTTTATATTACTTAATAGTTTGTATATTTCATTTTAATTTCATCAGGAGGCATAAATAGCCCCAAGTGAATCCAACCATTTGCAAATATTCTTATATCAACTAGAGATCTAAAATTCAAGATCCTGCTGGTGTTGGTCATGATATTGTTCAGAGGCACAACATGGTATCACAGGAAAAAATGCAGTTAAATGACAAAACAACTGTTTTCATTAGACTAAAATATTTTTTTAGTTTAGTAATAATTTCCTTAGTATTGATAGAATAATGATGATCATGGCCTGATTCATAATGCTAGAAAATGTGAGGCTGTCAAATTAAATTCCGTATGACTTTGTTAAATTTCATGCAGATGTGTTAATATTACTGCATTGCCTCAAACTGTGGCCAACCTTAAATATGTATAGTAAAATACCTTAACATATTTGCAATTATAAGTCAACTGCCTCATCATTGAATCTGAGGGCCTTGTCATATGAGATACTCAGCATGTGTTTTATTTAGTTCATAGTGGGCATGTCTACATGCGTGTTTTAATGCACACTGGCCTATTTTACTGATTATTATAGTGTCACGTAAAAAAGCAATTACACTAATGTGCAGTAAAATAGGCTACTGTGCACTGTCACTTAAAACCTTGTGCATTCATTACTGCGCATTAAGGCAGCCTAATGCATATTTATTTAGTGCCTCACAAGAGTGGAGGGGGGGCCTCTTTAATTAGAGTGGCTCCAAGAGCAGGAGAGCTCTAGATGAAGTGTTGAATGAGCTTTAGATAAAGCTCCACCACCACCATTTTGAAGCACAGGGTCATTGATACACAAGACACAGAAGGCTCCTGGAGCACAGTAATTGACACGCTCCAGCAGACTCAATTAATTAAGTCTGTTCTGATGCACTGGAATTACAGTACATCAGAGTAGCCTCCCTGCTCATGTATAGGCACTCAGAGGTATTAAATTTAATGTACATTATGAAAAGTGCCTTAATGCATGTGTAGACTCACCCAGGAAGCATTACCATGCGATAGTAAAAGTTAAAATGAGTTCTGAGCAGTCTCTCTACTCTGTACAGGGCTGGAGCCAACTGTTTCCCCCTGCTCCCCCAAGTGACCCTGGCACAGGTAGCCAAAGCTCATACATCCACCCATTAGGATATGCAATCCCCACTCCTGGAACTCATGCCCTTTCTGCCATATGCCCAGCATAGGAACACCTGCCCTGACATACTGGAATCAGCTAGGTCTCTGTCACTGGTGGTTGACAGAGGGAGGTATAAGGCACTAAACCCAAGAAAGAGTGCCACTTGCTGAATCTGTGGGATGAGCTGGCTGCGGGGTAGAAGCCAGAGAATTCTAATGAATGGATCTGTGTCATCTGGCGAGAAGTGATCAGTGGTGTCCCTCAGGGGTAGCTTCTTGATCCAGTTCTTTTCAATATCTTTATCAATGATTTGGATGTGGGGGTAAAGAGCTAACTGGCCAAGTTTGTGGATGACAACAAGTTATGGGGGACCGTGGTCATGCTTGAAGATAGGCTGCAGATACAGGTGGACCTAGACAGTCTGGTAGGTTGGAACCAGGTGAAGTTCAACATTGAGAAATGTAAAGTGCTCCATCTGGGGACAAACAATCCCCAACATACTTACAGGCTTGGTTACATCAAACTGACTAGCACAGTGCCTGAAAGGGACCTAGGAGTGATAATAGACCACAGTATGAATATGAACTGTCAGTGCAATGCTGTAGCCAGCAGAGCAAACAATACTCCGGCATGCATCAACTGATGCATCTCGAGTAAAACCAAGGAAACAATTCTTTCACTTTACTCAGCACTAGTGAGACCTCAGCTGGAGTACTGCATCCAGTTCTGGGTGCTGCACTTCAACAAAGATGTGGTAAAACTTGAGAGAGTCCAGAGAAGAGTCACCTGTATGATCAGAGACTTGCAAGGCAAGCCATACAAGGAAAGCCTGAAGGACCTGGGCCTCTTCAACCTAAAAAAGAGAAGGCTGAGAGGGGACTTGGTAGCAGCTTGCTGCTACATCAGGGGAATACATAAAGGGCTCAGCAAACAACTGTTCACCAAGGCATCCTTGTGGAAAACCAGGAGTAATGGCCACAACTCCTGGAAGACTGTTTCAGGCTTAACACTAGAAAAAAACTTCTTCACAGAGTGTCCAGATGATGGAATAAACTTCTTCCAGATGTGGTGCAATCACCTACCTTGGAAACCTTCAGGAGGAGACTGGACGGTCACCTCTCTGGAGTCACCTGAACCCAGTTGTCTCTCTTGCCTAGTGCAGGAGGACTGGACCTGATGATCTTGTGAGGTCCCTTCCAGCCCCTTATAATCCATAAATCTATGAATTCCCCACCAATTTTTCCCTGTTTATGAGCAGCAGGTAAGGAAGAGCATGGACCCTAGTTGGTCACTCCAACACCTGCACCAGAAAGTTGTCCCCAACACTCTCGAAAAACATCCTGTATTGCCTGCGCACTGCTGTATTGCCTTCCCAACAGATTTCAGGGTGATTGAAATCCCCCATGAGAACCAGGGTCTGTGATTGGGAAACTTCCACAAGCTGTTTGAAGACCTCCTCCTCCTGTTTTTGTCACATACACCCACCACAACATCACCCTTGTTGCTCTCCCCTCTAACCCTGCCGAAGGTGGGGACTGTATGTGCTGAATACACACTTGTAGATAATGATTATTTACGGTTACATAAAAAACCAACAAAATCCTACTACCACTGTTAGCAGTGACTGGCATTCCTTTTACCGCAGCTTCAGCAGAGAGGTCAGGGATGATAGAGGACTTAATCTAACGAAGTACTTTAACATATGCTTCAGTTTAAGCCCTTAAGAAATCCCATTGACTTCAGTTGAACTTTCTAGATGCTTAAAGCTAAGCATGTGATAAAGTGGTTTGCTGGACCAGGGGCAAAAGTTTCACTACCTTGCAGGGTCAATGGGAAATGCTTTGTGATAGTGTTCATATATGCTGATCTGTTCATCAAAGTACTTGCCATGCTTTGGAGATCAGAGATATTTTCCTCTTTTTTTATCTGTGAGGGGGGCCATACATACAAATATCTGTCAATCTTCATGTAATCATTCTTCTCATAACTTTATAAAGAGAATATTTTCTTTCCAACATTGTGAAGTGGTAAGGAAGAGGTTACAAAGCTCTTCATTGACTATGGTGGAATACAAGCTTTGGCCCTCTTTTCATTGAAAAAAGATTGTTTATAGTCCAGCAAAAGCCAAAAAAAACCCAATAAAAATATGAAGGAAAGAGCTCACGTAAAATAAAAATACAGATCAAGATGTGGATACTGCAGTGTATTTATTAGATACATGAACAACATAGCATCCATCAGAATCCATATTCTCCCTAGGGCTTGACTTAAGTACAGCAAATCATGCATTTTATGCCTGCTAATATTAGGAATTATTTAGAGAGAAACTGTTTACAGGGACCTATGTTAAGCAGGATGGCCCAAGGATGCATGCACATACAGTGTGCAGCACATGAAATATTAATAACCATTAAGTAAATATTATCTCAGGGTAAGTATACTTAATGGCATTTTTGTTATAAACCAATCCAAACAAAGATATACTGAAGTTCACAAGAATTTTTTAACTTTTTTTCTTCACAGTGAATTATGCCTACATGAGGAAATACACAGTCACCCACTCAGGAAAGCTGAGGTATATCAGACACATAAAGGAATCTGTCCATAACTTTTCCAGGAATGCTTGATTAGAGC
>NW_017729024.1:148388056-148390679 GCF_001723915.1 Gavialis gangeticus | reverse complement strand
ACTTTTTTTCTTCACAGTGAATTATGCCTACATGAGGAAATACACAGTCACCCACTCAGGAAAGCTGAGGTATATCAGACACATAAAGGAATCTGTCCATAACTTTTCCAGGAATGCATGATTAGAGCAATTAGTTTGTGCTGTGCCCTCCTGCCGCTGCCTGTAGCTTTACGGCAAGTACACATGTGCACCATCAAGAATCATCATACAGAACTTGAAATACTTCCTATTATCAGAATTATTATGAATATAAGCAATATACTGAAGAAAAAGCAAGAGTGATAATCCCCAGAGTATATCTTTATACACAAGAGATTTTTCTTGTTTATAAAAATGAGTGGCTAGTTGTTTCTGAAATAATCTCAAACTATAATATTTAATAATCAATCTTTTTTAGATACTCCTACAGTACAGATATGGTGAGATTTTCAAAGGAAAAAATTTACTGCCATCATATTTTTTTTTAAATCTTCTTTGAAATGTTTGCTTTTCTAAAACAACTGGGACATTCTGACACTACTCCAGTCTCAAAACTATTCTAAATCTTGATTAAATGATGCATAAAAATCTAAGACATGCCACAGCACTTATATTAAAGAATAAACACTCAGAAACCTGAAGGACACACAGCATTGATGATTACCGCAGCTGTAGTACAGGAAACAGGATAATTGTTATATCCAGTTTTAATTTCATAACTGAAAGTAATCTACTGGTCAGTGTGTTAGGGGTTCTTCTCTGATTCATAGAGGACACAAATCTATGATGGGTCCCAGGTACAAACCTCCCTTTTCTACTTCAAGCCATAGAGACTTGTTTATTTGGCTTTGAATTCTTGAGTTCAATCCCTGACATCAGCCATAATAGTAGTCATTACACTGTAGAATGGTATCCATCATGAGTGTGGCAAATAAGAAAAAAAATTAAAATTTTGTTCCACATGTCCTCCAAGGTATGGGAAATGTTTTTTGCTTGTGTAGGAAATGCCATGGATGGGGATGCTGGTGCAAGGACTAGGAACTTTGACCCTTTCCAGAATGGCAGATCAGATTCCTGGAAAGAAATGTTCCATAAGAAATTCATATCCTGTGTGAATCAGGTGCAGGCAGGGACACAAGCCAGACATGGTTTAGTTGGTTATATACCTCCCATGAAGAGGAATTTTCTCCCAAGAATCTGATGCTCTCACCAACTTGAATCACAGTCCTATGGTCTGCATAAACCTGAGACAATTAATGTGCTTCTTGCCTTCTAAAAGAGACAGCAAACTAGGTATTTGATAAACCTGAATAGGATAGATTCAGGCTCTTGCTTCCTGATGCCTGTCCGTATTTTGTTCTGTGAATCGAGCTGTGTTCTTCTAAGAGGGCACTACAATTTACACAATTTTGATGCAAAAGATTCTGCTAACCACAATTTTTGTGGACTAGCTAACGACAATTTTTGCAGAGCTAAAACCATCACAATGCACAGGTGTAATGACATGGCTGGGCACACAGGGCAGCTGCCACACACAGGAGCAGCACTGGCTTCCAGTTGCTGGCTCACGATCAGTGAGAATGTGCAGTTGCAGGGAGTTTTTGCCATGTCCCATCCCCCAAGTCACCACCCAATCTCAGAGGAACATCATTTGTGTGCCACCCCAAATTTACCTTATCTCATTATACATTAGTGTGCTGGCACATGAATGGTTTAAATGAGTTCAGATTTCCACCCAAGCCAAGTATGCAGTAAGCAAAAGCTGCAGCCTCCTAAAGAGTATACTGGACAGGGCTGTGTGAGGCTTCAGATTGCGCTTTGGATCTGGGGCCACTTTGGACACTTCGGCATCCAAAACAGCATGCCTGGAGCAAAACGCGGACTCAGTTAAAGTGTCCAAAGTGGTTTGGAGCTTCCAAAGTGCTTTGGAAATGCTTCTGATGCTTCCGATGATGAAAGTGAAAGTTAGAAGAGGGAGGGGGAGCGGGGGAGAGAGGGAGAGTGGGGGAAGGGATGGGGAGTGGGGGGGATGACATGTGTAGGTGGCCAGTGAGAAGGATTTCTCTCTAGCTGCCTTTCCAATGACAGCATCTGGGGGGGTGGGACCTAGAAACAGCATAAAAGCCTCTGTCTGGAGGTGTGCTGTGCCTTTTCCTAACTTGTTCCATCTCAGGAACTGCATGAAAAAGGAACCCTCAGACTCAAGCATTTCAGCTTGCTTGCTTTACTCAGTAGTTGAACTTGCCTGCTCCTTTTTGTTGTTAGAAAGGATTGGGTAGGATTTAGCTTATCTTAGCTTAGCTATTCAATTACTATTACTATTACTATTCAATTCATGTCTTTCAATGTATATTTGCTCTTTTTTTGTGTGTGTGCGCGCAAACTTTGAAAAAAGAAAGCTGTGTTTTCCCTGCCAGTGTGATCCATCACTATACAGGAAGGCACACAAATTGCACACACATACACAATATAAAGAAGAAAAATCAGATATTCATAGAAGACGACAGACAGACAGTACACAATTCTTACATAATTCTTAACACTGAAGCAAACAATCAAAGAAGAAGACAGTGCATGCATGCAGCAGAGGGAATAAAACACACAACACAAAAAGAGTGACACACACACACAGGCATTTTGCAAC
>NW_017729024.1:148377709-148383056 GCF_001723915.1 Gavialis gangeticus | reverse complement strand
CAATTCTTACATAATTCTTAACACTGAAGCAAACAATCAAAGAAGAAGACAGTGCATGCATGCAGCAGAGGGAATAAAACACACAACACAAAAAGAGTGACACACACACAGAGGCATTTTGCAACACAGGAAAGATCAATATGAAGCATGCTGGAAAGGCAGGTGCCAGGTCTTCTGGCAGGAGAGGCAGAGGGGGAAGGGGGTGCAGTTGCAAACCCTCCCACCCCCAAACACAAACACCTTCTCTTCCCGAGCAGCCATGACATCAGTGCTGCCAATGGAAGCAAGGAGGTGGAAGCAGTGTCTGCACCTGATGTCCCTGCACCTGCACCACCTCTGCTCAGTCCAGAAGTAGAAATCAGCAATGGAATCACTGTCTCCTCCGCCCCAATTTTATCTCTCAGCGTAAGCCTCCCACTGCCAGAAGTGGAGCTGGAGCTGGAACCAGGGATGCTGAGAGTGCTGGTACAAACCACTCCCTCAGCAAGACACACACACAGCTGGCTGGCTTCATGGCCTGGCAGGGCCCAGCACCCAGGCCTGCACTAGATTTCATCCCCCTGTGCCACAAGAAAGACACAGTCGCCCAATCACCCACCTACATCACACGTTTGGCCTGTCAGCTTCCCCTCAAACCCCTGCACCTATCTTCTTGACACTTGACAGGCTTTATGCTCTCAGCAGAGGCTACCACACCTGCAAGTTTCACCCAAATCAGAGACAAAGCAACAAAGTTATAGATATTTCATTGATCCCCTATTATACCCTATGGCCAGATCTCCGAGGTGGCTCCAAAGCTTCAGAGGTTCTTCGGCCTTATTGAAGTGGCAAAATAATCCGGAGCTCCAAATCGGATTACTGACATCCAAAGCAGCTGGATCCAAAGCCAGATCAAATACCTGCCTACTCACACAGACCTAATACTGAAAGAGTGAATAGTTCACTGTGTTCTGACAGTTGCAGCTGCAGTTGCCAATCTGCTTGATGACCAACAATACCATGTGTTGTACAGAAGTGCTCTTCATCTTCACACTAGATCATCCTGAATGCATTTATGAAATCAGTGTATGCTAAGACTGATAGTGCTAGCTCATGCATGGAATGCTTGAAGGGGGCAGAGCTGAGATGTATCTGTCTTCCAAGAGAAGAAAAAATACAGGAGTTGGACAGCACGAGGCAAGTTAAATATTCCCAGCATGGTAATAGCATGAGTATTCACTTTCTTCCTTTTAAATATACAGGAAAAAAGAGGGTGGAATTTGGACAAAGAATGGACAACGTCTGAAGAAATATGAGTGTATGCATCATCTCGACTGTGCTAGTCAGTTTCTTAGTGGGGTATTCCCTTCTTTGGTCTTACTTGTCTTGTTAGGCAAGATTAATTTGACAGTTAAATAGCAATGCACTTGTAAGTTCCCTCTTCAATACATTACTTTTAAACTTTTGTGTATATTGACAGAGCTATGCACCTACACTGTGTAGGATCTCACCATAGAAAACTGATTGATGACAGTACAGGGCCTAATAGTGAATACATTAACACTCAAGCACCAAGACTAGCTGTGAAGTCATGAAAATCTGTCACTGGGAGTCAGTCTGTAAAACAGGTTTGGGTTCAGTTAAGTTCAAGTTTTGTGTGAAGGTTCTATATGGGTTTTTTCCCTTTATCTAGGCCAGTCTACTTTGCTCCAGTTCTGATCATTCAAAGGTCTTGATAATACAAATATGTTATCTAGAACTTATCAGGAAAGAAAAATACTTGTGTGTATGTGAGACAGAGAGAGATCAACATAGCCAATGTTTAATCATTTATGCAAACTATAAAAACAAAAAAAATCTTCAAAGTGGTTAGGACATTCACCTAAGATGTAAAAGACTCCCATTCAAGTTCTTGCTTCTATGTATATTTAATTCCATATACAAAATGGGACAGGTCCTACTAAAGAGTGAAGGAAACCCATCCCAGACTAATCTATAGTGCCACAGTTAATAGAATCATCCAGGTGTCTTACCTCCCCCAACCAGTTGGCCATTCAGAATTTCCTTAAAATGGTATGTTTCCTATGAACAGTTTTGATTCTAAGGAATCACCATTTTCAGGTTAAAAAAAAAGATTGGTTCTGAAGCTCTCTCTCAAGGGCAGCAAGAGTGCAATGTAATATTAGCACTGAGAGGTGTGCAAACACCTACACATGATTTACAAGATAAAACCATAATTTCAAAGAGGAATCCATAAGATCAAGAACATTCTGACCTGTTTCAGTCTTTCTGAGTTCTTTGTAATAGAATTGCAAAAATTATATTTTCTGTAGTAAAAAACACCCAAACAAACAAACAAACCACAATTGGAAACTAAGACTTGGCATTTCCAGTTGGATGGTAGTGGTTTCAGAACACATGTGCTGTGTTTTGATATGACATTGCCAACTATTGTAAATAGATTCTGTAGACATAGCCAATTACTTAATTGCTTTCACCCTAGGGATACATTTATACTATTTACTTATTGTGAAGCCATAGGTGGAGGAAGAAAAAAAAATGGGGGGCTGAGCGCACTCACTCATGTGCACACACCTTCCCCCTCAAAGTTTGTGGGGGAGGGGAAGTGGGAAAGGGAGTGAAGCTGGGGCTGGGACCAGGCAGAGATTGGAGCTGGGGCCTGCTGCACCAGTGCAATTACCCCTTCTCCCATGTTGGGGTCATTGCCTGGCACCAGCATCCACTGCCCCCCCCAGGCCTGCACTCTCCCTGGCTGCCTCTCTGCACCAGCCAGGCCTGGCCCCAGTCCCACACCACCTGGGGGGGCTCAGACCTCAAGTGGGGCCAATCTGGGCTGCGCCAGAGGGGATGGAGCCCCTGGGACACCTGCATCAACCCAGCTCTGGGAATAATCCGGTGGCTTCTCCAGAGCCACAGTGCTGAGGAGCCAGTCTTTGCATGGGGAAAGAGTAGGCTACAGCTGCCTCTGCACCTCACTGCAGCCTTTGGCACCATGTGTGTCTCGCTGAGCAGGCCAGGCAGCAAGGCACATGGCGCTGCTTTCAAAGGCTGCAGTGAGGCACGGAAGTGGGGAGCAAGCACAGTGCAGCTGCAGCTCACCCTTGCCCTGTGCAAAAATCAGGGGCCATGGCTGGCCTCCACCACTTGGCTACCCCACACCGTGACTCTGGGGAAGCCGCTGGGCTCTGATTGTCTCATGACCCAGCTGGGGCCCCATTCACTGTGAATGGGGCCCCAGCTGGGCTGGTCATGGGGCTCTGATTGCCCCATGACCAGCCCATAGCGGCTCATCTTGGGATGTAGCATGGGGTAGCTGTGGGAAGGGGAACGTGCCCCCTTCCCTGGCACCTGTGCAGTGGCAGGAGCCACTCACCTATGCTTCTGGATGAGCCACTGGGCTCCCATTACCCCATGATCTGGACTGACTGAGGCCCCATTCCCCATGAATGGGGCCCCGGCTGGGCCAGGTCACCAGGCAATTCCCAGAGTACAGCAGGAAGCAAGATAGGGGTGAATAATTGGGCCTTGCCCCTACTCTGCTCCCTCCTACACTGTGGGGGTCTCAATCTGCCTCCCCCAAACCCAGGCAGTCAAAAGAAACTTAATGGTGTGCTGGGCTTGCTGTGATCCCAGCGCACCCCTCCCCCGTGCATCAGCAACCTGCAGCCAGGCTGCCCTGGCATTTGGGGGGGTTGAGCCTCGTTAGCGCCCCCCTTCTGCTGCCTATGTGTAAAGCATATGTATGTACTTTTAGGCTAGGAACAGACATTCAAAAAGCCAAGGCAAAATCAATCTAAGGTACACAGTTGTCCATGTGTGTTGAACTTCTGTTCTGTTACAGGTATAGTGGTTTCTGATCACTTATGCCAGTAAAAATGTAATGTTTGTACCTGGACTCAGTCACATAAGTGATTGGCTGGTATTTTAGTGAAGAAAAACAAAAAAAAGCTCCCAGTTTGCTAGGTTAGTGCTCCTGAGATTAATTCAGCACAACTAAATGTTTCAAGCTCTATCTCTGGTTAATGTGCTGTAGAATACCAGAAAGTTGCAAGACCTATATCGTTCTATCCACTTCTTAGTGGGTACATGTGACTGGGCCACAGGTATAGATGGCTATATCCTGTACAGGAGAGATCGAGTGGACAAAAGGGGTGTAGCTCTTTATGTCAAGGAAAGCTATGCATCCCTGCAAGCTGACATTGCTGCCCAGGGTGGATGGCTGGAGACCCTCTGGGTTAAAATCCATGGGGAACATGACACAGGGGACACAATGGTGGGAGTCTATTACAGGCCTCCTACCCAGGATCAAGAGCTTGACCAGGAGTTCACCAGGGAATTGACAGAAGCTCCATGCTCCTGGTGCATGGTTGTCATGGGAGACTTCAACTACCCTGACATTTTGTGGGAAGAGCCCTAAGCCAAATCCAAATAGTCGTAAAGCTTTCTCTCGTGTGTGGATGAGCTCTATCTGATACAAGAAGTCCACGGGCCAATGAGAGGTAAAGTGCTGCTCAACCTGGTACTAGCAATGGGGGATGACCTAATTAGTGACCTAATGATCAAAGGGAAGCTGGGAGACAGTGACCACGAGCTGATCACCTTCACCCATCCACCATAAAGCTAGCAAGTCAGTCAGCAATACAGAAGTCCTCAACTTCAGGAAAGCTGACTTTGACAAGCTCAAGATGCTTGTCAGGGAGGCCCTAAGGGACCATGACCCAAAGGGGAGGGGAGTTCAGGATGAGTGGTTGCTCCTCAAGGGAGAATTCCTGGGTGCACAAGCAAAGTGTATTCCGTCTCAGAAGAAAGTCAGCAAAAGGGCACAGCAGCCCCCTTGTCTCTGCAAGGAACTAGTGGACCTCCTGCATCCAAAAAGAAATACTTACAAAGGATGGAGGATGGGATCCACCTCCTAGGAGGAATATTCTGCACTGGTCCAGATCTGCAGGGAGTGAACCAGAAAAGCCAAAGGCTGTGACTGAACTCCAACTAGCTACGAGTATCAAGGACAATAAAAATTCCTTTTTTAGATATGTGGGGAGCCGAAGGAATAGCAAGAGCAACATTGGACCCCTGCTAAACCAGATGGAACAACTGACAACCGATGCCCAGGAAAAAGCCAACTTCCTAAATAGGTACTTTGCATCGGTTTTTCACCAATCCCAAGGGATGCCCCGTCCATTTCAGGATGGGAACGCCTGGGTGAGAGTGATTACTTACCCTCCATCAATGCTGACCTTGTGAAGGAACACCTTGAAAGGTTGGACACCTTCAAGTCACCCAGCCCTCACAGGTTACACCCCAGGATACTCAGGAAACTGGCAAGCATCATAGCTCATCCCCTGGC
>NW_017729024.1:148375737-148376239 GCF_001723915.1 Gavialis gangeticus | reverse complement strand
CCCTGGGGCAGGGGGCTGAACTCGATGATCCTCCGGGGTCCCTTCCAGCCCTAATGTCTATGAAAAATCTAGATGTGTGTTTTATTGTGCATTAGCCTATTTTAATGTGCATTAAAGTGTCACTAAAAATACATACTTTTCAGTTAATACACATTAAGACAAGCTAATGTACATTTTCCCAGTACCTGAAAATGGAGGGCAGTTTTACACGTGCTCTCAGGGTGTGGAGGGTGGCACATTAATTAAAGCAGCTCCAAGAGCTGCTCTAATTGAAACACCAAAGCATCTCATGTATCGGTGTCTCCATTCTTAAAAGCGGTGGTGGGGGCACTTGAATTAAAGTTTCATAGTAGTTTCATAGTTTCTAGGGTCGGAAGGGACCTGAGCAGATCATCTAGTCCGACCCCCTGCCATGGCAGGAAGAGCACTGGGGTCAAATGACCCCAATAAGGTGGTCATCCAACCTCCTCTTAAAAACCCCCAGGGTGGGAGCCTGCACCAC
>NW_017729024.1:148372449-148375175 GCF_001723915.1 Gavialis gangeticus | reverse complement strand
CTTATATGCTCTCCTGCCCCCTTTGACCCTCCTGGGGATTACCTTCCCCTGGGCTTGGAGGATCGTCTCCTTAAAGAGCGACCACTCCCCTTGGACACCCGGCTCCCCTCCCCTCTGAGTCTTCAGCGCTTCTCCAACTATCCTTCTTAGCTCGTTGAAGTTTGCCCTTCTAAAATCTAGGGCCACCACCTGACTGCTTGCCTTTGCCACCTTGCATTGAATGGTGAATTCAAGCAGGCAGTGGTCACTGTTGCCCAGGGGGTCAAGCACCCGCAGCCCCCTCACCAGGTCATCGCCCGTGGCCAACACCAAGTCCAACAAGGCATCCCTCCTGGTGGGGCTGTGCACCTACTGGGTTAGATGAAGTTTGTTTAACAAGCTTTAGTTCAAGTGCCCCTGCCACCATTTTTAAACAAAGGGACACTGATACACGAGACATAGGAGGCTGCTGGAGCATGGTAATTACCACGCTCCAGCAGACTCCATTAATCAAGTCTGCTCCAGTGCACTGTCATTACAGCACATTGGAGCAGCCCCCATGCTCTTGTACAGGCAACCAGAGAAACTAGATTTAAAGTGCATTACCTAAAGTGTCTTAATGCATGTGGAGACATGCCCAATTTGAACAAGCTAGTTACAGTATTATTTTTTATGGCCAACAGGGGATTAAGTTTCAACAGCTTTACAATTGGTAGTTGACACAAAAAAGTTAATTGAATATGGAATCCAAGTGCAATAGCTTTAACTTGTTGGTTTAAAGAGAATGCTATCTAAAACACATAGCTGATTTATCTTCCAGTACAGCATTATGAATTGTTTGAGGGAAAATCAAACTTTTCAGTAACTGTGCTTCAAAATACAACTCTTACATGATAAAGAAATAAATATACTTTAGTGGCTGTGAAGTGTTCTATGTTTGATTTTTACATCTTGCATCATTGATTTATGAGAGTTACTGTATCAGTTCAAATTCAGATCCAGCAACCATAGCATGGCATGTATTGTGTTGAGTTAGGTCAGGTGTTATGGCATGGACCGATATTGATATAGACTTTTGAAGAGATTTTTCCCTTTCACAAAATGCAGGGATAAAATTCTGACTCTACTGAGGTTACTGGCAACATTCCCAATGATTTTAATTCAGCCAAGATACTATTCTAGATTTTAAGTAAGCCTCTTGTAATATATATCAACATTTATATACCCACCTTTAAGATGGAGTATTATAAGCCATAGTTACAGTGTATGCTTTGCTTAGATCTCAGTCATGATGATTTCAGTGTCTGCTCTTTCAGCTCAAAGAAAAAACACATTTCTACCTTGATGGTTATGAAAAAAAGTATAGCCAAGGCAATGATAACCTACTGAGTCAGCAGACAACAGGAAGAAGCAGTAACAGCCAGAGCTAAGGGAAAACATTGTCTGCTCTTAAACCCCCCATTAGGACAGATCAACCCCTTTTCTCTTGGGATTATTCTTTATTAATGTTTTGGGGGTGCCAAAAAGGGGGCATCTCAAAAGGGCCTTAGCACTGGCAGTGCCACTCTGTGTCTGGCTTGTCAGGGATAAATAGAGGTCCTGCCATTACTGAGACTAGAGGAAGGAGGGGTCAGAGCTACCAAAGACACTGCCTCTCTTGTGTGGTTCTTGGGATTGCTTTTATCCAGTCCTGTGTATATGGAGGTTTGGGGGAAGGCAGGGGTGGAGGGGGAGGGTTGTTTGTTTTATAGGGTGCTGAAATAGACACGTCAGGTAACTGGACTTCATTGTATTTGCACACACAAAAATTACCATTTGGAAATATTTGAGCAAATTTTATTGTTCATACCCATACCATGAATCTAAATTGAATGCATAATTTAGTACTTATTTTCAGAACAAATAGCCTGGAAAAATTGTATGCACAATTGATGATAATTTGAGTGTGCAACCCATGCTTGGAGCTTATTACCATATTCATTTTGTCTAAACTCCATGTACAAATTTAAGCCATGCTTTCTAAAAATTGTTCAAGTATAAGGCACCAGAACATCAGCATCAGTCCTTTTAACCCCAATAGTAGCTGCACTATTGAAAATGGAAACAGGAAGAGTTGCAACACCTAGTGCTACATATGTAGGATAATGCTCAAACTAAGAAATAGACAAGCAGTGTGAACACGAAATTACTACACACTGTATACAACTAACAAGGAAATGCAAAAAGAGAGTATTATTTAAATCCATGATTTCACAATGCAATTACAGACTGAATTAGATAACATTTTTAAGGTAAAACTTAAGAAAGGTAAATGTTATTATTATAGAAGGTTGTAATTTATTTTATAGGTAGTGCTACCAAAAATCCTATTAATTACTTCCTTGTTCAAAAGGTTCAAAAAAGAGCATAAACCAAACCCAAACTAACAAATAATTTGCATATGCAACTAGCTGTTGTAACACTAATGGCTTATACATATATAGTTACTGTTAACTAAATTCTCCATTAAGATAGTCAGTCCATCTGTGTCTTTTTCTCTCCGTTCTCTGTGTGTTATTTAAATGAAATGCATACTTACATATTACTTACCTAGTGCTCCAAATACATATGTGAATGTTTAACTAATATAAAATGCATGCTGCTCGGTTTTTGCTTGTTTTTCAATTTACCACATCAAAAGTGCTACATTTGAACTAATAGTTTGTGGGTAGCCTATGAATGATGATTTAAAGATACATATATAGACG
>NW_017729024.1:148364017-148367449 GCF_001723915.1 Gavialis gangeticus | reverse complement strand
CTTACATATTACTTACCTAGTGCTCCAAATACATATGTGAATGTTTAACTAATATAAAATGCATGCTGCTCGGTTTTTGCTTGTTTTTCAATTTACCACATCAAAAGTGCTACATTTGAACTAATAGTTTGTGGGTAGCCTATGAATGATGATTTAAAGATACATATATAGACAGTCTTTGGTAGTGTAGGTGAACTGAGAATATTTAGCAGGAAAATAGATTGCAGTTTTGTAGCAGAATTTTTCCCTGCTCAGAATCAAAATGTTCAAACACGTAAAATGAGAGATAATGATGTGAGTCCATCTAAACATATGTGCAAGGAAGTGAAAAAGGCTCCCTAAAACAGAACAGAATTATTTAAAACAGTGATGTTTCCTGCATAAAAGCAATAATATCATGGCAGTTTCTTCATTAGCATCTATACAAAGAGGAGGGTTTAGCAATGCAAAGGAAATATCCAATGACAGAGATATTTTCTCAGATTGCTCATAAATGTGCTTTCTGCATGCTAACCATGAAAAGCGACACAATGTCACAAAACCTTCTTAAACAACTAACTTATAAATCAATGAAATTGCTAAAAATGTAAATTCTCTATAAACCAAGGTTATGTATTTTCTAGTACAGTTTTGCAGAGTATGTCTTTCAGCACCAATGTATTACATAAGAGGATTTGACAAGGTTACAATTTGTGTTACTAATGGAAATTCTTTTCAAGAATTAACCTTTAGGCTATAAAGAATGACAGATATTCAAATATTCTCAAATGAGTATTTGAATTGAAAATTTCTTTTCATTCTTGCCCTCCAACAGAACTTCCATCCTGCATTCCAGTGTGTCATACACACAACTGAATTCTGAACAGCTGCCATTCAAAGGAGTTGCAGAAGACCATTTGAAAGTAATATTTTGCTCTGTGTGACATCTCATTTTTTTCCCTCAGAAATCATAATTTTTTTACACACCTAGTAGTCTTCCTAACAGGAAACCAGCTCTGCCTGTCATTTTGATTGGGGAGGAACCTTGTTTTCCAGGTCACTGGCTTGAATCCTGGAGACAAGATATTCATGAGGGACCTGTGTGGGGAATTTACATCTCAGTGCAGAGTTTTCCTCTCCATTTGTCAGCATGCCAGGTCAGTGAGCTGCTCTCTTGTCAGAGGGAAGATAATGGCTGCTGCATTGCCTCCCGCTTATTACACACTCAGTGCATCTGACCTTCTTGTGAGACCCCCAAAGCATTCTGATTTTTGGCATCCTTCATAGCCTAACTCAAGCCCCCTTTTAAATGAACCCTGCAATCTGAAATACAACTTTCGGTAACATTTCTTTTTCAACTATTACTCTCTAACTTTACATTTCTGGCATTATTGATGATTTTTATTCCCATCCATTTACTATAGTTTCGAAGGAAACTGTAAGATTATTAATGGTATCAACGCTATGCAATATTCTTATTATTTGTTCATGCCAATAGTTGCCTTAGCAAACAAAAAACAGTACCAATTAATCAACAGTAATATTGCTTATAGCTAATCTTGTTTTCCTAGGTTTTCTACAGCTGGCAATGGCAATGACAAACCTTTGTATTTTGAGCAATCTAATATTTGAGAAAGATATGAAATATATTTTACTAATACGGCAATCTATGGTGTCACTTACAAGCACATTAAACATAAAGAAAATTCAGTGGTAACAAACATTTTATATTCCGCTTTCTTACTGTATAAAGATTGAGAGAACATATGTGAATACCATATTATAGGAATGAAGCGCATGAATATTTCCAGTCATATCAAAAGTCATATTTACATGCCACAAATTCATTCTAGATTTAAATGACTATATTTCATAAACAAAAGATCTCTCACTAAGACAGGTTTATCTACAAGCACATACAATACATTTATTGATAGAGTTGTTTCTTAAGCAAAACTAAAAAAGTGGTTTACTATTCTGGGATTCTTTGTTTCCTTTCTAGTAGAAATAGTTGGTGGGTTTTCATCAAAGCTTTAAAACTAAAATATTAAAAATTTCTCACAATAATGTTCATGAAACACGAGAACAGCCAGCCTTAGCTTTTATTAATCAAGAGCACTATGTAGGTTTGTTTGCTTATTATTTTGTCTTTATTTCTATTATTATAATGACATTTTTGGCTGGGATTGCTTATATCCATAATCCAAACTGTAGTTTAATACATTGAAAAGTATCATGGTTCACTATTCTTATTGACATCATAGCTCCACAGTAATAGTAGCACTAATTTCCAACTGGCACTTTAAAGTCCAGTAAAAAAATCTGTACTAAAAGCATTTCCTTGATTTATACCTGAGTGTTTGCATATCCCTACAGTACAAAGGTCTAATTTCCCTTCCACCAGTTTTATGCAGATGTTAATAATCCCATTACAACTATTAACTCGCGTATTTATATACATCTCTGTATAATGCAACAGAACTCTGTTCTTTTTCTAATGGATTCATGCCTAACAAAATGAAGTTATAATAATATAGAAGTCCCACCATAAATACTTTACCAATACATAAGAAAAAAATAAGGAAAACTAAGGAAACATTTGGTGGCATAATACACGTTGAGAGGACTCTGGACCTCTACCCATAGACTTCTACCTTCTTAATATATTGAAGCCTTTAATTCTCATTGTCTACGAATGGTAGAACATAACACAAGAAGACTCATATAATTCAGTTCATACCAATTTGGCAGTTGTAATTACCTAAGAGTTCCTAGACCACTGAAAGGCATAATGAGAATTATGCTAGTGATTAGTGAGGTTTCTTTCTGACTTCCCAGCAGAATCATGGACAACCAGCAAGCACATCAAAACAGCAGGCTTTCCATCTCAGAATCCCTACAAAAATGACTCCTCTGGTCCTCCTGTGCACATGAAGTCATAATCTCAGTCAGTTGGGGACCACCAGAAGTAATACTCTACTTTTGCCGTAACATTTCCCCTTATCTGTAGGCTCTGAGCTATTTTAGCTTTGTTGTCTGATATGTTGCAATCCAATCTGCCTATCCCCTTGTCCCTGATAATCCACATGATATTGCCCTAAATAAATTTTAAATGTTTGATAAAAAGGAGTTGAGGAAATGAGGAGAGGCTTGGCTACCCATGCACCAGCAAAGCTAAGGGGGTACAGAAGGGGAAGTAGCAGTTGGTTCCTAGAAAATGTGCATGCTTCTGACTGGATAAAAAGCAAATTCCTATTTCTTGCCCTAAACGAGTAAGTGTAGAGACAGTGCCACCTGCCTCTCCCTGCATGTACTGTTTGAAGCAGACTGCTTGGACGCTTTCAGACTATTTTTGTGTATTCACTCATATGCTGTGGTTCAAGGGAAATGTATGGTGATGGAAAGAACAGTAGAGCTATAAAGTAAATACACTATACATTTTAAAGTACATTT
>NW_017729024.1:148360241-148363937 GCF_001723915.1 Gavialis gangeticus | reverse complement strand
TATTTTTTCCCCCCCCCCCCCCACTCCCTTAGGCATTCAGGGAGATGGAAGTTTCTGTAGTGAAAAGATTCACATAGATGCAGAGGTATAACTAACAAGTTTGGTGTCCTTAGCATCACTTCCATGAACCCTGAGGCGGCAGGATGCCAAGTGCCGCAGAGCAAAGGCAAAGGAGGATGATCACTTCTACTTTCCCCAAGGACTCAGAGCTGCTGCTGCCATGTCCCCATACCCAGCTCCTGCGGTAGTTTGGTGTGGGGCTATTCCTGCCTGGCGCCTACAGCCAAGCAGAACTGGCCTGCTCCAACTGCAGCAAAGACTCTCTGGTGGGACGGGGGTGACGTTCTGGCACCGTCTAACTCAATGCCTAGGACTGGTGCCCCACTTGCCCCCTTCTAATTACGCTGCTGCAGAGGAGGAGGGAGCTAACTGAGAGCCTGGAGCAGAGAGGGAGGATGGTGACCCCTGAAGACTGAATGTGGGGAAAGACAGATGGATGTAGGTGATGGAAAGGGAAGGGTAACTTTCCTGGCCTTATGCTGCCACTCCTGCTACTGTAGCAGCATCAGCTCCACTCCAGCTGGGCTACATAGGACCTGACTCTGGTGCCCCGCTTACTCCTTTCCCTACCTCCCCATACATATTGGGCATGGGGCTATGCCTGCTCTGTCTGGAAAAAGCTCCCTGTGGGTGGGCAGAGATCCATTCCATTGTGCCACTTGCCCTCCACCACCCAAGCAGACTGCTTGGTGTGGCCCTGCTGTGCCCTGCTCCGGTGGCTGGGCCTGTGCAGTTCAGGGCTGCCATTGCTGTGGCAAAGACTCTAGGTGTGGGGGGATCCCTACATCCCCTCGTAGTCAGCATCTGGGGCAAGTGCCCTGTGTATGCCCCACCCCTACACACACACACAGAGTTACACAACACCACCACTGCCTAGATTCATAGATTCATGGATTATAGAGATGGAAGGAATCCAATGGATCATCGTGTCTGACCCCCTGCCCCTGGCAGGAAAGAGGACCGAGGTCAGATGACCCCAGCCAGGTGATTGTCAAGCCTCCTCTTGAAGACCTCCAAGTTAGATGACAACACCACCTCTCTTGGAAGCCCATTCCAGATTCTGGCCAGCCTTATTGTAAAAAATGTCTTCCTAATGTCTAACCTAAATCTACTCTCCACTAGTTTGCACCCATTATTCCTAGTTACTCCCTGGGGCACTCTGGTAAACAGCGCATCCCCAATTCCCTGCTGTCCTCCCCTGATAAATTTATAGGCAGCTACAAGGTCACCCCTCAGCTGTCTTTTGTATAGGCTGAAGAAATCCAGATCTCTCAATCTCTACTTGTAGGGTCTTTCACGGAGACCACTAATCATGCGAGTCACCCTCCTCTGAACCCCCTCCATATCCTCCATGTCTCTTTTGAACTGTGGTGCCCAAAACTGGACACGGTACTCCAACTGCAGCCTTACCAATGCCACATAGAGGGAAAGCATCACCTCTCTCGATCTGTTGGTCACGCATCTGCTAATACACAATCAGGAGCGATTGGCCTTGTTGATAGCCTTGTTACACTGCTGGCTCATGTTCATCGTGGAGTCAGCTATGACTTCAAGATCTCTCTCAGCCTCTGAGCTGCTGAGGAGGACATCCCGCAACCTGTAGGTGTTCTGGGGATTCCTTCTTCCTAGGTGGAGTACCTTGCATTTATCTTTGTTGAGTTATGTTCTGCCCATTGATCTAACCTATCCAGGTTGGCCTGTATCTGCTCCCTACCCTCTGGTGTATTAACTTTGCCCCATAATTTGGTATCATCCATGAACTTGGAGGGGGTGGTCTCCACACCCTCATCCAAATTGCTGATGAAGATATTAAATAACACCAGTAGCCTCTCCCTTCCACCCTTTGTTGTAACCCTCTACCCTTTGTTGTTGGTTTTTTTTAAGTATTTCAAGTTAGTCTAAACTCAAGTCTTGCATAAATAATCATTTTCACAACACTTCATCACTTTTCCATTCTACTTGTTTTAAAGTTTGTGGGACTGAACATTGTTGAGGTCAGGCTAACAAATCAGGTAGACCATCAATCTGTTAAGTGTGGCAATAACGTGTTATCCTTAGCACACTGTTATCGCGTTTTACATTTGTATCAGAAAAAGTGAAAATTGCAGAAATTGTATCATAGACAACTGAAACAAAGCACAACTTTAATTTTGTAAGGCCTTTATAGAGTTTAAGTTTGAATAATTAGATCTTGAAAGTTGGGGCATAGGATTTGTACTAAACATTCACTTTCCTAATCTTATTGTCCTACCTACAATTCATGGTGAGAGGACTGAGAGGATTTAGTCTGATCACAACAATGATGAGCTTTTCAAAACTTTGGAAATAGATGCAGACTTTACAACTGGTTTCTAAGAAAATTTAAGATCTAAACACTTGCAAAACTTATGGCAGGGGAGAGGAGGGAAGGAATTTTATCCACAAATGGATTCTGTGCCCTAGACTTGCTGTAATTGGGTCAAATCATGAACTCTACCAAATTGAATTGGAATTTTGACTGAGTAAAGGCAGCCTGGAGAATATATCAAATGTATCAAACAGTCCAGATTTTATATTTTCTGTTTGCCTCACATAAGCCAGTCCTTACCATCCAATGTATACAGAAAACCCAGGAATAAAATAGCTGCCAAGATGAAATAAAGTATATTTGAAAAACTGAAAAATGCACAGTAGTAGAACATGAGTAACTGGCACAGCACCTTTGCAAATCAAAGTAAAAATAAAGCTGCTTCTTTGCATTTTAGACTGCTAGCTCACTGCTTTCTGTTTTCTTGTAATTATTTGAAAATAAGCTGGATAACTTTATAATCAAGGTATTTCCTCTTGGCTCCCTGGTATACATCAGGCTGCCTGAGGAGTTGATTGACATCCTAAGGTGTCCATGGCATAATCAGGTTTAAGAGCTTCTAGTATTAAAATTCTGACTAATGATAATCAAAAACAAACAAAACAATAAAGAGAGTGTGCTTAAAAAATACACACAACAACAACAAAATGCTCCATGAGCTTTAACTACAGCATATTTGCCTAAATATTGCCAGTATCCATAATTGTGTCATACACTTTATGGAAAATTATTTTTCTTTGTTAAATGTGTGTGTGTCTAAAAAAAATAACTAGTAAGTCAAAAAGAAGAAAAACCAAAACTAACATCTATAGATGATGAACTATAGGATCAGGAAGAAACACTTCTTTCCTAGTACAGGGAAGAGGAAAAGACAAAAAAACAGGGATTATTTCTCTTGGGAGAAGAGAAGACTGAAGGGGAGTTTGAAGATACACTTCAAATGAAAAAGAATTCTTATAAAAAATAAAGCAATCACTTGTTCTCTGTCTCTATACTGCTAGGCTTAGGCATATTCCCATGTATTAGACCTATGTACATACTTGAAAAAGTGTACCTATGTATGATTTAGCTGGCCCAATAGAAGCCATTAGAAAAAAAAAACCCTTGCTTCTTGCATATTTCCTAGAGCATCATGGCTACAACATTCCAGCACTACTATTTCTGCATATTCCTGAACATGTGTAAAGTGTTCAGAGGATATCGAAAAGAACTGTTACTTCTGAAGGGACAATATAGTCTACCTAGACTCTCATTTGCTTTAAGATGCAAAAGGGCTCAAAACCCCCCAC
>NW_017729024.1:148354809-148355241 GCF_001723915.1 Gavialis gangeticus | reverse complement strand
TAGAGCATCATGGCTACAACATTCCAGCACTACTATTTCTGCATATTCCTGAACATGTGTAAAGTGTTCAGAGGATATCGAAAAGAACTGTTACTTCTGAAGGGACAATATAGTCTACCTAGACTCTCATTTGCTTTAAGATGCAAAAGGGCTCAAAACACCCCACCCAAGCTGCACTGTACGTATTTTTTAAGCTTCATTAAAACCTATTTTCATAGCAACAAAACAAGCAGGTTTCACAGACAGCTGTGAAGATTTCTGCTTTGTGCTCCGAGCTGCTTTAAGGTTTGCAAGAAAACAGCTTTCAGGAAAAGCTATTTGACTGATGAGCAGAGAGCTACCCCCACAATACATGCACATGCTATTCTCAAATTGAAAAATGGATAATTGGTTGGGTTCAAAGTTTAAAGAAAAATCAACTTTTAACCCAAA
>NW_017729024.1:148346031-148349809 GCF_001723915.1 Gavialis gangeticus | reverse complement strand
CTTTCAGGAAAAGCTATTTGACTGATGAGCAGAGAGCTACCCCCACAATACATGCACATGCTATTCTCAAATTGAAAAATGGATAATTGGTTGGGTTCAAAGTTTAAAGAAAAATCAACCTTTAACCCAAATGCACCAAGCTGGAAATTTTTATGACATTATAAGCAACTTAAAGTAGGCATTTAGAATGAAAATATGTGCCCATCCTTAACTATATAGCTGTCATTAGAATTTCAGATTTATTGATAATACTGGTTTGGAGCATTCAGAATGAGCTAAGTTGGAAGACAGAGTATATCACTTCAGATGCAACAGGCCTGTTGAAGTATACATTTCAATTCCTACAGTTTTATGTTCCTAGTCTTGATGGCAGGGAATGGGAATATTTAGGCATGAGAATTGTCAAAGAACTTCAGAAGACAGGGTTAAATTGGTGTTATTGCTGGAAGTGAGTAATCATGTAAACTTATAAAGCCTTATAAGAAAAGAGAGCTTGCCCACTGGGCTGGTTTTCCCAAGATCTCAGAGCTAATGGTTAAAACCTATTTGCAGACTCTTAGACAGACCTTGGGGTGCATCACTGATACAGTACAACTTCTATCAAAGTGCTTTTTACAGTAAAGGGAAGGACCAAGGGAGTTTGAAATGAAATTATCCTCTTAGAAGTGATAAGAAAAGAAGTAGTCCCTTAAGGTGCAACAAGACTATATATGCCTAATGTATTTCAGAAGGCATTGTGAGCCAGTGTAATTGCTTGGAGTATATCGTATATGTATTTTATTTCTCCCTGTTTGTTTAAAGCATCTAGGACTTTTAAAAAGCACTAAAAGCCTCTAGGTAGACACAGACACACATCTTATAAAAGTCACAACTGAATAATATCTGAATCTATAGGAAGCAAAGCCATATACAAGCAAGTATCTGAGAGGTTGTGATCAAAATGTTTCTACTTCCCCCTAACCCAGGAGCAAATCGTATCATCTATGGACGTATCTACACAAGACACTTTACTGTGCAGTAGACTAATTTACTGCATAGTAAAGTGTAACTGTCTACTTGTGCAGGCAGTTACTCTGTGGTAATTTAGTCTACTGTGTGGTTAGTTTACAACCTGCAAATGCAGGTGTAGATACTGTGCAGATGTAGATACTGTACAGTAGCACAAATGTAGACACTGCCCGGGAGCAAATTTGCTCCCAGCCACCCACACCATCAGGGGGCCAGCCTCAGGCTTGCCCCACAGCCATAGTGCAGTGAGTTTCTCCATCCCTATGGCTGGGATGGTTTTTTGCCTTCCCCAGCCTCCGCTTTAAAACCGTGGCCTGGCCCCAGGGCCTATGCCACCAGCTGCCTGCTCCTGGCCATTGCATAAAGAAGCAGTGACCCCATGCTGGCCACAGAAGACTCACAGAACCTGATGATGGACCCCCAGGGCCTGCTCACCACCTGGCTGCCTTCTATGCCACATACTCCTGTGCAGCTGACATGTGCCAAGGGCTGGTGGCACCCAGAGTCTCTGGCAACACCCCCAAGGGCCATCAAGGAACCCATAGTGGCATCCCCACTGGTACCAAAGACAGCATCCTGGGCCCCCAACGGGGCACAGAGACAGCCAACCTCATCACACTGTGAAGCATCACACTGTGGTGCCTCCACAACCCAGGATACTGCTAGCAGCCACACCTCATCACCACCTGGAAGGACAGACTCAGGCCACTGGGGACACTTACCACACCCATCATGTAAGCCCTACACAGAGAGGAGGACCAAGGGGAGAAAAGGTGGTACCACATCCACCCATGCCCATGCCACCTCTCCTGCCCAGCCCTGGGTTGCACACCTAGAGCTAGGGGCCCCACATGGGTGGAGGGCCTTCCCCTACCCTCCCTTACCCTCCCTGCCATTGCCTGTCCTCCCTGCCCTTCCTGGTTGAGCTCCCCCTTGACCCCTGAAGATCTTCCCCAAAACATGCAGGAAGGCAAGAGGTAGTGCAGAACTTTATTGAGCAGCCAGTGGACTCCTAACTAGGCAGCCAGGGGCCTGTCATATGCACAGAAATTCATCGATGGCAGCAATGATCTCCTCAGCAGTGGGTAGGTGGGGTCCCCAATGAGGAGGAGTGGGACAGTCACATAATTCAGCTGCTGGTCCAGAACACCTGGCACAAAGCACCCACTCTCCATCAGGCCTGGCAGAGCAGAGTTCTGGAAGACCCAGGCACTGTGAGTGCTGCCAGTCCAGCCAGCTATGATATTTCTCAAGGCACCCTGGTGGTTCACCACAGCATGAGCCACAACTAAGTGGAAGCCCCATGAACTGTAGTATGGGTGGTCCCTCCAAGGCAGGGAGGTGACATGGATATGGGTCCCATTCAGGGCTATGCATGGTGGAAAGCCCAGGGCTGAGAATCCCACCACCATCTCCAGGGAGTCATTGACTTGGGGCATAGTGTGGCCCAGCACAACCTGAAAGGTGCCACAGACCTCCAGGATGGCCTCCCTGGTGGTCACTTTACCCACCCCAAAAAGGTGGCCAATGTGCCACAGCCTGGTGGGCATGGTGAACTTGTGGAGAGTGATGGCCACCCAGGTCTCTGTGAGGAGGGATGGCCACATGATGGTGGGAGGTCACTGCAGGTGTTGGCAGAGCTGGTTAAGTAGCTCCTGGAATATGGCCCGGGTCATCTGGAAGGAGTCCATCCACTGCTCATAATCCCAGGTGCACTGAATGACACAGAACCACCAGTCCTGGCTGGCAGGGTGGGCACATATGTGGTAGGGCTGAAGTCCAGGAGCTCATGGATGGCACCTGTGGTGGCATCCGTGTGTATGTCACTAGCATCCTTGCCAGGGTCTGGGCAGCAGCTCAGGGATTGGTAGGGAACAGGTTGGGACAGCAGACCACAGGCAGGGTGGTGAGGCTGGCCATGCAGCCATGTGACATGGGGGAGCAGACAGGGTTGAGGCTGACCTGGGCCAGGAGGCAGCCACTGCAGCAGTGAAGCATGGTGAGTACAGCAGCAAGAAGAAGGCCATGGCATTAGTCATCACTGCCAGGGCTGGGATGTGGAGCAGCCATTGCACACTGGGCACAGGCTTTGCAGACAGTGTCATTGAGGGCTCTGCCAGAAGGCTGCAGACTGCTCTGGGCCAGAAAAGCATGTGGCCAGGGAACACCACACAGGGCTACATTTTAAAGAATGCACCTGGTACCCAGACAGATGCAGCCAGAGCCTCCAGCTCCCCCTTGGTTGCTGCAGCAGGGTGTAGCAGGGCAGGAGAAGGCCTGAATCAGCCTACTCCCGTTATAAGGAGCAAATCTGTTCCTAGGAGGCTGCAGATGCCTTCTCAGGGTTGATTTACTGTGCAGTATATTACTATGCAGTAAGCCTAAATAGCATTAATTGCATATGTAGACATGCCCTGTTAGTAGCAAAATGTACTTCGGTAATGTGATTCCGGTCAGCCTCCAAGGACTTGTTCCAGCTACATTTTACTCAAACTAGTTCCTGCATACATTATCCCTTCCACATTTAGATCATGGAGTATGTGCCTTCCAACCCAAGCATACCACTTCTGATAGAGGGGCTGGATTTCCTAATGCTTTTTCTGGGAGTCTTATTGAAAATTAATGTTTGCCACCAAGATTACTAGCCCAACAAATGCCTACTGCCAGGTTGAACAATAAAAACACTTTTAACTGAATTTTAAGCACTATTTCCATCATATCTGATATGAACCAGATAGAAAAAAAGATTCAGTGACCTCAAATGCCAGTC
>NW_017729024.1:148317246-148341031 GCF_001723915.1 Gavialis gangeticus | reverse complement strand
GGATTTCCTAATGCTTTTTCTGGGAGTCTTATTGAAAATTAATGTTTGCCACCAAGATTACTAGCCCAACAAATGCCTACTGCCAGGTTGAACAATAAAAACACTTTTAACTGAATTTTAAGCACTATTTCCATCATATCTGATATGAACCAGATAGAAAAAAAGATTCAGTGACCTCAAATGCCAGTCAAGAACTATATCTTACATTAATCCAGATGTTCCAGTATTCTGTGTCTTGATAGCTGGAGCATTACATTTTCTATTTACCTATGAATAGATCTACAGCAAGCATCCACTATGAAATAAGCTGCCACATAATAACTCTGTTCAGAAAGAATCACTTCTAGTGATGAAATGTTACTTCACTTTCCATGCCCATGGAATTCTTGCCTTGTCACCTAAAGACGTCTGTCAATGAGGGTGCCAGGGCTAATGATAAAACAAAAATGAGAGAGAAGCAATCAACTTATCTTACAACATCCACTAACTAGCCACTAACTAACTAATTTCAAATGGAAATTTTTTTTATCACTATGGACATCCAGATTTGTACTGTGACCAAGGAGTGAACACCAGTTACTTCAACGTCTTGTCTCCCAAAAACAGGCAGATTAACAGAAATACTCTACAGAATTTTTACGGCTAAATTTTTTTTAAAAGTACATTTTCCAGGGTAAATTAATTAACCACTGGCAAATGGGTCCCTGAAGTAGGCCCACAGCATCTGATACAACATAGTACAATAACACTTAAATGCAGTAGTATTATTTAAGCCAACAGGATCTGTGTGAATTATTCCAACTCAGCATGAGCCACTAAAAAACCAAAAGGGACGCAAAAAAAACCCCATGTACTCCACACCCCTTTTAAAATGAGTTTTTTAATTGGTATGACCCTGCTAATGTACGATTTTTCAATAGCAAAAGTTGTAAGTATTTGCTGGACATCTTTTTATTATCAGAGACAAGAACTTAGCTGTTTCATCAGCCTAGAATTATAGAGAAATAAAGCCAGAAACTGGCATATTATACCTGGGACAACATGGCTTTAGTATGTGATAACTTTCTCCTGAGCAAAATGCCATGAAAGAAGATATAGTACATTCTGTGGAGTATTAGGATCCCTGAGCTGAGTACCACTCTCAGTTCACTGCACAGCAACAAACAAACCAGAAAAGCCTTTTATTTTATTTTTATATGCATTTTGTGCCTTCATTCAAAGCACACTGTCATCAATCAAAAGATTTTCAAACACTGCAAGGACTTTGGATTAGGTCCTTATTTTATTTTGATCTTTTGTATCACAGCTGGCCATAACAGAGCAGCAGGTTGAAGTGAATGAGAAAAGATGGTATTTGTAAAAAGCAATCAAGATTCATAGTAGAGATGATTTCTTTTATTAGACCAACAAGATTTTTGTAAAAAAAATTCTTTAATTGCAAGCTTTCGGGCACACCCTTCATCAGGCATTGGAGAAAAGATTGTAAAAGTTCTCCTGGGTAGAAAGTATTCTAAAATACTTTCTAAAACTAAAAAAAACTTTCTAAAACGTTGTAAAAAAAAAAAGAAAAGATTGTAAAAGTTCTCCTGGCTATTTGTATAGGCATTTACTGAAGAAAGAAACAGTAAGCATCATCGTCTTCATCGTACTGTAAATCCATACCTTCAAGATGAGCTGGCTCAATTTCTGTGAGTTTTCTAAAAACCTAAATAATCAAAATTGAATTCTTGCAGATTTGTTCCACTGCAGATGTGGATGTAGATGAAAAGAAAGAGATTTCATCCTCTTTCGCAATAAAAAGCTAACACTGATGCTAAAGGGAAAGTTTCACTTTTAAGGGCAGCCCTGAGAACAAACCAGTATGTATGAAGAACACTGAAAAGGAATTAGATTTAAAGCTACTTTAGGTACAGTTTCCTGAAGTTCCTCTCTTCCATTGGAAGGAAAATGCACCATTCCTCCTTTTTACAAACATAACATGTATCCTATAGAGGAGAAGAGCCATTCTCAATGCTCCCTTCAATTCCTCTTCCAGGCAATTGAACCTCTGCTCTCTCACCTACATCTAGAGTTGCTAATCAGGACAATTCTTACTACATGGGATCTCTAATGCCCTTAAACAGGTCTCAGACTTTTAGAGGTACCAACTTATCACAACCTCTCAGAAAGTGGCATCATGATAGCATAGCATAGCTTCTGTAAAATCACTGTGGTAACGCTATGATACCTAACACACACTAAGGTGCTTAGCAAATGGTGATGATCATTGTGTTTCCCCTTGTTCAATACTGTTGATTCATTTAACACGTGTATACTTCCAAGAATAAAATATCTTTCTCCTTTTAAATCCAAAATCTCTAGGGGACTCATAACCTTTAAATGTCTAAATTAGTGAAATAAACAAGGTACCTAGGACGTCATACAACATATGAAAAATGTCCAATCATATAAAAAATAAAGGAATTATCACCAAGGATCTGGGTTTTCCGCTTCCTATGCAAAAACAGAGAAAACAGTAGTTTCCCATCTTACCTGAGAAATCTGTGGATTTTGCAGTTTTGCAAACACATCTCTGAAAGCTGGCAAAGTTCCAGCCTGCAAGGGGATGGGAGGGAGTGGGAGGAGGGTGGTCAGGCAGGGGACACCATCTGCATGTATATGCATGACCACCAGTCAGCCTGGAGAGCAACTCCTGCAGGTAAGTGTGGGAGGGGGTGGAATTGAGGACCCCAAAGGGAGGGAGTTGAGCAGGGCTGGGCTGGGCCCAGGGCTGCTGCCCAGCTGGGTGGTGTGTGGGGCTTGGGGCCGGAAGACACAATGCGCCACCGCAGAGCCCCAGCAAGGAGTAGGACTGGGCTGCAGACAGTTTGTCTGGGAGTGGGAGGGATGTGGCCAGCTCCCCACCTCTGCGTGCACTCCCAGTGGGGCCATGCCACCCACTTCTGTGCCTGGGGCAGGGTTGGGGCTGGGCACGGGCTTCCCGCTGCAGGCTCAGGACAGGCCTGCTGCCCTCCCCCGGGGCCTCGGCTGCCTTGTGGGTGAGACCCAGAGCTGCAGGGCACAGAGGGGCTGCACGGGGATCTCCTTGCCCCTGTGAGGTCCGTGCTTCCCTGAAGACATGTCCCTTGCATGCACAACAGCAGCAGGGGTGGCAGTGCAAGATTTTGCCCCTCACTGCTGCTGTGTGCACGGGGGATGCATCACCAGGGCAGCACAGAGCAAGCAGCGGCAATGAGATCCCCACATAGCCCCACTGTTCCCTGCAGCTCTGGGTCATACCTGCTGAGATGTGAAGGCCCCAGGGGAGGGCAGCAGGGCAGGAGCCCAAACTTACAGTGGGCGTCCCATGCCCACCCCCACCCCACAAACAAATCTGGGAGGCATGCGTCCCCTCTGCCCCCTGGGAGTGCATGCAGCAGCAGGGAGCCGGCCTCCCTGCCCAAGCCCTCAGCAGGCAGGCAGCACGGGTGGCAGGGGGGAGCGGGAGGCAGGTTTCTCCACTGCAGCAGCCACCACCTCCTGCCAGGGGCAGGGGGCTGTAGACCCAGGTCCCTAGCCCTGTAGCCCTGGCAGCTGGGGCCCCCTCCAGCAGGGGGTGGGAAGTGGGTGGGAAGGTGATGAGCACCAGCAGAGCCAGGAGCCTGTGGGGGGTGGAGTGAGGGGCACCAGCAGGACTGGGGCTGTGGGGAGAGAGTGAGGGGGGCTTTCATTTTAATCATGGATTTGGGGAGTTTTATCAGAGAATTTGTGATTTTTTTTATCAGGGAAAACCAGGATCCCTGATTATCACATCTTTTCCTCCTGGTTATTACACAGGCATACATAAAAATAGAGTTGTACCCCACTCCCTTTCCCACCCTCAGCAAGGTGATCTGTGCTAACATCCTTGTGGTTTGGTCTCATTTGGGAGATGTCAGGAATGGGACTTTGAGAAATGCTAGACTCTCAGTTATCCTGTGTACTACACAACTGAACTGTCTTTGTTTCTTTCTGCTTGTGATGGAACAATCCATCATTTCTAAGTGAACATTATTAAGTGAAAAGTGCTGCTGGAATGACAGTGAGTAATTTTTTTCCTTCTGTGCTGCTTTGTCCCAGCAAGGAAACAAGAACAACTTCCCCATACCATTCTCAAGTGGCTTTTAAAACTCTTTACACAACTAAACATATTAATGATTTGCTATTTATAAGTTAAGTCTATTGAAAGGCCAGCATGATAAATAAAGAGAATAGAATGTAAGATCCACTCTGGCAAAAAAATTGACTTTCCCAAGCATCTTACAGCCTTATGCATTGATGCATTTTTAATGTGCCTGTTCCCTTTTGTTATTAGTCTTGTCAGAATTAGAGTTTGGAGACTGCTAACAACTGGATGAGTAAGTAACAATTTTAAAAAGGAACATATTCTTCATGTTCCCAGGACATACAGAACTTAGAGTAAATGGAGACACCACTGAAAAAATAAAAATATTACATTATTGTGATATATTTGCTCTGACCTTACATTTTTTTTGTTTCCATGAATAAAGTAGTGCCTCTGTCCAATAAAGTAAGTCCTTCAGTATATGTATATTGATAGAAATCTCCTATTTATTCCTATATACTCCTATATGTATAACAGAGTCTTTCCATGATGGGATCCTAGCAGTTGGTGACATATCCACATCAACCTATTTTAGAGTTTAGACAATGAAAGGACTGTCATGAACTATTGTGCAAATAGTTGTTAAATGCATAAGCTAACCGTCTATTTTATAGGTGAATAAATTGGTTAGTTTATCTTTTAGTACTTTCTCTTGGAAGTACTAAATGGCAGCACAGTAACAGCCGTTACTGTGCTGTGCTGGCAGCCCATGGTCCTTTTTAGCCCCTCAGTCACCGTAGTGCTGCACTATACCAAGGAAGTGCGTCACTATGGCAACATAGCTGCAGCATCACGGTTTGTACCTGCCGATGACACATGTACATGTGCCCACTGAGAAGGAAGGAAGAGGGAGAAAGTAAGGAAACCCACTGAGAAATGAGGTGGGTTCTTCACTCACTGGCCATGTCTACATGAGACACCGATGCAACAGTCATTACTGCACAATCATTTAGTACTTGTATAAATAAGTATTAGTTAGTCAGTTAGTATGTGCATAATTGCCAGGCCATGTGATAGCATCCTCAGTGGCAATGTTCAATTCCTGTAGTCTGCCACTGAACTTAGGCAGTGGGTAGCCATCAACAATGTGACATGGTATGTCTTTTGCCACAGCTACAGTCTGGATTATTGCAAATGATGAAGGTTGGCTGCACACAGACCTTGTCCTGTCCAGAACCTATTCAGCAAAGCTCACTGTCAGTGTGGCAGGTTGAATCCAGGTTGGAAAGCTGTAGGATCTGGAATAAGGAACTTGTTTGGTGGTAATGTCGATCTCCATTTCTCATACCAGAGGGTCTCTGCCATGCAGTCCTGGTGCAGGAGTTTGGACCACAATGGGTGTTGTGGTGTTAGGCAGTACAAAATGACTGTTCGGTACCTGGAGCTACTGTGCAGTAGCATCGCCAAACAGCTTTTTCATAATGCTGACTGCACAGTAGCTCCTTAGTACTGTGCAGTAGCATCGTGTCATGTTTTGTGCCACACAATGCTACTACGCAGTAGTAACAAGCTACTGTGCAGTCAGCATCTTGTGTAGATGCAACCAGTGGTATGTATTATATATTTTAACCTGTATGCTTCTAGTGACATATCAGACACGGGATAGTCAGATGAGTGTGTTGTTTTCATGTAAAATGTAAACTATAGTCATAAACCACAAAGAAAAGATTGGCAGGGTTGCATTGCAGGTTAAGGAAAAGAGGAAACAGAATTTTAAGGACAATTTTAATATCTGTAGAATGCGGGGGCAGATAATGGAAGCAATGGAAAAATAGAAAGTGAGTTTGCCAAAGGTAGATCATGCCAGGCTAACCTGATAGCTTTCTTTGAGAAGGAAATTGATTTGTTCTTAAACAAGTAGATGTAATTGCACCGGACTTCCTTAAAGAAGCATTGCTAGGATGGTGAGGGAAATAGAGAACTTATCTTACCAGAGAACAGTAAAGTTGTTTTGCCTCTTTTGCCTTGCAAAATGCAGGCTCAGAGCAATTGGATTGTTTTCTACAACTCAGTAGCTCTCAAACTTTTTAGAGTCTGGCACTCCTTGTTGATGCAAGGCACTTCTTGAAGAATGCCAGCTCTTAGCTTTCATTGAGTTTTTGAAAACAGAAAAAAAAAATAAAGTAAATCTTCTGTTTCAAAGAACATGAATTTAAAAAATCACAAGAGGTGAGCATGTTTTCTGCTTGTGGATTCCTGTTTGATTTCTGCATGTTAACTCAAAACGCCATGTCTTTGAGTACAGTAACTGAACAGAATTTAGCCCCAAATTGCATCTAGCCTTCTGCTGTTATGCTTGCAATTATTTTGTGTGAATTTGTCTTGCTTAATTTGGTGTTAGCATACTCTTCAGTCTCTTCAGTATTGCTTATAAATCAAACTTTTAATAATAACATTTTTCTTTTTATAACACACCCTTTGCCTCCTTAACTATTACTGACAGAGCAGCTACTATTTAGCAGCTTTATTCAGTCTGTAAGAGATTGCATCATTGTGCACATCAATAAATTATTCCACTAAAACTGTACTATCCCCTGCCCACAAATCATTCTTTCTGATCTGTATAACAACCGCAAATTTCCAGCCTTCTAATGCACAGAATAAAGAATTTGCATGCATAAGAATTAGTTCTGTAAGGTTTATATTAATGGCAACTGGCATTGTTAAATAGAATTGTTGATACTTCTGTGCCAAAAATAATTAGTAACAATTACCGTAAAATTACTACATCTCTTACAGAAAAATTTTAATGTGTATTGAGACTGAGCTTCTTTGGTAGTTGTTTTATCATTGTTATAGCATCTTTATTCCTGCTGTGATAATTTAGGACCTGGCAGAGCTTGTGATTCAAGACAGTTTTTATATTCCTTTATCTTAAAATGAAATTTTATACATTTTTCCCTTAATATAGACTAATCATTATACTGGTGATTTTGGAGCAAGACAAGTGATAAAATGAAGTTATTTTTATGCCTCTTGTTTCTTTTTTTCAAAATAACCATTATAGTGATTAGTCTATATTAAGAACAAAACATCTCTAAAATTTCATTTTAAGATAGAAGAATATAAAGAAAGAAAAACTGCTTTGAATTACAAAATTCTGCCACATCTTAAATTACTACAGTAGGGCAAGGCTACCTCATCCTAAAACTGGTTGGGTAGTTTGGCAATTCACTGGAAAAAAAAACACAACTCTGCAGTAGTGAGAGGCTTCATAACCCATTACTATTCTCTGAAGAGAGTCAGTCATGGGGATCAGTAAATGGACTATGGAGGCTACAACTATTAAGTCACTGCTCTGAATACAGTTTGAGTTGCTCGGGACAAAAAGTTATTACCAACCAATGGCTGTTTGGTCAACTATGTGAAATGAGATGGTGGCCTCAGTCCCATTCCTACTGGACAAATAATTATTCCTACTCTATATAAGACAATTGAATTTATAAAGGCAAACAGAATCTTACCTCTGTGTAGCCTGTGTAGTTTGTGCACTAAATTTTGCTCTTCATTTCATCAATGCAAATCCTAAAGTAAACAGTGAGCATGTCTACTCAAGACGCTAAATGCACAGTAGACTAATTCTCTTGCACATTAGTACATCATGGGAAAAGCCATGCTAATGCACAAGAGAATTAGTCTACTGCACATTAGTGTCACTAAAAGACCATGAGCCAGCATTACTGCTCAGTAATACTGGTTACTGCACATTGAGTTAGTACCTGTTATTCCAGGTATTAAACCTAATGTGCAGTAACACTGGTGCATTAATGCATGTGTGGACACACCCAGTGTTACGCAGAATTTACAACCAGGTAATAGGCTTGCTATGAAATTACAGATTGATCTAGGAGAGGTCAGTTCAGACTATATTTAGTGGTGAGGAAAACCGTGGTGAACATAATTTGTTACATGTACACCAATCAAAAAACAGACGTAATTCTGACATCCAGTATAATCTATGAACACATTTGGAATAAGTCTCAGAACTATTACAAATTTGCAAAGGTGTTATTATGATCACAATCTTGTTCTGATTCCAGAACCATGAATGACTGGTGCCTCCAGAGACTGGGGGGGACCATGGCGGTGAGTGGAGTCCACCCTCAAATGCTGGCGGCAGTGTTGGCAGTGGGGGGCAGTGGGATGGCAAGCGGCAACCACCCGCAGAAGCCGGCAGCAGTGGTGGCCAATCTCAGGGGGGCCCTCACTACGTGTCACCTATATCTAGACTACTTTGTGTGTATCTTTTATAGGACTGAAGCTATATATAGAGAAGCAAAAAGAAAATAAATGTACATCTTTTTTCTGTTACATTAGCAGGTACATGTCTTAACTGCAATTGTTTGGCAGTGCCTTGTCTGTGAAGATAAAGTTATTTAAGTAGCTTGTCAATATTATTTTTAATTACTGTGGTTTACAGTGATTTTGTTTACAGAAATTTAACATCTTTCCAAAAGACAATGGAGCTGATAATGAATTTCTAGTAAAGAACAACTCATTATTTTTTCTATGGTCCTTAAAATGGACCCAAATATTTAACTGACTTTCAAAAATGAATAAACATGTCTGTCAATTAACTTGTTGCATCTGCTGTCCAAAGTTTAAAACCTACTGATATATGTTCATCATACCTATGAGTAAAGTAGTTAGTAATTTTACTTTGAAAAGGTTGGGAGTTTTTTCCTTTAGAAACTGATAGTGCCCAAAGAGATACATTTTGCAGAACATGCCATTTCTGATTAGGTTTCCTTTTCCAGATGTAAGAGAGAGTAAGAGAGAAATCAATCCACCTTAGAATAGCTGATTCCCAATGGTTAAAGAGCTACTGACAAGAGATGTTGATTCAAGCCCCTACTATTCCTGATTCAGACAGGTTTGGGGGACTGTCCCCCACATGCCAGACAAGTGTTCTAAGCCCCACATTGGTCATTTTGGGGTGCGGTTCTCAATCTCTTTGGCTGGAGCTGTTCTAGCTCGTATAACTAATAATACAAACCTGAGAACAGAGAATTGGACATGGGTATCCTGTGTACATGAAGGCACTTCTGACTGCTGCTAAGATGGTGGCTACCAAGCTAAGAAGATAATGCTAAGCTGTTGGCTCAGCTAAAATGGTACTTTCTCTTTCTTCAGTTTCTGTTATGTAAGATCTTTATTTAGTCCCAATGCCCAAATGGAAACATTTTTGAAATCTTAACAATATTCACAGGATTAAAAAAAAAAAACATGACAATCTTCATAAAATAAACAAAACTTTGGCCCCTTATTAGGTGCTTGCAATTGAACTGGTAAAAGACATGATATCTACCTTCAGTTTCTTCTTTCACTACTGTGGGTTTAAGTCACAAGCTTGACATCATTTGAATGTAGTTTTCTGTGGTTTAATTACTATCATCATTATTATAGATACAGTAGTAATTATCTGTTCCTACTGTCTCATTATGTTTTGATCAATTCACATAATAAAAGTTTACTGTAAATATATGGTTAGGTAACATTAAAGAAAACATATAATTATGGAATATATAATCATATACAACTAAACAGTTGACTATTTCCCAACTATGCTAACAATTAAATATTTAGAAAATAAAGAATTAACAGTTTTTTAATAATGTAGATGTAGTTTTGGAAGCATTGAGTATATAGGGCTTTGTTTGTTGACCTCAAATTACTTTACTTCTGTTATATTGATAACATCTAGGTTTCTCAAAAACCTGCTGGAACAAAATCTTTTCAGCTTTATTAATGATTCAGATGGCAGTTTCTGAAGAGACAAGTCCCACAGAGAAGGAGCACTTGATTAATGACCTGGAAACACTTTTCCTTTTCAGCTGATTAAATAAAATTGACTGGATTTTTACATTTTTATAATAAAATGACCTGCAGGGCTGAGATGACACAGTGAAAGCAGCATGTTCACTCTTCAGCAGATTTTTATTTTGTCACTTGTAAAAATGAAAGGGCTAACCACCCAAGCAGAAAAATGCACTTTATCACCGTCCACTGCCGACATGCTGACAATTGCTGCATACAAATACAAAAACATGGAGGAAACGAGACTGTTTACACTCAGCCTGATTTTGTCTAATGATGACAAAAGGCTTGTGACTTCTTTGGGGTGAAGAGATACTATTTAATTTTTATGTAAAATAGTTGGATTAATAACAACACTACCAGCAATCATAAAAGGCTCTTTAATGAAGACATTTAAAAGTGGGATCACATACAGTTTCTGAAATTTACATGTTATCATTACTTTCCCATTTTTCTAAAGAAAAATTATAATCATTCTTAAAGACTGATGTGGGGCCCACAGCAATTTCCAGTTAAAGTAATAGCAAAAGTCCTTTAACTGCAATGGAACCAGTATTGGCGTCATTTGTGCTACAGGTGACGATTACATTCAGATGCAGTAATCTCTGTCAACTATAAATATACATATAAATAATGACATACAGGAACCTAGAACTGAAAGAACATAGACCACAGTCAGAAAGAACATGGTAGGGTTTTGGAATCCAGTTAGCATATTTCCTTTTGGAAATGGCTGATATGATCTCTGGTTGTGGGTATAAGTCTACTGTTTGGGACAGGATTATACATTGATTATTTTAGTTCATACAAAATTGGCTTTCTTTCTATTTCAGTAGGAAATGCAGCTGCTTTTGAAATAATAATAGGCATAAACATTTTTCCAGAAACTTCGTATTAGTCTATAGGAAATAGCAGCTTAGCAATTTGCTAGAGGCCAGAGACAGGTGTTAATTTCTACCAGTAAGAATGTCAAAGGAATTCCTGCTCTCTAGGAGGGGTGGGAGCAGCAGGGCAATGCCCAATAGCTTCTGTAGAACGAGGTGGCTTCAAATCTGGGGAAGGCACAGGAGCCTTTCCCCTACCACTCAGTTCCTCCTAGGACTGGAAGGAGTCTAATGGTGAGGAAGTGTACAAATGGTTTTTCTTGAAGGAGAAACTCTCCCACAGGAGAGATCTCCTTCACTGAAAGAGGAAGATCTTTCTCCTACAAGTGACATTTCCCTGTGGGAAAAAACTTGATAAACAAATGTATGCTTACAGTTTCTACCAGGAAAGCAGCAATTCTCTCAGTAGAAATTTAAGGCCTGTGGAAAAAATAATAGAGCAATAAATTTAGTTGCAAGACCTCAGAAAGACCACAACAGTTGAGAATGTTATTGACAATATGGATCCCTGTTTGAGATCTCTGGGTTTATCTTGTGAACTATGTGTAGATGTTTGCACACTTAACAATGTTAACGTTACATGGAACTCCACAGCACCCTTAAATGGATCTCTTGGCACCAGGTGCCATAGCACCATTTTGAGAATCACTACCCTAAATAGAACCAGAAAATAATTGTTTACATAAAATTTCAAGTGGCTTATGATCAATTTCTTCTTTCACCTATAAAACAATACTTACATGCAAAGTATATAGACATCATTTTCTTTTTATTATGGATTTAATTTATTCTTTCCTATCTTATTCTGGAACATTGATAGAAGGTAACTTCATGCATAAATATGCACCCTATAAGGCAAGTAGTTAAAATAAATAATGTTGGGGTAGTGTGGCTGTAACAGTTTGGAAATATGCAAGAGGCAATGATTTTTGTGGATGCTATCTTTTACTGGAGCAACTGCATGATGGGAAGACACTGAGACAAGCTTCTGGGTATAGGGCATCCTTCCTCAAGACCTACCTCTGTATCCTGCAGAGGATATATTCCTGACTTCCCTGTTTAATAGCTATTAGTGGATCTGGTTTCCCATAAGTTTCTCTAATGCCTTTTTGAACCTGGCAATACTATCTGACTTTACAATGGCAATGAGCTCCAAAAGTTAATTAAACTCTGCATAAAAAAATATGTACTTCCTCTTGTTAGTTTTAAACCTGTCTCCTGTTAAATTTCAGTGGGTTTCCTCTAGTTCTACTATTCTGGGGCTTAGTGTATAAACAGCTCCCAATTCACTTTATCCAGACCCTGAATGATTTTATAGACTTCTACCATATACCCCCCTCAGTCTTTTCCTTTCTAAACTGAAGAGCCCTAGCCTTTTCAGTCTCTCCTGGTATGGCAGCTACTCCACACCACTGATCATGTTTGTTGCCTTTCTCTATACATTGTCTAATTTACTACACCTTGTTGACACATGGAAATCAGACCTGCATACATTATTCAAGTTGTGGGCACACCATGGGTTTGCATAGTGGCATGATGATGTTTTTTATTTTGTCTTCAGTGTCTTTCTTAATGATTGCCAACATTTTATTAGCTTTTTTGGTCACCATTGTGCATTGAACCAATGTATTTAGGGAAATAGCTACAAAGATTCCAGGAACTTTACAAAAGACTCTCCCTTTTCTCTAGTGCTAGTTACATATGAATAATTTGCTGATGACTTTCATCTGTTCTTTGCACAATCCAGGCTTAGCTGAAGCATCATTTGCTTTCTATAACTTTGACATTTTTCAGTCTCCAAAAAATGATAAAATAGTTATTAAATATTACTTAAATATTTAATCATCATAATATGCACCAAATGGTAATTCCCTAACCCTTACTGAAGGAAAACGGTCTAGTAATAGCCATATATTCTTTTACGGCCAAAAGGAGCTATTGAATCACGTAGTCCAACATCCTCCATATCACAGTGTATTATAGAATGTTACCTAATTAAACTTTATTAAGCTAAATACCTTGTTTGACAAAAACAGTCTGCTAGGAAGGCATCCAGTCTTGATTTAAAAACAACAGCAAAGGAGATGAAGAATCTTCCCTCCCCACCTCCCTTCAAGAATCTACCACTTTCCTTCATTTGTTCTAATGTTCAGTCACTACAAGCGTTAACATTTTGTGCTTTATTTTTCATCTGGATTTTCCTTGCTTTAACTTCCAGACATTAACTCCTGCTATGCCCTTGTCATCTAGTTTGGACAGTTCTTTAGTACACAATATTTTGTCTATAAGAAGCTACATAGATGCTGTTAATTAAGACACCCCTTGATCTTCTTTTTAATAAATTAAAAAAACCCTGATCTCTCTGTGTTCAAATGATTGTATATTCTTATCCCTAAACACTTTTTCAGAATCTCTGCTTTTTTAGAATTCACCCCAGTCTCTATGAGTAGCCTGAATTCCCTTTTTTTTTCCAGATGCATTTGGCTGTATAAAATTTTCATTTTGTTTGAATGGGCATAGCTTATCAAGCGATCCCAGACTTTCCGTAAAACAATCATGTCCTCACATTTTTAACAGCAGTCATTTTAGAGTAACTTCTGATTATGGATGAAAATATTGAATACCAATGATCTGAGGACCAGTCCCTGGGAAACCCCACTTAAAATAGTTTCTCTGACTATGACTTTCCTCACTGACAACTATTATTTTAGCTTTATCACTTGGGCAGTTTTTAATCCATTTAAATTTGAAATTTATTAATATTTTATACCATTAGTTTTTTTAACCACTATGTTGGACACTACTAAGTAAAATGCCTCACAAAAGTCTATTACAGCTCTGTATTTACCTATCACCTAAATTTGTCATCTTATTATCAAGTGAAATCATTTTTTTTACCTTAAGTCGTATTAATTGGCATGATTTCTAGTGCTTTAACTAAAGCTCATTGTACGAGCTCTAGTTAAAGTGCCACCACTGCCATTTTGAAGCATGGGATGCTGTACACATGATGCTGTGGACGCTTTCATTAGAGCAGCTCCTGAGAGAGCTCCCCCAACCCTGGAGCATATGTAAAGACACCCAGAGATCTCAGTAGGAGACACTATTTCTTTAATACAAAATGACTATTTGTGAAGGCATTGTAATAAATATGTCTGGCTCACATAAGAATTGGACATTGCTTCAATTATTATATGCATACCTGTAACCTTCAAATATGTTATGCACCAAGGTATTTACAGTAAAACTGGATTAATAGCTCTTGCACTATGCTATATATGACTTTATGCAAGTATATACTGAATTCAGTGAGCATCCCTAACACCTTTCTGGAGAGATTTGAAAAAAAAAAGAAAAGATGACTATTTATAATATAAGATTTTCCAGAAAGAATTTAAGCCTTTTACAATTTGTGGAGTATAAATTCACTTAGCATAACGTCTATTTAATACTTAAATCCCCCTGAAACTTTATTGACCCCTTATATAAAAGAGAAGCTCTCCCAGAAAGGCTATAAGATTCCATTGGACACAACTTATACCAACATCGGCTACTGAACTCTGCTGTATTATATCTGAAAATAGTAGCAGTTTAAAATTTTCCAAAATTGGAAGGGAGTAACACTCATACCTATGATAAATTAATGTGGTTGTAACTTTTTATTTCCAATTTGCATGACCTCTATTGTTGCTTTATTAATATACTGTTTAGTTTTATAGTCGCTCAGTTACTTAATATCTTTTCTTTGATAAGGAGTAAAGGGCAACTTGAGGCTAAGTTGTACTTTACTGGGGCAGTGGTAATGTAAATATATGCGATTAAATATACTAATATTACCTTATTTTTCCACATGATTGTTGTTTTGGCATCTGGGCAAAGCAGTTGGCATAGATTGATGAGTATATGTATTTTAATGATACCAATACAGCATTATCCATATGTTTCTTGACATCTGTCCAACTATGTCTCCAATTCAGCTCTGGTCTATGCTATAAAGTTTGAAAGATCATACCTCCTCACTGACATTGCTATGTCAGCAAAACTACCAGTCTGGATGCAGCTATGCTGACAGAAGAGGATTTCTGCTGGTATATCATAACTCCATTAGAGGAATCTGCCAGTCTACCATAATCTGCCAGTATGGAGCAGCAGCTATGTGACGTAGAAAAAACCCCCTACGATGTTTAGTGTGTTTATCATTTTAGTTACTACATAAATATTTCAGAAAATCACTCTTTCTTCATATAGAAAATGACAGAAGAATATTATAACTCATACATTCCTATTTTTTCCTTAAATACAAAAAATAACCTTCTGGTACTGCATTGGTATATTTCAGTGATTCTCACCCAGGGTGCTGGGGACAGTAGAAATACAACAGATGGGGTTAAAATAGACATGCAAAGAAGGGATTGAAATATGAAGGGACAATATAACAGCTCTTTGTAACTAGAAGTGCAATATTCCTCTTCTTGTCTACCTACGCTAATGACTCGTGCTTTACACTGCAGCATTTGTAGGGAGAGGTGGTAGGGAGGAGACCTGGAGTTTAGTTGAAATACTCTATGCATCTGAACTTGTTCAGAGTATAAAAGCTGGACAACTCTTTGAAAGAGGCCCAGAACCATCCAGAAAGAGGGCATGGCAATTACTGAACATATTCAATAGCAGTTTCTCAAACTATATGGGCAGATTTCATTATGGGCAGGTCACACTTTCAGTCTTGAAGAGCAGAGCCGATTGAAGACTTGGAGGGAAAGGTTATAAACAAAGGATTGAAAGAAAGCACAGTAGAGTCAACACCTGATGCAGGACAGAGAGAGATGCCTGCTATGAGGATTGGCTACCAATAATTGTATCACTTTATACAAGCTACAGATTCTTATTTTCACAAGCAACATAGGATTACTTACCAATTAATCCTAAAGTTGGAGTGCTACTAGCTTTTGAAACCCTATTGAAAACTGTTTGCTGGCAAGGCTCTTAAGTATTGATATACTACCATTGTTCTTGAGTTCTGAAGTGTCCATGTGACACTACATGTCATGGCTGAACTAAAGCAACTGAGAAATCATCTCTGAAAGAAGCTTAGAATTGAATATGTTTCTCTGTTTACAATAACCTAGAAGTACAAGTGTTACGTTGAACTCTTTCTTTAACATGTAAAATGAAATAGCAACAATGGAGGGTGGGTGGGAAAGATGTGTGTGAACACCAGGAGATGTACTACCTAACAGCTTATGTTTAAAGTTATCCACAGCATGCTAAATGTTTGGGGGGAGGGGAGATTATTTTATATATTATTTATATTGTTTTTGTCTGTACATTAAATCCTGGTTTACTAAAGAAATCTACATGAGACACTATCAGTTTACTGGGGATTCTTTGCACCTAATTATCAGGGTTTTACCTACAATATTCTTGAGGTTTAATTCTGTATAATACTTTCTGAGAAGTCCTGAAAAGACTGCACTCTAGCTACTGATTCAGCAGAGTGAAGCTGATGTGAAGAAAGAAAGGACATGTAATAGTGTTGCCTTTATTTTTCCTGCACCTCATTTTCCCTGAGGGAAGGGTAAGCAGGGGAGGAACTAAATCAAGGCAGTAAAATAACCAAGGCATTATCTCACCAACAACTTGGACCACAAGAATGATCCATTAAGTTCTTCTTTTGGGAATACAGACATTATCCAGTCCTGCAACCTCAAAAGCCACCACCGCACTCACTCCTGAAGCTTCATAGACTCTGTGGCTTCCTCGTAGCTGTTTCTGTCTCCTGTTAAATTTGTTTTATTTCAGGAACAGAGTTAAAGATGGAGAAAGAGAAAATGGAAACTTGATGTTTAGTTCTGTGGGAGGACAAGGCTGTCAACTGGGAGAAGATATAATCCCTGGACAAAGAAACATTAAATATGGAATATATTAAATTCTCAGACACAGAGGAATGGCTAGTATCTGAATCCCAATCAAGATCAGATAGGAGATAGATGCCAACCCATTTAGAGAGGAACAGTTTTGGGGTGACCCAGAAGCAGAACTCCAGATAACTCCTTGTTTCATACAAAAAGGTTTCGCAGGAGTTTTGGACACTTGCAAAGTTTGGCAGCAGCTGAGCAGGGTAATAGCTATTTAACTTACACATCTCAAAGGCACATAAGACTTGCTTCAGGTGGACAAATTATTTAGTGAAATTAGCCCTAACTGTCAAGGTTCTTACGTATTTATACCCTTAGTTGATCCTGGTGGTCTAGTTATCTCAAAAGATGTTCAGTAAAGTTGCTGTGCCCCAATAAGGAGAGAGAAACATTTCCTGTTATGTAGATGCTATGTTCAAGCCCCTAGGGCAAAAGTAAAGGGTAAAACTATAAAGAGTATGGGCAGAAAATGAACTTCAGCATGTATCTGTCTTAATCAGCCGTTTGGCTGTGACAAGTAAAATCCCAATGAGGCTGAAGAACTGAATATGCAGCTGAATCCACTATATAAGGGAATCTGTTAGGCTGAAGTAGGGGTGGGGCAGCAGTGCAGGTTACTTCACTTGGGCTTTGTCTGAGTACTTAGGAAGAACAAGAGTTTCAAGAGTTGTAGAAGAGTTAAGGAGGGATTTGACTGAGAAGGGGCTCTTTTAAGGAAACTCTTTCTCAACAGCCTTTTTCAAAATTAAACCCAGACTGGTATTTCTAGATTTAAAATTTAAACCCAGACTGGTATTTCTAGAAGAGCAGTTTTTTCTATGGGGATGTACTCCAGATGATTTTTTACTTTAGTAAACAAATATATCAGTTGTCTAACACTGGGTTTCAAAAACCATTTTTTTTTTTTTTGGTATAGCTTGCAGATAATTTCTGCAAGGGGAGGCCAGGAACATTTCAATTCAGAATGAAGGAAATGGTTACCTCATATGCAAGATATTTAAATTTTCATTTTTCTTTCAGTTACTAGATAACACCGCAGCATTCTCAGTTATAGTAATAATACATAACTTTTATAAACTGCTTCCCATAAGCAGATCCACAAACATTTTACAAAGGTTAGTGTCATTGTTCCCATTTTACAGAAGGAGAAAATAAAGAAAGCCAAAATCATTTCCAACAATAAAGGAGCTGTAAATGGGACCCAAGTCTCCAGTCAAGAACGTTAAATGTAATTAAGTTTCATGTCTGTGTGTCACTTTTTTGACCTTACAATTTTTCACATGGAGGTGGGTGATATCAGGACTTCAGAAGTAAAAATTTTCATTTGCTTTGAGCACCTGTATCTACTATCTAAGAATGGTTTCATAAACAGTAATGGATTTAGCATTATAAGATCCCACTATGCTACAGAAGCATTATCTTCAATACAAATGAAGAAAACAATGAAAGGTTGTTAAGTGACTTTGAGGCCCTGGTACATACAGGCAGTCCTTGGACTTACAACACAATTGGTTCCTGAAAACTGTGTCTTAAGTTGAAATGTTGTAACTTGGAACCATTTTTCCCATAGGAAACAATGTTATAAATGGGGATTGGTTCCAGAACCAAGGCCTGATACCCTATTTTCACCAAAAATAACCCAGAATTTTATACACAATCAATTATAGAGGAATAACATAGCTACATTAATGCATTTATATTATAAATAGCAAGCATATTGATTTGGAAGGGCTTCTTTGAGGTGATGTTGCTGGACTTTTTGAAGGGCTCTTGGTTGAACTTTTTGAAGGGCTCTTGGCTGGAGTCTTCTCAGGAGTCTTGGCTGCAGGTTTTTCTGGAGTCTTGTCTGCTTTCTTAAAGAAAGTGTCCAAGCAAGTTTGGACAGATGTTCTCCAGGGACATGGGCGATGCAGCGAACTTGTTCGCTGATGTGGCATCGCGTTAGATCAAGCATTGTAAAGTTGAAACTGGTGTCAAAAAGTTGAAACAGGGTGCCCATTTATAAATGCTGTAAGTGCAAAATGTTGTAACTTGAAACGTTGTAAGTCAAGGACTGCCTGTACATAACTTGTTCCATGTAATAAATTACTATTGAATTCTGCCCCATAAAAATACATTTTACCTTTTATTTTTCTACACACTTAAATTTCATTTCCTTGTACGGCTACTAGTAACTATTAATTCTAGAAATTAACTTGGAAAACTTACTCCTTGTCCTCCTATTTATTCTGCTTCAGAATTAGGGATGAATCTAAATCTAAACCCGTTGTTCTAATCACCAGAAGATCCAGATCCACATGTTCTGTTTGGAATTACCTGAAAGAATAGGCATTTCATTTACATTATAAGGCCAAATGCTGGTATTTAGTATCGCTCTTAAATTATTAAATGAAAGCAAGTCTCAGTTCTAAAGGTCAAACAAAAGAAAATATGAATTCAATGTCTACACTTGATTATGTCAGTTTAAAATCTGTTTGGAATTGTATTTTAGTAGACAGCATGACCACAACACCATGAACTTTGAAATATGAAATTTATATTCCTTTGCTACCACAAAAATATTTGGAAGAATCATGAAAGTTAACTAAAAATTGGGTGGAAATGTACTGCATGCAGCACAAATAATCCAACTTTCCCAGTTGCTATAACAGCAGCAGTTTCTGGTGATAAATCCTGAATAAACTTGGGTGGCACTTTATCAGAAAGTACCCTGAATGACATTCTTTTCTAAGATCCAGACTTAAGATCAGAGCTCTTGCTTTGATCAAGTTAGCCAGAAGCTTCTTTAATAGTTCTGAAAAAGACTGCAGAACCAGACAATCACCACAAAATAATCAATGTTATACATTTTTTCCTCCATTCATAATTTCAAAATACTATGCAGGCTCACTCCACTCTTCATTCAACATCAGCAGTTCATGATGTTGATTTTAGTCAATGGACCTTTACATGAATAAGAAAAACAAAAGGAAAAAAGCAAGGGGTGGTGAGGAGGGAAATTTGCCCCTAGTTGATAAACGGGGAACATCTGAGATTCTGTGTTCATAAACCCTATTATCAATATCACAATTTGGACATTTGGCCAGTATAAATGTAAGTTTCTTCAAAGTCAAAACTTCCATTTGCGGGCATGAAGTTTGTGCAAGTTTGCTTCAGCCTATCTCCATTATCATAGGTTTGCTTGCTTTAAGATTTGTGTATTTGATTTGGTTTGGGGCTGAGTTAATGTATTTTGCATATGCTTTTTTACTCAATCAGAGAGAGAATTTTAGGATTTTCTAGGGTTGTCCATTTATTTCTGCCACTCTGCAAAGAACTGTATTAATTGGTAGATATAATAACTGATTAAATACAGGAATATTCAAAGAACTCAGTTGTCATCTGCATCTGCAGTGTTTTATAAACACTTTATTGTCAGATACTACAAAGCCCTCAGGACAATTGCTGGCTCCACGCCACACATTATTCTGTATAGTATTTGCTCACTGAAATGGTTTCAAAAGTTTGATGATGTGGGAACTTTTAACAAATCCATTTATGCAAAGAGGCCCAAAACATCTGTCCTGCAATTGAATGGGAAAAGCAAAACCAGTAAACACTCAGAGGCATGCAACCAATTTTACAAGCACTTCTCTACATGTCTGAGGTCCTGTGAAAATACAATGTCATGGAAGTTTGAAGAATATTGATTTTCTTTCAGTATAGACTGATAGTCCAAGGAGTCTAAAATGAAAGAAATATTTGGTGACACTTGAAGACACAGTGCACAAATATCAGAAAATGTTATTTACAAGGTAATTAAGAGACTAATTCTTCATTTTGATTCTTTAATTACTGTTAGTTAGTCATGGATTGTTGGGAGACAGCCATCTCTATTATATGAGTTAATGAGTAATGACTACACTGAGTAATGTACATACTAAGTGACATCCAGGCTTGAATTAAAGTTCAGTATTTATTTACTTTCCCATGGTTAAAAGTCTGTATAGTTTTAAAAGACACTTCACTTTCATTTCTGTAGTTCACAGTAAACTCTACGATATTGCATGTGATAACATCAGGGACTTTTTCTAAAATAAAAGCACAATTTCAAGAGCCTTAGACATTCAGTGGGTCACATCTCATACTGAGTAAACGGCATATAAGAGGGCTGTGTAAATGTAAATAGACTTTTAGAAAAGTTCTCCATAAGGGTGTGTCTGCAGTTGTGGGTGTGGAACACCTCAGCTACATGCATGGGCATGTGTTGGCCAGCTGACAGCCTGCCCCAGCTTTTATTTATTGAGCACCATTCATGTGATACACATCATAGATACTGGACAGGAAAGAAACTAATGCATTAATGTTAAAATATTCTTGAACCTACGTGACACAAACTAAGGGGCTATGTCAAGATTCAGAACCACTGGGGCCAGAAGCTAAATCTTAGCCCCAGTGACTCTGATGCATGGAACTTTTTTTTTTTTACAGCTGCGGCCCAGCATATAATTTTGCTACAGCTTTCATAGGAAAAAAGCCTCCTTGCTGGAATGCACTGTCTTCTTTTGAACATAAATATTCAGAACACCTGGGATAACAGAGGTTTTGCCATTGGTAGTGATCATATATACAAAAATGCTCACTTTATTCCCATGTCTTGAATTCTTAGGGAACACCCGCACATGCAGGCACATGTGTTTGCAGCAGCTTAAATAGGAGCAGCACAAATTTGAGCCAGGAATGTTTGCCTCAGCGCACATATCCAGACATGCACTTTGGTGTGATGCAAGTTGTGCCACTTGGGGCAAAATAACCCTGCCCTGCTCCTCCTGGATCTGCAGCCAGGGGGAGCTAGAGCCTGGGGCCAGTACCTGTGCTGGCCCCAGCAGTATAAAAACTTGCCCTGGTGAGCAGCTCAGGGCAACTTGCCCTCAGGAGCTTCTGAGGCCCAGCCACTTGGTATCTGGGGACACTACCCCTTGTGCCAGCTGGACTCCTAAGGCAGCCCTGATCTGGAATGGCCCCTGCCCCCTCTATCAACTGCAGCAGTCTGGCATTGGGGTGACCTGGATGTGACCTGCTGCCACCTGTGATTGCATCTGCCCCCTAGGACCTGTGGCCCCATGGCTGAACACCAGCCAGACCCAAATGGGGTGTCCTCATTCTGCCGTCTGGGCAGCTATTACCCAAAAATTGTGTTTCTTGAGGTAGCCCACTCTAAACTGTCAAAGTGTGTCCTCTTGGCCCCAAATGGCCAACAGGTCAGCCGCCTCATCTGCCTTCTATCTGGTCCCCAGTGCTGGCCCTGGACAGGCTCCTCACCTCTTGTCTCACCACTAGTTCTCACCACTTGTCTCACCAGCAGAGATCCTGCTGTTTCCTGTTTAAAAATTGCAAATTCTCTGTTAAGAAACCCAAATTATCTCATTAAAATACCCAAAATAGTGTTCTTTTGCTATTAAAATGAAATGCCACTATAGATAAAGAGATCAGTTGGGCAATGTTTTATTGATATATTTACAAATTTAAAGCAATTTGGAAGCCTACCAGTGCCTCTATCATCATAATAAAATAAATTCTAAATATCTATACACTTTGACATTTACTTTTGCATTTTTTGTCATAGAAAAAGCAGAGCTGTCTCTACCCCCTTTGCTCACCAGGATGTGCAGCACTGAGCAGAACTGATATGCCAGTACTCTGTCCCTGCCTTTGCCCTTCACTCTCAACCTACAGCCTGCCCCCCACCCCAATCCCCTTATTTGTGATCCACAGAGGTGAGCGTATGTGGCTGAGGGCTTTGTGGGGGTGGCTTGGGATGTGGGATTTGTGGGTGGATTGTGGGGGGACTGTGGGAGGACCAAATGGGGGAGCTGCTCAGGAGGGGTGGGTGCCCTGCCCCCCACAGGGTGTAGCCCCCATGGATAGCTTACAGACTGCTCCCCCACAAGGGCCACAACTCCCCTCACAGGGGTCACATGCCCCCTGCAGGGCCCTAATCCCCCCTGCAATGGCTACACCCCCCTGCAGAGCCCAGAGCTCCCCCACATGGCCTGAGCCCCTCCCTCCCCCTGCCACCATATGGTCCACAGCTCACCTGCAGCAGCAGCAGCTATCAGGGTGCTCGGAACCTCTTGGCACTGTATCGGGGGCAGTGTGGCTCGGCCCTGGCCACCTGGCACCCAGTGCTGCCTCTGCTACATTGCATGGGTGCAGCCCAGCTGAGCATGGCACTGCATGGAGCCATGCACTTTTGGGCATCCCCAGGCCACTCAGGCTGTCACCCAGGGCCCCACAACACTTGCAGGGACACCTGTCACAGTGGACCAGGTCCTGCATGCACAGAACTGACCTGGCCCAACAGCACACAGGGCCCATGCACGCAGGACCCAGCCTGGTAAAACAGGCAGCCCTCTCAAAAGGTATGGGGCCCTGGGTGACAGCCCAAGCAGCCTGGAGCTGCCTGAAGGTGCATGGTGTCACACTGCAATGCACCAGGCTGGGCCTGCACTATTTGCCACAAGCAGCACCGAGTGCCAGGCATCTGGGGCCAAGCTGTGCTGCCCTGTGCAGTGAGAGGACTTATGCTGTGGGGGGGAGCTGTGGCCTGTGCAGGTGGCAGGCAAGGGACCCACTCCTCCCAAGCAGCCCACACACACCCACAGTCCCCCACAACCTCACAACCCCCCCCCCCACTCCCATTCCCTTACTTATCTGGGATGGAGCCAGGGTCCATGCAGGCTGCATCACTGCAGGCTGCCGCACATGTGGAAGCAGCGCACTTCAGCACCAGGGCAAAGGGCAGCCATAGAGATGCTCTGGCTGGATACCAGAGCATCTCTTTGGAGGACCTGAGTCTCTGGTTACTTCAGGGCACAATCCTGGACTGTGCCCTGCCCCACTTTTTTCCACGGTGTTTTATTTTGATACCTGCACATCCAGTACTATCCTATGGTAGAGTTGAAATGCATGTGTAGACAGTAACAGGGGCTGGCTGGGGCACAAGGGTGTTAGAGTATGGAGACTACCTGCTGCTTAGCTCCACA
>NW_017729024.1:148309337-148312246 GCF_001723915.1 Gavialis gangeticus | reverse complement strand
GGGGTCAACTGAACCCGGTCAGCCAAGGGAGCAGGGGGCTAGACTCCTGTCTGCTGCCTAACCACATGACTCCACATTTTCAGCACCCTCATGCCCCAGCCAGCCCCTCTGCCCCCTGATGCTGTCACCCAGAGCCTGGGACTGACCCCCCAGCCCCACTGCCAGCCCAGAGCTGCCCTGCCCTGGCTCAGATTGCTATGGTCCTGGACACATGTGCAGATGCTGTGCCTGGGAGCAGCTGACTCCAGCACAAACTACACTGGAGTTTATTGCATTCCCTTAATGGGTAATTCCTTGGAGGTAATTATCCAGGGTAATTCCTTGGAGCCCTATATAATAGGAAGCTCCATGAGGCTAAATTAAGCAAGTTATCCTGCATTCAGGAAAAAGAGGCCATAATCTCTGCCTGGTAGCTTAGCCTCTGCCTGGGAGTCACATGAGTCCAACATAAACTTTATAGGTAAGGTACAAGAATATACATGGATTAGATAGGGAGTTCTACACTTAGAGTTGCTCAGCTCTTCAATTCCTATTTTTCCTTGTAGGAATAACAAAGACAAACCTCAAGAGAGTAAATATGATTTTAAAATATATAAAAATACTTTACAATACCTTACCTTAAAACTTATCATTAGTAAGTTCCTCGTGTTTCTGAACTGAAAGAGTGCCATACTTTTTGAACTACTAAAGCACGGCTCAGTAACTGCCCATACTGTATTGTGCACACAGTGCATGGTTAGATTTTGTGGCTACATCGCCATAGCAGCACATTAAAATGGGGGAGCATGCAACTAGGGCAACATAGCTACCGATCATGTGAGTGACGTAGTGCATCACTACATCACCATAGGGTGATGTGTAGATGCACCCAAAATGATCACTGATGTACATCAAGTAAGAAGAAACTTTCTGTATATGGTTCTGGATATCATCACAGACAAAATTTTGGTCTGGAAGGAGGACCATTTAAATAATTCTTGGATTCAGTCACAAGGCTTGTCTGTAAAAATATAGGATCCAGAAGAAAATAGTACCTAAATTGTTTGGCTAATAAAAATAGACTAACAACATTAATCTCCATTATATCTTTAATGGATATAAATGCTATGGATCTGAGTTCCAGGTTTAGTAGTAATAGTCTCATCCCTAAGTAATAAAAAGTTTAAATAAACACGGCATTGAATACAATGTTATGAAGTTGGAATACACTGTTGTCCAAGATGGAAATGGCAACTACAAGTGCCAAATCCTTGGTGGGCATAAATCGGCCAAGTTCCCATAGTTTAAAACCTGCCTGAGATAATAAAATCATCAAGAGAAATAGCTTGTATGCCAGATTTAAAACGTAGTTGAGCACAATTATGTCCCTATGTTTTCACATATTTAATATATGCAAGTAATGAGGGGAACATGCATTGCAGAAAGTACCATGCATACTTGGTCAGTTAGACCGTTATCATTCTTTGTAAGTTGTGATGGGATGAAACTGTGAACATCACAGTTTCAAGTTTTAGTACTAACATCTCTAAAGGCAGAGCTACGTCTTCTCAATATCTTTAAGGAATGGCTCATTTGACTAGTGATAAAATGAATCCATCCCTCTGGATATTTGTAAACATACCTTGTGACATAAAGACAGTGTGTATGCATACAGTCTCACTCACCATTCATTAACATGGCATATATTAATTTGTCTGGCAGTTCTGCCATGTGCGAGTATTCAACTAAGAAACAAATGGAATGACCAGTTGTTACCCTAAAGTGAAATAATATTAGCCTGCCCCAAGACATTGATCAAAAGGCATGCAGATCGTTGCACTTTCAAAAGAAGTCTATCTCTATCAGCATCAAAATCACTGGACTGGGAAATCTGTAGCGTCTAAATGCTGTTTACAGTTTTGCTGTTATGTCTGTATTTAGTGATACAACCCATGTGGCTTCCTTCAACCAGATGGCATTACTCAGCTGAAGAAATGAATGCAAAACTGTATGATACAGTTTGCAATCTTGATCAACTCCTTTGCACTTAATAAAATATAATTTTTGAACGCACTGCTAGTCTTTCACTTGCTAAAGAAGGAAGAGGAAGAAATTATCCAATTTACATAGAGGGGTCACTTGGCTGATAACCTGGGCTTGATTCCTGCTAACCATTATTATGCAATAGCTATTCAGTGAGCTGAAAAGAGAAAGTAAAAATTTAGAATGTTGGCTATTCAATCCACTATTAAACTTCCGTGTAAAGGGCTGTTTGAATCCTGTAGTGAGTTCAGTGTTCTCAGATCTAAACAGAGATTCCTGAGTGGCCTACAGAACCATCATTGTTAAGGCTAGCCTAATGCATGTATATGTAGAAAGATGTGAGTTTCCTTTTAGAGAATGGGAGTAGAAAGTGGCTAGTGATTTTGAGTACCTTGGTTTTGGGATGATGTTACCCCTCCGCTCTGTGTTCTTGGGGAACCCTGCCACAGTACGCAGCCTGTCTGACTCTCAAAGGACTCTCCCCCTCCCCACCTCTGCCTGAACAAAAACTGATTAGAGGAAGGACTTACAGAAGACAATGACAATGCAGTGGGAGACACATCTAAAGCCCTCTGTACAAGGGTGATAAGAGTGAAGCAACTCCCCTGGTCTCATTTGAATAAGCAATGGAACCTGATGACAACTCATTTAAATGGGCGATGGGACAGGCATGCACCTTCATTAGCATTCAGGGTGGAGAACAGAGATTCCAAGGCAAGGCCCGCACTGAATTTTGAAACCAGAGCAGGGGAGTGCTGCATGATGGGGATTCCCTGCTCCAAATGCTAATCAACCCACATTTACATGCACCCAGCTCAGCATTTATCAGACCAATTCTAATAATGACTCTTTTACTGGTACCCAAAACACTGAGTCTGCCTGTCTGT
>NW_017729024.1:148307813-148309288 GCF_001723915.1 Gavialis gangeticus | reverse complement strand
ATTCTAGTAATTACTCCTCTATTGGTACCCAAAACACTGAATCTGCCTGTCTGTATTGTGAGTTCCCTCAGGGTAATGCCACCCATAGCCAGGAGTGACCAGTTCCTATTATCCACCATATGAGCCCTAAACAAACCTAGCGTTCTCCCTTGAGCCATTGTTAGTTCTCTACAAAAACCCCTACCCAAGCTCAAGTTTCTGTCCTGGTGCTTGGATCCAAAAGCTGCACCAGTACCACTCTTCTCTGCCTGGAATCCCTCCACGGGTCGTGCTCAGGACTCTGCCTGTCTGCCGGCTCCAACAACACCTGGGAACCTCGACTGGTTCAAGCTTCGCTGGGTAGTGAGACCCCAACTCACTCTCTCTCTCTCTCTCTGCCTCCAGGCACCTGACTTTTATTGTTATTCCAGGCACAGCTTTCTAAACCTGACTTTTGCTAATCAAACTTCAGCTAGGCTTCCCCAAAAACCTAACTGAAACTATGTAATATTGTAACTGTTTTATTTGTCTCTCTTGTATGGCTATTAGGGCTGTGCAAAGCTTCAGATTGTGATTAGGATTCGGAGATGATTTGGACAATTTGGAGACCGAATCTATGAATCTGAATTGAATCACTAGAAGATTTAGGCTTTCCGAATCAATTCGGAGCTCCCAAATCAATTCGGAAAAGATTCAGCAATTCAAAGATTTGACCATAGGGTATAATGGGGAATCAATTAAATATCTGTAACTTTGTTGTTTTTTGGCTGATGCAGATGAAACTCGCAGGGGTGGTATCCACTGTTTCAATGAGACAGGTGCAGGGGTTCCTGGGAAACTGCACCTCAAACTGCTGACAAGCAAAACTCATGACATAGGTGACACTGTGTGTGTGTTAAGGCACGGGGGGTGAAAACTGCAGGGGGAGTCTGGGTTCTGGGGCACTGCACCTCTGGCCACAGGCAGGCAAAACTCAGACATCTGACTCCCCTACCTTTGCACTTTTGCTGGCTACAAAGTACCAACTCACAGGATCATCATAAAATTCTAGTTTATTGGATGGATGCAAAAGTCAGACTATAAACCTTGGTGCTGATCCCCTCAAACACACACATATTCATGCACACATACACACTCACAGTAGCTAGCTCTGAACACTAAGCACTGATGTCAAGAAATACCTATTCCCAAGCGCTGGAGTCCACCGTCAATAGCCAGTCAAGGCTTCTTTCAGTGCGATGTTGCTGCAGAAGGAGGTCACCAGCTGGTCCTTCTGGTTGGATAGGCAGGGTGCTGGTCAGGTCAAAGAGGGCACTATCGGGAGTCATTCTTCACTGCCTTTTATCCCTCTCTGGCAGACTTTGGTGACTCACCAATTCTCAGACTTACCTAATCTGGGGGTTGTTGACGTCTCTCTTGGTAGCTGCTGGATGGCAACTGTCAGCCCCAGGGGTCAAGTCCACATGTACGTGCAGTCTCAGGAGTCCATTGATGAA
>NW_017729024.1:148301850-148302813 GCF_001723915.1 Gavialis gangeticus | reverse complement strand
GGGTGCTGGTCAGGTCACAGAGGGCACCATTGGGGGTCATTCTTCGCTGCCTTTTATCCCTCTCTGGCAGACTTTGGTGACTCCCCAATTCTTGGGCTTACCCAATCCAGGAGTCATTGACCTCAAGGGACATCCCTCTTGGTAGCTGCTGGATGGCAGCTGTCAGCCACAGGGGTCATGTCTGCAGGAGTCCATTGATGAATTTTGATTGATTCACTGCCATGATGAACAGAGCTCTGGAAGTGGTTGATCAGGGGGTATTTCAGCCCCAAGGGTCTGTTTCCAGCATTGATTAGTTCAAATGGGGGCTTCCATACCTTTTACAGTGATGTTCCTAGGAATTCCTGGCTCTTTATTGATTCTTTCTCCTTGGTCCCTGACTTTGTAGGTGTTAATTGCTGATCATTAACATATTTATCCAGACTAGCTACTGTGTTACACAATCAACCATGATTCATTCAGGGGCCTGTTTCATACAGAGATTCCTGTGCTTGCTAACATTGTTACATGGGAGAACTAACTTTTAAACTTAAAGTACATTTGTAAAAGCATCCACCATCCTCATTAAAAAACTAGGCGACTGTGGCATTGATGCCTACACAGTCAGATGGATTGCAGATTGGCGGAAGGGTTGTACTCAGAGGGTGATGGTGGATGGGTCATATTAGACCTGAGGGGGAAGTGGGCTCGGTCCTTGGGCCTGCGCTGTTCAATTTCTTCATCAGCGATTTGGACGACGGGGTGAAATGCTACCTGTTTAAATTCGCTGATGATACCAAAATTTGGGGTGAGGTGAGCACACTAATAGGGAGGGAAAGATTGCAGCAAGATCTGGATAGGTTACAGGAGTGGGCTAACATAAACAGGATGCATTTCAATACTGACAAGTGCAGGGTGCTGCACTTGGGCACTAGAAACCAGCAGCACACTTATAGAATGGGAAACTCCCTTCTTGAGAGCACA
>NW_017729024.1:148295772-148301750 GCF_001723915.1 Gavialis gangeticus | reverse complement strand
GCCCCCTGGCATAACAAGGAACAATGGACACAAATTATTGGAGAGTATGTTTAGATTAGACATCCGCAAGAACTACTTCACAGTTAGGGCGGCTAGGAGCTGGAACCAACTTCCTAGGGAAGTGGTGCTGGCTCCTACCCTGGGGATCTTTAAGAAGAGGCTTGATGCCTACGTGGCTGGACTCATTTGATTCCAGTCTTTTCTCCCGCCCAGGCGGGGGGTCGGACTTGAAGGGACAAGGTCCCTTCCAACCCTACTTCTATGATTCTATGATACAAGCTCTATTTTCACTACAAGTATACATTATATAAAAATAATAATAATATAAGAGAAGAAAAAGAGAAAGGAAGGAAGAAAAGGTAGAAAAGAGAAAGCATCCCCAAAAGGGGGCAAATACTAAAAGAGGAGTTTTTGCCGTATGGAAGAGCTTCACATTTGATGGTGGGGGGCAGACAAAAGGGTTTTTTGCTATACTTTTACCTGTGCTGCTACCTGCATAATTAGATATAGGTATAGATGTAGATATATAGATATGTGTTTGATCATTTCCATATTGCTGATTGTTACATCAGCCATAATTAGTCTCCTAGCTTTCAGTTGCTTATATATAAACTCCATCCCTACTTTTGACAAAGAATTGATTATGTTCACTTACATCTTGGCCAGCTGTATACATAAAACAATATTGCAGAAAAATATAATGGAGGTGAAGCAAAAAAGAAAGCCAGGAACAAGAAAACACTGGGTTGAAAGTCTAAACATAGCAGCTCAATACTGTTCATTGAGAAGGAATAACAAAATAACACCTGTAACTCACCATTTTCCATCTGAGTCATTTGACCATCTTCAAAGTAAACTAATGCACAGTAAACATTTACAGACATGCTTTTGGAAGGAGAACAAATTCGTTGACACTGGCAACTTTACTAGGAACTGACAGTTCTGATTTGTCCCAAGTCTCAATACCATACAACAGAGAACAATTGACATCAGTGAATGAGTAATTGACCCCTGCAAGGAACTTTCCATATAATTCTTTTCAGAACTGTAGTGTTTACTAGGAATTTTGTTTTGTGTGGGGAATTAAACAAAGAAGCTTTATATAATTTTCCTCCCAGTCATTGATTGAACTTTCAGTCCAGTGTCACTTTCTCTAAAACATCTGGCTTCTAGGTAAACAATAACTACTCCTCATTCTCCTGATGGAAGAAATAAAGAGGCTGTTTTAATCTCTGTATGTTTCACTGCTAACCATAAATGACACATGCCCCTGGCAGCTGGGGGGGGGGGCATGGCAGTGCTGTCGGTGGTAGGAGCATGCTGGTGGTAAACGAGGAGCTCCTGCAGACACCACCAGCACTGTCAGCAGTGGGAGGGGGGGGGTGAGCGCTGACCAGGAGTCAGTAACCACACGCAGACACTTCTGGCAGCGTCAGTGGTGGCCAGTGGTGACCGCTGACCACCCACAGACGCCACCAACAGTGTCAGGGAGGTGAGCAGCGACCACCCACAGGTGCCACCAACAGTGTCAGTGGCACCTTTTCATAAGGGGTGTACTGCCATGCTCAGGAGGTGCACATGCACCCCCTACACATTGCTAACATTTTCAATCATCTCAATTTTCATTAAAAGGCTATAAAATCATGATAGTATGAAAAGAGAAAATGGGGATTTGCTCTTTACTTCCTTTCACAATAGTAAAACAAAAGGGTGTACAATTACATTATTTGGTAGCAGGTTCAAAACAAACCATTTTTGTATACAGTGTACAGGCAACCCCCGCTTAGCACTGTTTCTCTATAGCACTCATTTTAAATCAATACCTGTTTCCATTTAGTGCTCAGCAAGTTTCATACAAGTTGCCATCTTGGGTCTTAAAAATATTTGCAGTCGCCATCTTGGGTCATCAAAAATTTTCAGTTTTGCTTAACACTCTTTTCACTTAATGCTCGTTTTTTCAGGAACCAATTAAGAGCACTAAGCAGGGGTTGCCTGTATACTGAACTTGTAGAACTCACTGCCACAAGGTGTTGTAAAAATTGATAATTTAACTTGGTTCAAAAGGTGACTACACAAATTCAGAGAGGATAGGTGCTGTCCATCAGTGATACGAAAGTAACCTCAAAATAAGAACTACACCTTTGAATACTGGAAGCTGCACAGGAGAAGGACAGAGGATAAATTTAGTATAGGTAGGTCCAGCATAAATGCCATATTTACTTGAATCCAAGATAAGCTCCCCCCTGCAAGTCAGCATGTGGGGGGGGGGGGAAGCCTTGTCTTGGATTCAAGTACCCCCAGGGCAGGTGGTAGTTCAGCTTCAGTTTTGGCTCCAAGCTGAAGCTGGACCTCAGCCACTGCCTGCCCCAGGCCAGAATGGCTCATTTGGTGGAAGAGAGGGAACACAGCCAGGGGAAGCACAGGGGAGACAATAGGGTATGGGAAGCAACCTGTAGTCTGCGTCCACACCTCCTGACTCCCATGTCTATGCATTCTCCCTTACCTCCCTTTACCTTCTGCTTTTGCTCCAGTCTCCTGCCCCACCCAGGCTCTGCCAGGAGCTGCCACCACTTCTCCCTGACTGAGCTAGACTGGGGTTGAGCCATGGCTGCACAGTTGTTGACTGCCCTGCAGGATCAGACCTATTACTAAAGGTTCAGAGAGTTAGGGAGCAGGGAGTGAAGGAGCAGGCTGCAAGGGGGGCAGGTTGCAGGGGGTGAGGGAAGACTATGAGGTGGCAGGGGGTGAGTGGGCAGGCTGCAGGGGGACAGGCACAGGACTGGAGAGGCAGGCAGCAGGGGGCACATTGTAAGAGGATGCATAGTAGGGGAAGGCACAAAGGGGACAAGCACAGGCATGGGAGGATAAGGGGTCTGGAAAAAAGTTAAGATGACCTTCCACTAATTAGATTCTATACATGGAAAATTATAACAATTTTGTATTTTTTCATGTATAGAATCTAATAGTGGGGCAGAGGGTGGGGATCATCTTAAATTCAAAGTTGTCTTGAATTTAGATAAATATAGTATTCTTTCCCTCAGCAGCCATTCTCAGTCATTAAGAAAGACAGCATACTGGGCTAAATGGACCTATAGTCTTGATGCAATATGGCATAGCTTATGTCTCAATAATCAGGCTAATCTATGTAATCTTTCTACTGGATCATCATTCAGGAACTCTTTAGGTATTGGAGATCATGCCTAATATTCATTTTTTAAAAACAGGTTCTAACATTGGGTTGGACTCGGGAACCTGAAGTTTGAACATGAGAAAAGGTTATTACTCACTTTTTTCTACTCTGACTCTTAAATTTGTACAGCAGAGTATTCTTAACAGACGAACTAATGTATGAAATTTGGAATTAGCATACAAATAAGTCATGATTCTGAACCAACTAATACATTTCTTGCACTGGTACAATGGTTTTGGAGGCATTCTGAGTGTTGTGAGTATAGTTTAGATAATGTAATGTTTTTGAAGGAAAAACTTATACCTGTACATTAAAACAAAAATCTTAATTTCACCACACTAGCTCCTATCAATCTCCTTGAATTAAGAAAAGAAGATTTATATCACATGTTCAAAAGAAAACTTTTTTTTGAGTATGACTTCAAGTATTGGATAAAGAATATGTTTCCTTATAGATCTAACTGTGACAGGGGGCCAAGTCAGGGCCAGATCTTACAGTGGCCTGCCCCTCTATCTAGGGCAATCTGCCCTGCCTCAACTGCCATGACTTGCTGGTTAGTAAAATGGATATAAGGTATGGGAGGCTGCCCATTTAATGCCCCAATGCCAAGAGCATTATACACGGCTCCAACCTTCCCTTACTATGTCCCATGCCTTGCAGATGGCATCATAAGTTGATGATAGCTCCAGCCCATAACCAGGCCAAACTTTGCCCCTTGTAGGGCCCCTAAAATTCAGCTCGCCCACTCTGCCCTTCACAGGGTCTCTTGCATACCAACCCCTCTCATAGGGCCTCTTTCATCCTGCCCCTCACTGGGCCACTCTCAATCCTCCCTGCCCCATAAGGCCCTTGGGCCATCAGGCTTAACTACTCTCATTCTCACCAATCCACACGCAGCCCTTCAGGTCACCCAAGAAACCCTACTCTACGTGGCTCTGGCCTTGTACCTCACAATGGGCTGACTCTGCCCCTAGCCTCTTGCTCGACAACTTCATATATTCACATACTTATGGGGGTTGGCCTATGTGCTGCCCTTCAGGCTGCCTCTACATCCCTACTCACTGGGCTGCTCTATCTCTTTGTCCCCCTTGCTGGGGCCTCCAGGGTCTCTCACCCCATGGGGCTCAGGTATCAGGAGATGTGCCTGGCCCCTGTGTCTGGCCCTACATTGGGGTACCCCACCAGAATGTTTGACATTATAAGATGCCCCTACCTGCCTTTCATTGAGGAAGCAACTGGCCTGGCATTTCTGGGGAACTACCCCACCACAGGTAGTCCCACCAGACCATTCTTCCCCAGTAGGATGAAGTTTTCAGTCATACCCAGGACCAGGAGCCTCCTACCATCCCCAAAGCTCCTGCCCTTACCTCCAACAATGTTCTGAGAAGCAGCTCACCTGGGTGCTGTTCTTTCAGCTACCAGCAGCAGAAAAATGTTTTTTCATAGTATCATAGGGCTTAGGTTTAGAAGGAACCGAAACAGATCATCAGGTCTGGCCCCCTGCCCCAGGCAGGAATGGGTGCTGGGATCATATCTCCTCAGCCAAATATCTGTCCAGCCTCCTCTTGAAGACTCCCCAAAGTAGAAAAGAGTACCACCTCACTTGGGAGCCCATTCCAGAGCCTGGCAGCCCTAACTATAAAGTAATATCTCCTGATGTCCAGCCTGAACCTTCTCTCTAACAATTTGTGGCCATTATTCCTAGTAACTCTGGGTGGTGCCCAGAGGAACAGAGCCTTCCCCAATTCCCACTGGTGAGTTTGTAAATGGCCACCAGATCCCCTCTCAGCTTTCTCTTGTGGAAGCTGAATAGGTTCAGGCCCTTTAGCTTTTCTTCATAGGGCCTGCCCCGCTGCCCCTTGACCATGCTAGTGGCCCTCCTCCAGACCCTCTCAATGCCAGCCACATCCCTCTTGAAGTGTGGCACCCAGAACTGGATGCAGTACTCCAACTGTGGCTTGACTAATGCAGCATAAAGGGGAAGTATCACCTCCCTGGACCTGCTTGTGATGCATTTGTAGATGCACGACAAGGTGCAGTTAGCCTTCCTGACTGCTTCCTTGCATTGGCGGCTCATGTTCATCCTGGAGTCAACAGTGACTCCAAAATCCTTTTCTGCCACCGTGTTGACAAGAAAGGTGTTCCCCAGCCTATAGGTGTGTTGCTGGTTCCTTCTTCCTAGACGCAGTACGTTGCATTTGTCTGTGTTGAATTCTATCCTATTCTCAACTGCCCACCTCTGTAATTTGACTAGGTCTAGCTGAATTATGTCCCTCCCCTCCAGCGTGCCCACCTCACCCCACAAATTGGTGTCATCAGCGAATTTGGACAGTGTGCATTCCACACCCACATCCAGTTCGCAATAAAGATGTTGAACAGTGCAGGCCCCAGGACTGAGCCCTGGGGGACTCCACTGCCCACATCTCTCTAGGTCAAAAATGACGGGTCTACCACTACTCTCTGGGTGCAACCATCTAGCCAATTTGCCACCCAACTGACTGTGCACGCACCAATGCCACAATCACCTATTTTTTTTAAAAGAATGTGGTGGGAAACCATGTTAAAGGCCTTCTTAAAGTCCAGGAAGATAACATGCACTCCAACACCCTCATCCAGGGACTTTGTGACCTGATCATAAAAAGAAACCAGGTTAGTCAGGCAGGACCTGCCCTCAATGAACCCTGAGCATTACTCCCCCTGCTGGGCCCTTTCAGATCTGCTGCTTGATAATTTTCTGAAAGGTCTTCCCAAAGACCGAGGTAAGACTGACAAGCCTGATTGCTGGGTT
>NW_017729024.1:148288925-148290772 GCF_001723915.1 Gavialis gangeticus | reverse complement strand
GGCCTGGCATTTCTGGGGAACTACCCCACCACAGGTAGTCCCACCAGACCATTCTTCCCCAGTAGGATGAAGTTTTCAGTCATACCCAGGACCAGGAGCCTCCTACCATCCCCAAAGCTCCTGCCCTTACCTCCAACAATGTTCTGAGAAGCAGCTCACCTGGGTGCTGTTCTTTCAGCTACCAGCAGCAGAAAAATGTTTTTTCATAGTATCATAGGGCTTAGGTTTAGAAGGAACCGAAACAGATCATCAGGTCTGGCCCCCTGCCCCAGGCAGGAATGGGTGCTGGGATCATATCTCCTCAGCCAAATATCTGTCCAGCCTCCTCTTGAAGACTCCCCAAAGTAGAAAAGAGTACCACCTCACTTGGGAGCCCATTCCAGAGCCTGGCAGCCCTAACTATAAAGTAATATCTCCTGATGTCCAGCCTGAACCTTCTCTCTAACAATTTGTGGCCATTATTCCTAGTAACTCTGGGTGGTGCCCAGAGGAACAGAGCCTTCCCCAATTCCCACTGGTGAGTTTGTAAATGGCCACCAGATCCCCTCTCAGCTTTCTCTTGTGGAAGCTGAATAGGTTCAGGCCCTTTAGCTTTTCTTCATAGGGCCTGCCCCGCTGCCCCTTGACCATGCTAGTGGCCCTCCTCCAGACCCTCTCAATGCCAGCCACATCCCTCTTGAAGTGTGGCACCCAGAACTGGATGCAGTACTCCACCTGTGGCTTGACTAATGCAGCATAAAGGGGAAGTATCACCTCCCTGGACCTGCTTGTGATGCATTTGTAGATGCACGACAAGGTGCAGTTAGCCTTCCTGACTGCTTCCTTGCATTGGCGGCTCATGTTCATCCTGGAGTCAACAGTGACTCCAAAATCCTTTTCTGCCACCGTGTTGACAAGAAAGGTGTTCCCCAGCCTATAGGTGTGTTGCTGGTTCCTTCTTCCTAGACGCAGTACGTTGCATTTGTCTGTGTTGAATTCTATCCTATTCTCAACTGCCCACCTCTGTAATTTGACTAGGTCTAGCTGAATTATGTCCCTCCCCTCCAGCGTGCCCACCTCACCCCACAAATTGGTGTCATCAGCGAATTTGGACAGTGTGCATTCCACACCCACATCCAGTTCGCAATAAAGATGTTGAACAGTGCAGGCCCCAGGACTGAGCCCTGGGGGACTCCACTGCCCACATCTCTCTAGGTCAAAAATGACGGGTCTACCACTACTCTCTGGGTGCAACCATCTAGCCAATTTGCCACCCAACTGACTGTGCACGCACCAATGCCACAATCACCTATTTTTTTTAAAAGAATGTGGTGGGAAACCATGTTAAAGGCCTTCTTAAAGTCCAGGAAGATAACATGCACTCCAACACCCTCATCCAGGGACTTTGTGACCTGATCATAAAAAGAAACCAGGTTAGTCAGGCAGGACCTGCCCTCAATGAACCCTGAGCATTACTCCCCCTGCTGGGCCCTTTCAGATCTGCTGCTTGATAATTTTCTGAAAGGTCTTCCCAAAGACCGAGGTAAGACTGACAAGCCTGATTGCTGGGTTCCTTCTTTCTCCCTTTCTTGTAAATGGGGACCACATTGGCCCTTTTCCAGTCCTCTGGTACCTGGCCAGCACCCCTAGCTGTGCCAGGGGCCCCGCTATGACCCCTGCCAATTCCCTCAGCACCCTCGGGTGAAGAGCATTTGGACCTACTAATTTATACATGTACAAGCACCTCCAAAAGTTCCCTAACTAGGTTGTCCCTTAGGCATGGCGGTGCCTCCCCTAGGTCCATCCGCCATTCTAGTGGGGGAGATGTCCCAATCCCTGTTCAGAAATATGGAGGCAAAGAATTCGTG
>NW_017729024.1:148283326-148283925 GCF_001723915.1 Gavialis gangeticus | reverse complement strand
TCATCCTGGAGTCAACAGTGACTCCAAAATCCTTTTCTGCCACCGTGTTGACAAGAAAGGTGTTCCCCAGCCTATAGGTGTGTTGCTGGTTCCTTCTTCCTAGACGCAGTACGTTGCATTTGTCTGTGTTGAATTCTATCCTATTCTCAACTGCCCACCTCTGTAATTTGACTAGGTCTAGCTGAATTATGTCCCTCCCCTCCAGCGTGCCCACCTCACCCCACAAATTGGTGTCATCAGCGAATTTGGACAGTGTGCATTCCACACCCACATCCAGTTCGCAATAAAGATGTTGAACAGTGCAGGCCCCAGGACTGAGCCCTGGGGGACTCCACTGCCCACATCTCTCTAGGTCAAAAATGACGGGTCTACCACTACTCTCTGGGTGCAACCATCTAGCCAATTTGCCACCCAACTGACTGTGCACGCACCAATGCCACAATCACCTATTTTTTTTAAAAGAATGTGGTGGGAAACCATGTTAAAGGCCTTCTTAAAGTCCAGGAAGATAACATGCACTCCAACACCCTCATCCAGGGACTTTGTGACCTGATCATAAAAAGAAACCAGGTTAGTCAGGCAGGACCTGCCCTCAATGA
>NW_017729024.1:148274295-148278326 GCF_001723915.1 Gavialis gangeticus | reverse complement strand
CAATTTGGTGGCCAATTAGAATGCGTCCCTCAAAGAACTTTCTAGCCAAATGACGTCATGCTCTTAGCTGGCTGAGCATGCGTGAGTCTGAGCTCTCCGCTGTTACCAAGCATGCGCAGGGCTGAAAAGTAGGTCAGCCTTACTGACAGCTCTTGGGATCGCCCAGGGGACACATGCTGGGTGAGTCCAATGGAAATTTCCATTCAGGAGCTCTCCTACGCATATCAGCTTTAATTCTCTCTGCATTGGCAGCACTCAATCAAAATTTTCCTTGACACCTAACAGCCTCCCTGCAGTCCCAAGCAATGGAGATGTAATCCCCCTTGGTGATAGCTCCTTGCTTCTACTGTGTGTAAGCCTCTTTTTTTGCCCTCAGGCATACCTGGATGCCTTTCCCAAGCCATGGGGGCTTCTTAGTGCTCCTGCCCCCCTTGGTGTCCATTGGGACTGACTCCCTTTGAGCTCAGAGTATCATCTCCTTGAGAAACAACCACCCATCTTGGACTCCCATCTCACTGAAGCTCCGAGACCCCAATGCCACTCCTACTAGGTATTTTCTACATACCTTGAGGTACCAGGCATGGCTCATGAATGCTGAGGTGGTAGGACAGATGGAGCATCCCACAGAAGAACAGGCCACCCCGCATGCTCGGTGGTGGACCCCCCAATATATCCCCTCCTCAGCAATCAGCCACAGGGGGACCCCATGTGCCCTCCAAGACCCAGAAGGCACCAGTCACTGAGCCAGGGGGCAGGGGGAGGGGTCCACTGCCAAGCACTCTGGGACCCTCCTGCGCTCCCATGGGATGCTTCATATGCTCCACCATCTGGTCACCTGGTACCAGGTCACCTGGTACCTTGAGGTATGTAGAAAAAACATTTAAAGCTGTGTCTATGTCTGAATCATTGAAACACTCTGAATCTCTCTAAATTGATTCAGAGACTTCTGATTTGATTTGGAGAAATTAAAGGGTCTCCTGATTCGATTTTGAGATTCAGCTGCCAAATTGGGCTAAATCTCCACCAAATCAATCAGCAACCAAAGTGTGGCACTCTCAGTTGGCGCTGTGAGTATCTCCCCACTCCCTGGGCCAGGCTCTGATTCTCCTACCCTGACTTGATGGAACTGTAACTGAAAGGAGGGGTTCAGTGGAGTTCTTTCCCCTGGCGCAGAGATGGCAATACTCACTGGCTTGTTGCAGTTGATCCTTGGGGCTCTGTCTTCCCTACACCCCATCCACTCACCAACCATGAAGGCCATCATGCCACTACACCAGCTCCTGGCTCTGGCCTCTCATATCTTCCCACTGGATCTTAGCCTCATCAGCCTCCACTTGAAGTGCAGGCTTGTGGTTGCAGCCTGCCCCTCACTCCTAATCCTTGGACCCGCTCCGTCCCTGAGCCAGGCCTGTGTCTGTGGTGCCCACCAACGACTCGGGGTTGGCTATGCCTGGCCCAGGCCCTAGGGGTGGTGACCGACCCCAAGCCCCTTCCCATGGAGCTCAGGATCAGGAACCCTCATTTGGCTTCCTACTACTGCCCTCCCCTGTCCCTGGTGGGGGAGTGCCATGGGGGGGGCGGGAGTCTGCTCTGCCAGGTTGCACCACAGCAAGCTCTGCGTCTTGCCTCCTACCCTCCGCCCCCCATGCTCGGCTTCTGCTGGGGGTTTTTAATCTCCCACAGTGGCAGCCACAGCTGAAGTCATCAGCTGGCTGCCACCCAGCTTGATTGGCAGCTGCTTGAAAAGCCAGTGCAGTCCTGGCTCACACAGCTCCCTCCCTGTCCCTGTCTGCCTCCTGAGTAAGTTTCCCATGGTGCTGGGGTCCCTGGACCTTCCTCCCTGCGGGTGGCCCCAGCCGCCACACAACATTTCACACAGCCACAGCCATAGATATACCATGTGGAAGTTGGTATGATGCCACAGGATGGAATTTTTGTTTCCTTCCTTTAAAAAGGTTTGCTTTAAAAAAGAGGAATTTACATTCAAATCTCTAACTATGGGAAATGCCAGTATTATGGCTGCCTATGCAATTTGAATATGAGTTTCTTGTGTGTTATATATACAGTCTCTCTAACACACATTATTTTTGCCATAAGATTCCTGCATCATTCAATGATTAAAGCGCTGGCTTAATATAAAACCAGAATTTGGCCAAAAGTCAACCAGCAAGTAAATTACTATTGTTACTGAAGTAGGACTGGAAGAACCACATTATGCTCAAAAAGGTCCTCTGCTGAGCTTCAGACTTTAGACCACATGATAAAGAAAAAAAGAGACAGAGAGAGAGAGAGGGAGAAAGAGACAGAGAAACCTCAGAAAAATGTTAACTATGTGTTGTACCTCCAAGATGCAGGAGAAATATTTTATAATACTGATATATACCTGTTTACAAAAAATGAAATAATATTATACATTTTCTTTTCTCAGTCTTCATGTAAACACTAACTTAAAATGTAGGAAAGGACGGTGCCCATTCATAGAGAATTTGAGTTAAAATACACATTAAGAAATGGATAGCTGATTAAGTAGCTTTTTTCCCTCTAATGGCCAATTTTGCCAAAAATTGTACTGAAGAGTGATGAGAAATTGACCTTTTCACATCTTTTACACAGGTCACTTCCCTCAAAAAGAAAGCCATACTGAGGGAGAAGAGCAGGTGGTAATCCAGTAATGGAATCACCCCATGCTTTTAAGTACCTATGGTTCTCTGAGCCGGGTCTCCTTTTGAGGAAATTACTTCAAATTCTTTCTTAATATAAGATAACATGTTCTTTTAACTCCATGTGACTGAAGATATAATCCCCATCATATATATCTAATAAAGTGTATACAATGTACAGATCAAATATTTTAAAAGGAAAGGGTATTTACCCTCTATGTTTAAACAAAAATAATGGGTAAGAGAGGGAAAAAGTACTCTTTAAGAAACCACCAGCCTTTACCAGAAAAACATAACTACACCTCAGTTTTCTGCGCCTGTATTTCTATATTAAAATGATGTTTAATTTATATTAAATGATGTTTAATGCTTTCCAAATGACTGTATAGCAGATTAATTCACCTTGCTTCTCAGGAGAGCTTTCCAGTCCATGCTATGCTCCATGCTGCTACAGCCAGCTTTCCTGAGCTAACTAGTTTAAAACCAGCTCAGGTATCTCTACACAGCATTTGTAGTCACTTCCGTGTCTGCAGTGTAGTGGTACACACAGTGCCAGATTTAGGCACAAGCTAAGTAAGCTACAGCTTAGGGCCTCATAGTATGAGGGGCCTCTAAATATGAAAAAAAATACAGTAAAGCCTCACAAACGTGGTGTGCTTGGGACTGAGCACATGCCAGAAATTTGAAAATGCCAGGTTTTTTTAACCGGTACTGCAGCCAGTCATGGAGCTGGGGAGGGGTGGGAGTGTAGCAGTGTCCAGTCCTGAAGCACCAGCCTCATGCAGAGAAGAGGCGTGGGGTGCTTAATGGAGGTGGCAGCAGCCATGTGCTAGCTTCCCCCACCACTTCCAGGCTGACGGGGGAGCAGTGGCTGCTCCCAAAGCAGAAGGAGAAGTGCCGCATTTGGTAATGTTATGGGGCGTCTTAAGCTTGACATAGTTTAGGGCCCCAGCATGTCATAATCTGGCCCTGGGTACACATCATTTCAGAATAACTCCATTAATACAATGCCAAAGAAGGAGTTCGGAAAATGTAGACGGGTTTTTTGGAAGTTTATAAATGTGTTCTAATGATTTAAATCATTCACTGGTGAAAAAAAGTCTAATCATTCAGTCCCCTCCATTCCCAGGTAGAAACACTTGCCAGGAGCTGTAACTGCTTCTCTTCTCCCTGGCCCAGCTTGGCTAGGGCAAGGCCAGGGCCACACTGCTGCTGTGACTGCTGTGGAGGAGCAGAGACGCAGCAGAAGAAAAGGGTGGGGATGTGGGCTTAGTACTTTCCAAGGTTCAGCTAATAACCTATGAAATTATCTCAGTCACAAACTAAGAACTGGGGGATCGCAAATACCAGCCTCAGATCCAGAGGACCACT
>NW_017729024.1:148257992-148269295 GCF_001723915.1 Gavialis gangeticus | reverse complement strand
AAGAGGCGTGGGGTGCTTAATGGAGGTGGCAGCAGCCATGTGCTAGCTTCCCCCACCACTTCCAGGCTGACGGGGGAGCAGTGGCTGCTCCCAAAGCAGAAGGAGAAGTGCCGCATTTGGTAATGTTATGGGGCGTCTTAAGCTTGACATAGTTTAGGGCCCCAGCATGTCATAATCTGGCCCTGGGTACACATCATTTCAGAATAACTCCATTAATACAATGCCAAAGAAGGAGTTCGGAAAATGTAGACGGGTTTTTTGGAAGTTTATAAATGTGTTCTAATGATTTAAATCATTCACTGGTGAAAAAAAGTCTAATCATTCAGTCCCCTCCATTCCCAGGTAGAAACATTTGCCAGGAGCTGTAACTGCTTCTCTTCTCCCTGGCCCAGCTTGGCTAGGGCAAGGCCAGGGCCACACTGCTGCTGTGACTGCTGTGGAGGAGCAGAGACGCAGCAGAAGAAAAGGGTGGGGATGTGGGCTTAGTACTTTCCAAGGTTCAGCTAATAACCTATGAAATTATCTCAATCACAAACTAAGAACTGGGGGATCGCAAATACCAGCCTCAGATCCAGAGGACCACTATATCCGTGTAATCCAGGTACACCCAAGGGATGGGATGGCTAGGCAGGAGGGGGTGCTGTAAGAGGAATACCAGAATTTAAGTGGATCCCTCTTTCTTCTATAGAGTTAAGCCAAGCCCAAAGTTCTTAATTATATACAATGTATTGAGTTATAATATACATAAACATAAAACTAAATAATATATACCTATATTTACAGTTAACATTAACCAATAACCAAGATCAAACCCTAAATAACACTATTTACCCATCACAAGATATAGTCCTCCTTCCAATGGGGTCCTTTGGGGGGGTGGTTTCCAGGAAGCACGAGGGGCCCCTCCCCTTAGGACCCTGACTAGGTGGGGGGGCTGCTCACCCAGCCCCTTTTCTGGGTTTGCCCACTCCAAACATCTTTCCCCTGTGGGACCCAAGGGCCCAATGGCTCACACTCCCTCAGGTGGCGGTGGTCAGGGTGCAGCTCGATGGGGTCTCCTCTGCTGCAGCACCTCTCCAGGCCTCTCCCGCACCACTGGGCTCCTCCCCACCCCGTGCCCCACTCTGGGTACCATGGGCTCAGCTCCTCTCAGCTGCTGCACCACTGCTGCTGGCTTTTGGATGCTGGGCCTCATATTGCAGCATTATCAGAGAATCAGAGAATCAGAGAAGTAGGGTCAGAAGGAAACTTATAGATCTTCAAGTCCGACCCCCTGCCAGGGCAGGAGAAAAAAAGGGCTCAAATGATCCCAGCTAGGTAGGCATCAAGCCTCCTCTTAAAGACCCCCAGGGTAGGAGCCAGCACCACTTCCCTTGGAAGTTGGTTCCAGATCCTAGCTGCCCTAACTGTGAAGTAGGGCTATAAGTACTATTTCCCCATGCCCTGGCTTCACCACTAAGGGCTCTTTTAGCACAGGCCAGGCCCTTCAGGCTCCATCCATGCGTCCTCATGCTGGGTGGATAACCCAAGCAGCCTCTGCTGCTCCCTGGCTCCCAAGTCTCGGGCCCGTGCACCACCCTGCACACCTAGGCGCTTGCTGGGAGATGGGGCCTGAGCTGCCTCACTGTGGCCCCCAAGGCTCTTGCCCCATGCACTGCTCCATGCCCCGTGTGGCCCATTGGCCCTGCTGCAGTTGCAGGCTCAATCCGCCACTTGCAGCTCCCAAAGCCTGGGCTCTGTGCACCAAACCATGCACCATGATGGGCCCAAGTGGTCCCACGCTGCTTCCAGGGTCAGGTCTCCCTGCACCATCCACATGCACCATCAACAGCCCAAGCAGTCTCGCACTGCTCCCAAGGCTGCTCCTCCAGTGGGAGCTTCAGGAGCCCTGGTCCTATTGCCCACTGGGGGAGAGTTCCCCAGCTTTTCTTGGCTTCACTCTTCTTGAGTCCCTTTCTGCATCTGCGCTGAGCACACTGGGCTTTTATTTACACCAGAGTCCCTGCCCCTGAAGTCTGCCGGACCTGCAAAGCGCAGTCTTCAATCAGGTCCAGCTGCTTCTTGCCCTCTTGGAAAAAGACAGGGCATTGCTTCCTTTGTGCTGCCTCTGGATTGGTGGGTGGGCTCCACCAATCAAACAGAAGACCCTTGATCCAGGGACTCAACCCATATAGTAACAATGACCCTTGTTACAATTGTTATACTAACAATTTTCATGTTATGACGGTTAAATATTTACTTCTTTAAAAGCTGCAGGACCTATTCTCAAGTGGCAAAAAACAGAGCAGTTCCATTCCAGTCTATTTGCAACTGCTGAGAATCATTATTATTAAGATGTAGGTTCTTTGTTTATAACATCCAATTATAAATGATTCCTGAAACAGAATGTCAGTCTTTAAAATATTATTTTACTACACTAATATTGGTATTTATTTATTTATTTAATGTGTATCCCTCCCTATCCAAGAAGCTCAGCTTACAATAAACAGATACAACCCAGAGATAGGATTGCTCAGGCAACACCTTAAACCTGAGACCTCCAATCGTCCTGCTACCCCGCCTGCCTTCGTATAAGTAAACCAATGCCAATCCTAACTATGCTGCTCAATGGCTATTTACATTCAGATATAAGACATCTTTCTATTCCCCCTATTCCCTCCCCACACACTCCACTCCCCTACCTTACTTCCAGCATAGATGCCTCCACCCTTCCCAATGTCCATTCCAAACCCACATCCCCTCTCCTACAGGAAAAGTGTAGTAATCACCAATCTCTCCCAAAAATACTTAACTCCCCACCATCCCTCAACTTAACAGTAGACAGGTGGAAAAAGAGATTTGTGTGATGTTTCCATTGTAACAAAGAACAATCAACCTTATGAATCTAATAAGAATTCATAAATTTTGCTAAGGATGGGATAGACAAAAAGTATATTATTCTGGTCATTTCTGTTTAGGTTTAATTAAATGAAGGAGGTTTAATTAAATAAAGCATTTTACAGGGCCTTAATCCTTAAAGTAAATGACCACGTGAATTATTTTTAAACAGCTGGATTTGTAAAACAGCTACTGATTATCTATAGTGAAGACTTTTCATAATTGTGTATGTATGGTGAATGAATAGCACGCATTTCTGCACCGCAGAATGCATATACAAAATCATAGTAAGCTCACCACAGTCATTTTTAGAGGTACTTTTGCAAACTGGAGCTTAAATATATCTTTGGACAGCAGGTAGACAATTTAAGGCAGACCCTCAGCTAGCATAAATTTGGACAATTCCATTGACTTCAGTGATTCTGTGACAATTTATATCAATTGCAGATCTGACTTTTAATGTGCTGTAACTTGTACTCATTACTCTTCCATTACCTTTATACTGCTATTCTGCACCCCCCACCTTTGTCATAAGCTATAGCCACCCGTGGGCTTTTGTCAGCTCTTTGAAACTATGATCTTTGATTGGGATGATTAGATCACACAAAATTACATATATAAAAATGAACTCATACTTTTCAGATGTAAAATTGAGTTGTTATGAAAATGTGTCTATCCACAGAAACTTTTGAAAAAAATGAAAACATTCTTTCTCACCAAAATTGTCCATGGTCATTTGCCTGCTAAAAATTGAAATATTTAAATAGAAATGAGAGCTGTAATGTCATAAGAGAATTAAAATTTTCTCCACCCCTATTTTTCTCTGTAAGCCAAGATCATTAGCTGGTGTATATGCCCCATGATATATCAGAGTCTTCCTGTTTGTACAGTCACTGGCCATGGCTCATTATGGAAGAGATGGTTCATAGAGAAAAATGAGGTCATCAGATATAAACTTCAACTCACAGAAGTACCTAAAGCTCTAATTTGGGCCAAAATACTTTAAGGGGGGAGGGGTTATTTCCACAGAAAGCAGCCTTTTTTAAAGAACATTTAGTTTAATTGAAAGCACAGTTTTTCCTTGATAAATAATTTTGACACAAAAGTTTTAACCAGCCCTAATGCAAACACTTCAGTGTGCAGTCTCTGCATGCCAATAGCTTTATGTGGCTTTCATATTTTTTAGCTCTGTGCATGCAAACAAATTAAGACCCATAAAACCTACCAGCATCTATGGATTGTAAGAGTACAAATTCTAACAATTTTCTTAAGAAATTATTAAACTATTATGTGCGAATAAGGACTCAGAGTATGAGAATTGGATGTGAATATGAGAACCTGTGTTATTACCACTATTCCATTGTTATATAAATTTATTTTCACTGTGTTTTATGAGCCATAGTATGACAGTCTTATAAAATGCCAGCAAATGAGAAACAGTATTTGGGGTATTTCATAGAATCCTAGAAATTAAGGCATGAAAGGGACCTCAGATTATCAAGGCCAACCCTCCTGCTCTGGGCAGGAATACTGCTGAGATCAAATTATCCCAGAAAGATGTCTGTCCAGTCTCCTCTTGAAGACTTCCAAGGTTGGGGACTGCACCACCTTGGAAAGTCTATTCCAGATTGTAGTCACCCTTACTGTTTAGAAGTTTTTCCTTACATCCAACCTGAAACCCTCCTCTAATAGTGTATGGCCATTGGTCCTTGTCTTCCCCCAGGATACCCTAGTGAACAAGTTTTGTCCCTCCTGATATTCACCTCTTACTTACTTATAGATGTCCACCAAGTCCCCCCTCAGTTTTCTCCGCCCCAGGCTAAACAGTCCCAGCTCCCTTAGTATTTCCTCATTAGGTTTGACCTCCAGGCCCTTAATCATTCTTATATCCCTTTTCTGGACCCTTTCAAGATTCTTCACATCTTTTTGAAGTGCAGCACCCAGACCTGGACACAATACTCCAGCTGGGGTCTCACCAATGCCGAGTAGAGAGGAAGCATCATTTCCTTAGCTCTGCTCACAATGCATCAGCTAATACATCCCAGTATGCTATTAGCTCTGTTGACTACAGTGTAGCACTGGCGGCTCATGTTCATCCTGTAATCAACTATAACCTGAGGTCCCTTCCAGCCATCATGCTGGCCAGGGCATCTCTTAATCTTTATTCATGTTGCTAGTCACTTCTCCCCAAATGAAGCACTCTGCATTTATCATGATTGAACTGCATCTGAATGCAAGTAAAATGCATTGCTTACATTTTGCAATCAGGACTCATGATAGAGGTGATATCTTTTATTAGACCAAGTAGATTTTTGCAAAAAAGTCTTTAATTGAAAGCTTTCAGGCACAAACACCCTTCTTCAGGCATAAGAGAAAAGATTGTGAAAGTTCTCCTGGGTAGTAATGAAAGTTCATATTTCATAGGAGAGTTGAAGGTGTGGTGAAATCTCCTGTTTGGAGCAGTTTATTTTATATGTAGATTAGGCTCAGAGAAAATTTGGAATAGTCTGTTTACCTTGAAGTTTTTTGGTGGTAAGTAGGATGTAGTCATATTTCCTTCTGGTTATGATATTTCATATTTCACAGAAGAGTAAAGAGATGGAATGCTCTTGTGGGCATTACTTGCATTTTAACCTTCCTATGATTTCCCCTATAGTCCAAGAGAAATGACTACTGCTTAATATCTCTGTTGCACCTCCAATGCTGGCTGTGAACTTTGGGGTTGGCATGGGGCTTGGATTCCAAAACCTCCCACACTGCCAGCTGGACCCCACACAGTTGAACAGAGTGAAGCTCTCCCCTTTGTTTTCTACCTACACTGTGGGACTCCCATCCCTTCTCAATGGTTCTCATCTACCTTGACTCCTCCATGGCTGGCTGGCACTGGTCATTTTGAACCTAGGGCAATAAGGAACTTGGGATGAAGAAGCAGCTTCTGGAGGCCTAGGATCAGAGGCACTCACTGGTTTTTAAAAAGGGTTTTGCACTACCTTCTCAGCTCTTCTATCACAAAACAGAGGCTCTCAAAATGGGCACGGGTAAGACTGCCAACGTACTGGGAGCTTGATTGCCAGACACCTGATTTATCACAGGAGGCACAAGCTACAGGGAATACATAGTCCTTCTATTTGTTAGAAGTTATGCTTTAATTTTGCTTTTGTTTATCTGCATCATAGTCATTGGGCACATCTACATGTGGGCACATCTACACATGAAATTAATGTAAAGCAATAAACTCTGGCACAATTCACCCCAGAGTTTATTGCTCCCAGGTGCTGTGTTTACATGTGTGCCCAGGACTACAGCACATTTAATTGTGGCAGAACAGCCCTGGCTGGCAAGGTGCCCAGAGAGGTCAGCCTGCCAGCTCAGGGCTGCTCTGACCTGGCTCAATGTGCTGCAGAGGTGCTGGCTGGGGCACAAGGGTGCTCCACTGCAGAGCTAGCTGGCAGGCAGCGGCTGCACTGAAGTGCCCTCATGCCCCAGCCAGCCCCACCACTGTCTACACACACACTGCTGCACACTAAAAAATGCTGCTGTAAGACAGTATTTGTGTTTACAAGTATTAACCTACAGCAGAGTTAATTAGTTTTCTGAGGCCTAATAGAGCCATATATGTAGCTGTTGAGACTTTACTGTAGAGCTAATTAGGCAGCTCTGCAGTAAATGTCTCTTGCAGATGCATCCAGTGGGTGCCAAAAGAAATGTATCATACTACATATCTGTGCTAATAGGTGTCAGACCTGTAACCGAATCAACAGAAGAAATTTTTATTCTTTGACTCTGTCTCCAACCATTAAAATGAGCCTTTAAAACTTTGGAAGTCTGATTTGAGACCATTTAGGATAGCTTCAGAATGACCTGCAGGCTGTCACTCAACAAATCTCACAGGTGAATGATAGTTCATGTAAGCACAGCAAACAATAAACCATGTAAATAAGACCAGGTACTGAAGTGTGTACATAAAAGAGAAAACACAATGAAATGTCAGCCAGCACTTTCTCCAAAAAATTTCCTCAGGTAAGCAAAGACAAAATCTTTGGACAATAAAGCAACACTGACTATTTTTGCAGGAGAAAAAAGAGTGAAACCAATCTGAGAGTTAATCAAAAGCACTGTACTGTTTTAGCAGAGGGCTTTTTTAATCTTGTAATAGTCCAGTGCCATGAAGCACTCTTTGAATCCAGATGCGACTTGGTTTGAGCTGGTATTCTGGCTTCAGGTTGAAAATGTAAGAGCATTAGGATTCGGTGGCCCTAGAATTTAACAGGATTTGTAGTGGTAATTAAAAAGTGATGGGAATCTCAAAGGATCAGCTATTTTCTGGCCACTTATATCATTTCTATATATTTTGGCTTCAGCCAAACTGGAACTGGAAAATTAGCTCTCTATGACTGTGGATCTGACCCCTTGCCAGCATGTCATATGGAACATGTTTTTCCTTTCTCCTTCACCATAAGCAACAGCTACAAAACAGAGAGTGCTACTCAGTTCTCATAACCTGAGACCTGTCAGGGCAAAGCCATGTCACTACTTTTTCCTACTTATTCCTCAACATGTAGTATGTTCATTAGTTGCCCCTGCACCTGCTATTAATTTGTTTCATTCAATGCACCCTTTACTGAAGAATCTAGTTATCAACCTAAAACCCTGATTCTCTTGTTACTACAGTAGTCTAGTGTGTAGACTATTGGTAAAAATATCCCCCTCTGATAATTCTAATTAAATTATAGTGATTCAGGTCCTGTGCTCTATGCATCTAAGTTATGATAAAGTTTAGACGGTGAGTCTTAAGCCACACATCTTCTTGGCATCTCCTACTGGGTAATTTATGCAAGACCTATTCAATGTTCAGTATGTTTGTGTTTCCTGTCTTACCTGGCTCAGAGCTGTGAATTCTACCAGGTGCAGGACACCTGGAAGCTCAAACAAGTCATTTTCTCAATTTAGCCCTTGAAAACTACTTTCTGGAGGTGTCTACACGAGATGCTTACTGTGCATTAACCTAATAACACTGCACAGTAGCATGGCAGCTAAAAGCTGTGCTAATAGCCTAATACACAGTGTTATTAGGCTAATGTGCAGTAAGTGTCACAAAATAACCATGTACCAGCTGTACTGGGCAGTAACTCTAGTTACTATGCATTTTGTTAGTACTTTATTAAGCAAATACTAAATGCGTGGTATCTAAGGCACATGAATGAACGCGTAGTCGCACCCTCTGTGTTGGTGCTTCCCTATTTAAAATGTGATATCAAAGCCAAAACATCTCTCCCACTGCACCTTCTCAAAGGGCAGCCTTATTGGTAAAAGCAGCTACTCCATTGTTTGCGGTAATTTGGGACAGGAAGGATGACAATAGGTATCCCACACTAAAATAATCACCCAATGCACAATTTGTATTATGCAACCTCTGATACATTCCACTGCTCAATCTATCACATTTATCTTAAGTTTGCTTAAAGAACAAAGGAACTACATCTATGACAAAAGCCACAGATAAAAACAGAATCCTATGTTAACTTTAAAATGCCCCTGTTTGCCTGAGCCACCAGAGTACGTTGTTGGCTATAGACATCAATGAGGTTATTTGTTCAGCAAACTCTTCTGTAATTATTAGCAGCTTAATTACATCTTTGGTTCTCTTCTCAATTGTAGGTTATTCCATGACCTCTGTAGGGCAAATTAAATGAGCCGTGACCTATTTTTGATTAGACACAGGAGACCAGAAGAAAATAACTTTAAGGAACAAAATGAAAGGCTTGATCTTCTTGCCATTGAAGTCAAGAGCTGAACTCCTATGGATTAGAAAGGTGGGAGGATTGAGCACTAGCTGTGGGTAGGACTGCACTACTGTGTCTTTCCACCTGTGCATCACAGATACTCCAGGGAGTTCAAAACCTTTTCTAATAGTGTAGTATATTTATATCAATTTTCACTGATGTTAAGTACATCATTTCTTGTATGAGAAGGTATACAAACTGGATAGGTTCATGGTCAGTTCAGGAAAGACTTTTTTTTACACAAGCTATCATAAAAAAGATTGCTGGTTATATTTACAAGGAGATCAGGATCACAATAAACCAGTCATTTGCTACAACAAGATCACCAAATTAAAGTGTGTGGATCACTAGTAACCCACAGAACGCTTGCTGACAGTCTTCAGACAAGTCACATGTTGCTATTCACCCTTTTCTTCAATTACTAAATTGAATTAAAGGAAGCTAAAAATACATTAAATGTTTCCTGATACTAGTTTCCCTATAAGAAATTGCCAGAGTTGTTCCAGGAATATTTTTTTATAATCAGAATGGAGGAGGTCTTCACAATTACAGGTAGAAGGTGAGACCATAGAATCACAGGAAAATAGGGCTGGAGAGACCCAAGGGGTCATTTAGACCAGAGGAGTATAACCTGCAGCACAGGTGCCACAAGTGTCACAGGCAGCATGTGTGTGATACATGGAAGATCAGGGAGAGGACAGTGGCAGACTGGGCAGGGAGCAGAAGACAGAGCAGCAGGTCAGGTAGAGACAGAGATCAAAGTAATACTCAGAGATGGCACTGAGCTAATTTGTGGTATGCCTGTAAAAACATTGCCCTGCACTGATTTAATCGAGTTCCTGGCACAAGACAAAATCATCCCTGTTTAAATTATCCTGGCGAGTTTATGTCTAACCTGGTCTTAAAAACTTCCAGTGATAGAGATTACATGCTGTCTAGGTAATCTGTTCCAGTGCTTAACCACCCTTATATTTAGAAAGTTCTTCTGAATATCCAGGCTAGAGCTTCTCTATTACAGTTTAAGGTTGTGGCTATTTGCTCTGTCCCCTGTGAGTATAGAGAAAATTGATTGCCAGAGAACAATTGTTTTAATTTGGGAGAAGGGGTCAGGGTTATTGATTTCAAGACATTTTCTTTATTAACATACGTAATGATTTGAATTTGCTAGAGCACTGGCTGCAGGTACATAGGACTCTGCACTACAATTCAGAGCAAATGTGCAGTGGTGCAGGTTCCTTGACCTTTCTCCAGCATAAAAAGAACTACAAGATTTGGGGCGGGGGGTTGTATTCAATGAAACAGTTTTTCAGTTATGGCTTCTCCAATGCCCTATTTTTGCAGTGCTCCCCTGTGACTATTACTAATTTTGCTTGAGTGCTCATTTTTTTGGTTGCTTTATTTTGTTAGGCACAGTACATGTGGTTTCTTTTATTCATATCTAATTGCATTCATGATTTAATGACACTCATTCTGTGCAACTTTGGTCAAAACAATGCTGCAGATTAATTGTTAATTATATGTAACAGTCATGTTTAAATTGCTGAGTGAAACAAAAATGCATCATTAAAGCACAAAAGCTTCCTGAAATAATAAGCATACATCTCCTGAGCTTTTTGCCTTGTGTACTATTTCAACTCATACATTTATTTTTTAAAGGAAGTCCTTTTGTTTGTTTTTGTGTGAGAGAGCACAAATTTAGAGCTTGCAAAAGGAACCAAAATGGCAGGCCTGTACAATTAAATCTGGCTTACTCACAGTAGAGAAATGTCACTGTGAGCGCCAGTGAGATTTTTATGCTTACATATCAGCAGGTTCTTTCTCTTAGCTGGATGAATATCCTGTAAAAGAAAGCAGTTGATTCAGTCTTTGTACCCATTCAATTCTTGGCATCTTTGCTGAAAATACCAAGAGTACCACCAATTAGTGCCATTTGTAGATATGGGGTTTTTTAACGTAGGTACTTATATGCGGAGATGATTAAAAAATGGATTTTCTGTCCCACGTGTTGTATACAAAATCAGGGGAAAAAACTTCAAATTTTATTTTTTTCCAAAGAAAAGAATGTTAAAAATTGTTCAGAAATGTCCAAGTATTTCACGTTAACATTTTTTATCAAAACAAAATATTTCAACAATAACAAATTGAAATATTTATTTTTGGTTTAGTTCAGCAACATATCTTTAGCTCTCTATTTGCTGTGATGCCTCATAACAATTTGCTGGGGTTCAGGTGCCATGCCCCATTTTCCTCCATATGGGACTGATGCTGTAGCTGGACCTCATTTTTCAAGAGGTGCGAAGGTCACATGACCAGCACGATGCACCATGTTAGCTCAGCTAGAGAAGGGACTGTGGTCCTGACACCTCATGGAGGATGTAACTCAGACACGTAGCCTTCCACACAGAAGACAGGGGAATAAAGAAAAATAACTAAATAAGGAACCAAAATTTAGGTCCATGGCAGATGTTAAAATAATGATGTGAGGAGGAATTTTATGCCCCATCCCAAACAATGCATATACAAAAATGTGTAATATATAATATTTTAAATCACACATCTGATAACTGCAAATAACATGTTATGCTTCATTCATCATTATTAGAATAATAGATTTATGTTCATAAGCTCTAAGCAGAATGAGAA
>NW_017729024.1:148249156-148252992 GCF_001723915.1 Gavialis gangeticus | reverse complement strand
CATTCATCATTATTAGAATAATAGATTTATGTTCATAAGCTCTAAGCAGAATGAGATGCTAATGTCATCATGAGCCCTGGCACTGTTTACTAATGGCAGCTAAGGCAATCGCAGTACAGCCTAGTAACAATGCAATGCAAAAATGAGACCTCTAAAAGGCTAGGTAAACCAGAGAGCATTTCTAGTTGGCACTGTCATACCAAATAAGCAGTTCATTAGTTTGTTATTGCTGGTCCTAAAACTCGTAAGGAAAAAACAAGGCAAGATTATCACAATCTGTCCTGCTCTGTTGAATCCTATCGAAACCGGTTGAAATGTGCACATTGCTGCCATGAGACTGAGGAATGCAAGTGTAGCTACCAGGCTTGAGGAACCCCACACAGCCTGTTTGAAACCTGCTGATGTGCTGTAGTCCCTTAACGGCATTTTATAAAACAGCTGGTCTCAAATGCTCAAATATTGATTCAGTTTATGGAAATCTGGTGTTACACTATTGCTGTCTCTAGGTAAACAGCTTATATAAACAGATCTGACATGATCGTACCATCTGGTTTTATTTCTAGAGTGCTTTGCCTACATTTTTTAGGGGGCAGGAGTGATTAATGGGAGTGATTTATAGGTCCCCCTTGCTTCCTTCAAGGTGGATGATGACTAACCCATAAAAGCTACAAATTTTGGTGTCCAGGATCATGAGGGGCTTCAGTTAATGGTTAACATCATGACAAATCTCTGCTGTGCATTCATGTGTGACTCCAGTGAGTGGGTGATAAGGCCTAAATCCTACATACAGTACAAATGTGCAGCCTAAGAAGGAAGTTGGTTTTACAGGCAGTGTGAGCTTTTACCATGCCACATTTAACCCACATTAGCAAAGGCAAATATGGTAAAATGAGAGGTTTTGAAGAGACAAACTGGTTGTGAATCTTTTGCAAACAGCCATAATGCTTTAAGTAGTGTAGATGAGTAAAGACCAAAGTCAAAGCCTGTGGTAGGGTTTAAAGTCTATGGAATTCAGTCAATGCAAAGATCTTGTTTGTCATTGAATTCCTTCCTCACTACCCCAGTTCCTCCAAGATATATTGCAGGCCCCACAACCAGAGGCTGTCCTGCAGAACTGTAATGTAAATGAGAAACCACAGTTTGACTAGCCAAATATTCTAAAAGTGTTGTGTATAAAAATGTATTTCAATTCAAAATAGCTGTTTTGTCCAACTCATATTTATTTGCTATTCTAAAGAATTCATTCAAATACGTTGCAATTCACACAGATAGCTGGAGAGTCATGGTTGTTGCTTGTGAGTGAAGGTCATCCCTGTCATCCATGCCCAGGACAAGACCCCTCTGAATATTCACATTTGAACAGAAGTATTTGTAAGAGCATGATCTGCATTATTTGCTGTTGCTTATTAGATGTTCAGCATTTCTTATTCATTGTTCTCCCATTTCAAGGTTTCAGTCATCCTACTAAGAAACAGAAACAATGGACAGTATGCTCTTGAATGTTTAGGTACACCCATGCTTTTTTGCTGGTCAGAAGAGGTTCTACCTCCTGAGCCCAGACCCCCCTCAGTCCCCTACAATACCTGGATATTGATGTAGGAACATAAGAATTGCTATACTTGATCAGAGCAAATGCGTAAGCTACTTTAGTAACCTACCAACTACAGTAGCAAGTACCGGATGCTTCAGAAAAAGAAACCATATAGTAGGCCTATATGGAATAATATGTTTTTATAGAAATTTTCCTCCTAACTCACAATAGCAAGTAGTTATTCCATGAAATACAGGGCTTTACGTATCCTTCAAAACCCTTTGTTCATTATTATATTTACGGGTATATTTATTACTATCCATAAAAATACCTTCTCCTTTGTCAATCATTTTGAGTTCTTGGCCTCAGTAATACTTCATGCCATTAATTCCCCAGTCTCATTATATTTGACTAAAATGATTTCCATTTTTAGTTTTGAATTTGAATTTGATTTTATTCGATGGTTCTTTGCTCTTGTGTTATGAGAGATCCTGAACAGAGAGGGCCATCAGCCCTTTAGACTCAAATTACTGGTTTGATGGTGTTTTCTTGGCTTGCCCTAGAAAAGTTGCTGTGCTCCAGTTTGGTTTTCACTTCAATCCTGAACAAAAAGTTCATGGTAAAACAGTTTGAAACCTCCAAGCTTTGACTAGTTTTTATCCAAATCAAAAAGAACAGAACAGCTTAAAATCAGATCCAGATTTATGTTTCATTATTTAAAGATTGTTCTGTGCATAAAGTTTGTCCCTGCTTAACTAAAGATATTATTGCTGTCTCCAATTTAATGAATCCAGGCCAACTTTGTGTTGGCCCCTTTTATATTAGTTCATAAGAGTATACATATAGTCATATAGATGGTTGGTCTACACCACATCAGGACTATGGTAGGGAACACTCAGCCAAAACATGGCATACCCTCTCCACCTGCACTACTTCCAAAAACAGTGAGGTTATTAACAGGGACCCAGAGTCTCACTATGATGGCCACACTGCACAAGTTTCAGGCCGTAACATATACACACACCTATGGCCTCGTCTACACATGCATTAATGCACTGTAATTAACGTGCATTCAATCTAGTACCTCCACTGTGAGGTACTAGGAAAATAGGCATTAGCCTGTTTTAATGTGCATTAATTAAAGAGCATGGGGCATTTATACACATGCTTTTTTTCTAGCAATGTGATCAATTAATTGAGTCTGCTTCTCATGTGAGCGGAGGCAAACTGCACTGCACTGCATGCATTTATATAAGCAGTGAACTGCGTGTCGGCACACAGAAAATGGCAGCAGTGCACTTTTGAACTAAAGCACCTCCAAGGCCACTCTGGTTGATTGAAAGAGAGGTTATACAACTGCATGAGTGCCTGGTGCTGCAACGCATGCATGTGTAAAAATGTCCACAGTTTTTAAGTGATGCTTAAGGCAAATTCCAACAGTGTTGAGGCCACAATCATCCAAAACCAACTTTGCTGGACAGGTTATTCACATACCTGCCTCCTGCCTTCCAAAGAGAATCTTTCTCTCACAGCTGAAAGAAGGTCAGTGAAGTAGCGGATGAAAAAGAAAGTGCTTCAAAGACACCATGAAGGCAAATATGAAGAGGTGTCATGTCAACTTCAGCACTTTGAAGACCCTTGCTTAGGACCGACCAAAATGGAAGAAGGCTCTTTGGGAGGGACCTCAACACTTTGAAATAGCTTGTCGGCAGGAAGAAGAGAAAAAGAGGAACAGGCAAAAAGAACATCAGAACATCCAGTGCAGCAACACAGTGCCCATCCCTCATGGAAACACCTGTCCTCACTGTGACAAGACATGTGGATCTAGAATTGGGCTCTGGAGCCAACTGCAGACTCACTATTAAGATCTTTGGAAGATAATCTTATTTGTTCACGAGTGATCACCCATTACCAATGCACATTAACCTATTTTAATGTGTATTAACTAAATAGCATGGGTTTTTTTAGTGATGCTTTAATGCACATTAAAATACGCTAATGTGCATCAAAGCACACACATAGATGCACCCACAGAGTCACTGTGTGCTTCTCTTTGGTGCTCCATAGCATAACTGTGGTTATGTAGATTTGATCACAAAGTTTCATATTACACAGTTAAGCTAGTGGCCAGAAACCAATTGCACACTTCATTAAAATTGACTTTTGTATTAAAGGACCAATAATTTATGGGAATCAACAAACCAGGCAATATACTCAGCTCTGCCACAAACATCATATGGGGGATGAAGCAAATTGCTTCACATCTCTATACTGCTGTTACCCCATCTAGAACACGGGTTGAGTA
>NW_017729024.1:148242885-148244156 GCF_001723915.1 Gavialis gangeticus | reverse complement strand
CCAGGCAATATACTCAGCTCTGCCACAAACATCATATGGGGGATGAAGCAAATTGCTTCACATCTCTATACTGCTGTTACCCCATCTAGAACATGGGTTGAGTAATGTTTTCCTTTCCATAGTTTTTTGCCTTAGCAATCACTTCCTGCACCAGTTTACAGGAACTGTCTAAAATTAAGATGACAATGACAGTCCCTATTTCCCACAAGTTTATGACCTTGCATACTTCTCTTCCTGATTTAGGTAAAGATCGTAGGAAAGTAGCGCTCACAAGGTCGTCTGGTCCAGCCTCCTTCTCAAGGCAGGATTGTCCCTGACTACACCACCCAAACCAACTGTTTGGAGAACCTGTTCTTGAAAACTTCCATGGATTCGATTCCACAACTTCTCCAGGTAGCTTGCTCCAATGCTTAATTGCTGCCATGGTCAAAAAGTTTCTCCTAGTCTCCAACCTAAATTTTCTCTGCTGCAGCTTAGAGGCCATTGCTCCTAGGCCTGTCACAGAGGGAAAAAAATCTCCATTCTCTGTGATTACCTTTCAGGTACTTGACGACTTATTAGTCTTCTCTTCTCCAGACTAAGTAATCCAGAATAATAACCATAGCTCTTTCAGCCTTTCCTCATAATTCTTGCTTTGCAGGCTCCTAATCACATTTGTCATTCTCTGCTGGATGCTTTCCAGTCTGTCTAAATCCTTTTTAAAGGGTTGGGCCCAAAACTGGACACACTGCTCCAGGTGAGGCATATTGATGTGCCCATGGCAGTGTCATTTGTTTTTCCGAGTCTGAAATAGTTGCATGTAAGGCAAAGCAGGAGAATATAGTAGACATGTCTTCATCAGAAGTTGTCTAGGAGCAGTCCTTCTCCCAGTGCAGGTAACTGAGCTTAAAAGTGAAATATACTGTAGCCTTTAGAAGTAAGCATGCCAGTGTGGGCAATCCCCATGGTGGGACTCTGATGAACACATATAACATGCCTTTGAGAAGTTCAAGCAGCCCTTTCAGTGCTCCTGACTGCACACATTGCAGAATGTAGGACATAATGTGGAACCTGGGAGCCACCCAACAACATATTCAACATTGCCACACAAGCAGTAATCTCTTTACACCAGAACTTAAAATATTTCCTATTTTATGCAATAGTTTAGATTTTTCAATCAGTTTAAGTTTAGATATTATTGTCATTTACCCGGCAGTAGGCTGTGTAGGTGGCAAATGGAGTCAGAGTGAGAATTCAACAGCTGAGTTAATTAGTAGATGGCAGTATACAGT
>NW_017729024.1:148231329-148237885 GCF_001723915.1 Gavialis gangeticus | reverse complement strand
TGCAGAATGTAGGACATAATGTGGAACCTGGGAGCCACCCAACAACATATTCAACATTGCCACACAAGCAGTAATCTCTTTACACCAGAACTTAAAATATTTCCTATTTTATGCAATAGTTTAGATTTTTCAATCAGTTTAAGTTTAGATATTATTGTCATTTACCCGGCAGTAGGCTGTGTAGGTGGCAAATGGAGTCAGAGTGAGAATTCAACAGCTGAGTTAATTAGTAGATGGCAGTATGCAGTGTTGTCAACCTGCCAGTGGGAATTGTCAGAGCTTTTGGTACAAGTATGAAATGATGATCTCCAAAGGTCACAATATTTTTGTTTCTCCTGCACCAGATAGGTTTTTTCAATATCTTATACTTTAAAGGAAAATACAAGAATTAATATGTCACTTCTAAAGGGTTCAGAGATGCAAATCTGATATTTATACTCTTTATATAAAGCTTACTTCTGTAGCCCAAGTAACTTGGGTATATACTCCCCTTCTCCAATTGAAGGGGATTGTTAGCTGCCAGGTGTGTTGTCTGGTGGGAACTGCAGACCTCTCAGTTTCCCCCCGTCCCTATAGAACCAGGCCAGGACAGTCAGGGGACTTAACTATATACAAAAGTATTTATATTAACTTATCACAAGGGAAAGGAACATGGATATAAACATATGTACAATGTATATATATATTTATAAGATATCTAAACCAGTAACATAAACAAAACCCTTTGGGTAAATGACATAAAACCTTATACCAGTGCTCCAGATACAGGTAAGTCACTGGTAAGTATCTGATCTGAAACAGATAAACCTCAAAGATAAACAAACCCAAGGGGATACCCCAATGCCCTTGGGCTTTTCCCAAGCCCTAGAAAGAAGCTGGTAACTTTAGGGAGGCCTTCTCAGTGGGACCTCCCCTTTTAGGAGACCTTAACTAACCAGGGGGGGCACTCCCTCCCCTGTGGGAATCCTCTTTTCCCTGCAACTCACAGCTCCCAGGCCTGGAGGGTGGTCCTCGTCCTCTGCGCACCAAGCTGCTCTCTCACCTGCAGTGGGCTTTGTGGGGGTCGCTGTCCCCTGGAACAGGGCTCCGCTATGCAGGGCTTCTGGGGCCTCTGGCTTGGCCCTGTTGGCTGGCTCAGTAGCCTGATCACCGTCTGGCTCTCTGAAGTCAACCTTTTGCTATGGGTTGGAGGCCTGGGCTGCCTCGTGAAACACCAGGCTCGGTCCATTCCTTGACCCTCTGTGCAGTGCCTCCTGCACCAAGCTCCCAGCTTCATTTCAGGGGTTGAGGACCTGAGCCACACAAGCGCTCCAAAGGTCCTACTCTATGCACCGGCCTGTGCACTGTGTCTCTGGCCACACACCAGAGGTTGCAGACCCGAGCTGCCTCATGCAGTTTGTCTGGATGCCATGTGCTGGGCTGCACACCGAAAGCCTAGCTGCTGGAGCCATCCGCTGTTCCCCGCTGATGAAAGTCTTCAGGGGCACTTCTGGGCTACTGCTTCACCCTGCTGAGCAGCTCTTCTCAGCTGTTCTAATCCCTGCTCTTCTCTCTTCTCTCTCTCCCAGACGTGCTTCCCTCATGCTGGGCACGTGGCTCCTTTTATATGCTCCAGGGCTCTGCCCCTGAAGTCTTCTGGACCTGAGTGTTGCAGTCTTCAATCAGGTCCACTGGGGGGAGGGGGCGGGAACTCCTCTCCCCGTCCTCTCAGAAAAGGGGTATGACTGAATTCCTCTGGCTGCCTCCTGAGTGGGGATAAACTCCACCAATCAGAACAGCAAGATTTCAAGCCTGGGACTCAATTCCATCTCTGAAAGGCAAGCCTGCTACACTTCAAAAAACACTTTAAACTACCCTCCCAATTCCTGTCACCATAATCCCCCAACAGCCTCTCGTCTCTCTACCCCTATATGATTCCACAATTAACTTGTATCAGTTCTGCCTGTATCCCTACAGCTATCAAACTATTCCTCAAACTGCAGTTTTTCAGTATGGGTTGCAGCTAGGGAAGCATTTCACTTCCCTCTGGGCATACCTACAAATGCCACTCCAATCTAGATTTACTGTGTAGTAAACTACTGCAAGGTAAGTGTTTTGGGTAGCTATCTACACATATCAGGATTAGGGAGATTTGTACCCAGTTCCCTGCAGCCCTGCAATGGGCCTCTGCTACCCTTGGGTGCTAGCCCAGGAGCTAGCAGGGAGCACAGGGCCAGGAGACAACTGTCTGCCTGAACCAGGAAAGTCCCCAGCCACTTCTGGGTTGCACATGCTTCCCCGCACAGCCTGGGGCTGGCTGGGAACTGTCCTGGTCAGCAGCAGGTCCCTGCCAGCTCCAGGCTGGATGGAAAACTGTCCTCATGCAAGGAGCTCCCAGCTCCCACTCCATAATCGCAATTGCAGTCGCAGAGTGGAGGCTGGGGAACTTGTTCCCAGGCCCCAGTCTGCAATCATGGAGCAGGGGCTGTGAACAAGCTCCCAGCCAGGGCAAGTTCCCAGCCTGAACAAGCTCACAGGGGCTGGAAGCTCCCAGCTGCCTGGACAGCGGGACATTGCCCCCACTGTGAACACTTGTCTGGGGCAAGCTGCATGGCAATAAGCCACAAGGACAGTGATCTAAGCAGGTAGCTAAATAGTAGCTGAAATACAGCTGAACAGACTGTGACAGTGGGGAGCAGGCTGTTTCGTGGACTAAGAGCCAAATCCTGTGCTGTGTTGTGGAGACCATGTGACCAGAAGGGTTGGGGCCCATGGTATTACAAGTGTGGCTGGTGAGCCAAAGAAGTGGAGTGGAAAGGCTCTGCGCTCTACAGGGAGCAGAGTACCTATGAACTTAAGCTGCTGGGGGAGTGTAACACAGGCAACCACAAATACCCGGGAGAGCTGGAGGCAGCCAGCTGATAGAGGATGGAGTTTGCAGTGATACAGAGACATGGAAGGGTTTAGTATTATTGTTCGAGAGCAGTTTCTGTTGGCCATTTGTGCTGGGAAGCATGTGCATGACAGAATGGGAGGCAGGAGGCCACCGAAGGTAGGGGGAAACCCTGCATTTTAAGCTGTGGACTTAAGACAGTAGGGACTGCCAGCACTGGGGCCAGTAAACTGAGGAGGGACCCACAAGAAAACCCAATTAACTGTGCAAAAAGGGCATGTCAATTCATGGACCGAGCCAAGGAGCAAGCAATCCCAACAGATTAAGGAGAGGGGCTAGTGACAGAGCCCAAACCAAAGACTGTCTCTAAAAAGAGGTCAGAGACACAGCTCCAAGAAGGATTAGTCAGAGGGTGGAACTGCAGGCACAGGAAAGGCTGCTGGCAGGCAAAGGCAGAGAAGACTGCAAACCTAGGAATGGTGTAGTTAGTCCAGGGCACTGGAGATGGAGAAAGAGAGGGAAAGCAAACAGCATAGAAAGAAACTGGGAGAGAGAACAAGCTAAAGCCAGTCATAAAGATGCACACCTTGCTCAAGACAGAGACTGGGCCAGACCAAGGGAGCCTGATGGCAAGCAGGGCAAAGTGAACACCCAAAGCTTACTCTGGTATTCTGATGAGCAGCCTTCAAACTTTGTATTCACCTACCACCAAGGTAGAACAGGTGAGAGAACAGGGTGGTACCTTGGGAAGCCAGAGTGGGAAGAAACAGAACTGCTGCTAGGGGGTGTCACAGCTGCAGTCTAAAGGCAAATCCTGTTACAAGCCCCAGGTGCTGCAATTGTAAATATATATAATATTGCAAATCCAGTACTTTTCAGGTTCCTAGGCACCAGAGTATACTTGCAAATGGTGTAATTAACCACACAAATCAGTATAATTGTAGACACAAATGATTGCAGCTATAGTTGTGTTTCTTCAAACAATTGTAGGTTAAAAATAAATAAAAAGAAGTTAAAAAAAGTAACAGTGCTGGATTTCAGAGTGAGGTGCAGATAAAAATTTTGTCTGAGTTATGTTCAGATCACCCTGCCATAGCCTGTATCTAGAATTCTAGAAAGATTTGGAAACTCTGTTTCATGCCCACACCTATAGATTTGATTCGAGCTTTGATATAAAACCAAAAGAGTGCTGTTTAATAGATCCTTTTGAATGCAGCCTCCAGAAATAAAAATCTTTCAAGATCTACTGATTTCATAAAATATTATCAAAATTTTAGGAGATTCACACATGTGATTTCCATGCACTAAATTCCAAGCTTAATCTCTACCTTGGTTGGACTTCAATTAAAATTCTGAAGTCTACTCAAAGCTTATTTCTTGTAAAATGGCACCAGCAAGAAGTCCTGGACTGGCAAGATTGAGTCCAAATTTGTTTTGGTTTTTTGTAATGCCTTCCATGAGTAGAATTAGAGACTCTAATACCACTTTAACCAATGTTATTTTTATATCTATACAATACATTATAGAAATCTTATTTATACCTTTAAAATTCTAGGCTTTCCTACAGTATTCATACATTGATACAATATTCATTTCAGTCATGGTAGGTCAAAAGCATCAGAACTTAAGCCTGAAATAATCTGCAATACAAAAGCTAATTTTCATCACTTTGTAAAGGCATAACATGTACTAAATAATGTATTTTCTGTCACTCAGAAGTTTGTCAATCAGAGTGTAGAGGAGCCGATTTTGTTATACAAGAGTCTGGGAGGTGATCAGGGGGTTCAAAAATTATAAATAAAATAACTTTTTTGCCTAATACTGTCTTTATGTTAATATTGTTGTGTCCTAAGAATTCTAGTCAAGTGGCTGATTTCCATATAAGAAACGATCAATTTGCTGGATCGTACCAACAGAGAAAATATGAATAAGAGGGAATATCATAAGTGGGGGCAGGAGTTAGAGAAGAGGGGTGAAGTGCATTATTATTCTCTGCCAACCAGTGGACAGAATGCCATACTGAGATCCATGTATCTTGAACACCAAGTAAGGCAGTATTTCGCTTTGCTGATTAACACTAGCACTTTTTGTTCTGCAAATCTAATATTCAGCTCATCTGCAGCTACCAAGAGAGTAGAAGGTGTGCATTTGATAGTGTGTTTCTAGAGGCTGCCCAGCTGACTGAATGCCTGAGTGTCATATTCCCACTGAGCCCCAATGAAAGACCCACTGAAAGACGGGATTCTCATTCATTATAGTCTAGACCAGAAGAGGAGCCACCATTTGCCATTTTTATCATGGATCATCAGTGCCATCAATGTGACAGTTCTTTCTCCCATGAGCTGACCATATTGGGATCAAAACCTCTCATATGAGTAAATTTAAACAATATGAAATAACTAGGTCTGCCAGTGTTGATATGGAAATCAGTAGCCAAAGCTGTGAACTGAATGCCATCAGAACTGTACATGTGACTATTTATCCCATATACTTCGTATGGAGATTCTGCACCTGAGGTCTGTGAAGTTGGAGTGGCAGGAATTGAATTCCATTTCCAGTAAAGACTTGAATAGCTGTACTGTGCTGGACAACAGTAAAGGCTGGGTGACAGATTTATAACAGTACTTTATCCACCATTTCCCTTGGTTTTCTGGGATGTGTTTGGCATATTTAAAAGAAACTACATAATTGTATCACAAGGGCAGATTTTGTTTGCAGTTTGATTTCAAGGGAGTTCTAGATGGGTTGATATTGGTGCTGGTGTTCCAGTAAAGTAGAAGTAATTCAAGAAATCAGTACATAGTCAAATGTAGGCTATTTACATATTACTACTCTATCCATCAAAATGATTTAAAACCTTTGGGGTCTTTTACATTAGTATATACTACTATTTCATGGTTCTAATTCCAGTGCTAAAAATACAGTTGAAGACAGAGATCTAAAATATGATATTTTTTACTTGAAATAAAATGTAGCCCAGTGTGGTACACCAATGGTATGTTTGACAAGAAAATAACAAGCAACGAAAGGAAATGCTTAATGTTACAGCATCTTGTTCTCCCACTCTGTTCTATAGTGCAAGGACTGCAGAGCTCTCAAATGGGACAGCCGCACATCGGCATATTTCATATCATGAGAAGGTTTGTCAAGATCATATTGATCTCTACTGCTTCTCTGTTTGTCTTATATATTTTTCACCTGTGATTCAAAAGGCTGCTTGCCTGAGTTACAGGTATACTCAGACTTGTTCATAAAGACAGCCATAGACAGGAAGTATGGAACTCATTTCATTTTTACCATGATTTGCTTTCACAGGCTTCCTTTAGCTATGCCAGCAAGTAAAAGATTCTTGGTCTGGGTTTTGTATTTATACAGTGTTAGCATAGGCAGGGTCAGATGTGCTGTGGGAATGTCCATTGTGATGTGCTGCAGAGGCTGTAACAAGCAGACAGGAAGGAAAACCTTCAGGGTACACGGAGATGGCATTGCTGAAAAAGGCAAGGCAAGTATGGGAAGGGAAAATGCTGCACCTAAGTCCTAAGCAGTGCAGCAGTTTCACTGTACCTGATACAACTTAAAGCTTTAAATTTTGCTGCAGATTTGCTGTACCTGATCCAACTTAAATAGTTGGAAAAAAATTTCTTAGAAAGTTTTTGGGGTTAAAAACCCTTCATCAAATACCTT
>NW_017729024.1:148208234-148226329 GCF_001723915.1 Gavialis gangeticus | reverse complement strand
TCCTAAGCAGTGCAGCAGTTTCACTGTACCTGATACAACTTAAAGCTTTAAATTTTGCTGCAGATTTGCTGTACCTGATCCAACTTAAATAGTTGGAAAAAAATTTCTTAGAAAGTTTTTGGTGTTAAAAACCCTTCATCAAATACCTTGCTAAGAAAATTTTTTCCAACTATTTAAGTTGGTCTAATAAAAGATATCAGATTCACCCAAGGAACCGTGTCTGCCTTAGGCTATTCAAAGTGTTTTCACTTAATTTTAGGCTCAATACAATTGGTAGAAACCCCTGGCCTAAGAATGCATAGCTCTTTCAATACCTTTTCTCTCCATTTTAACCTTTTTTCATTTTGTCATTAACATCTTGCTGTCTATCAGGATTAGTTTAAGCAAAAGGAAGCTGGTGCCATTTTCATAGCATATACTGCTGTTTGCAAATACTCTGTCTCATCTGTTAAAGTGAGTTATTTGCACAATCAAAGTCAGTTCAAACTGCCATTAAGAGCCCATCCAATATCCACTGAAGTCCACAAAAAATGTTCCACAAAACCCTATATTAAATCTGTCCCTCTTATATTTCTACAGTTGTTGTTCCTCCTGAGCTTGTTAGTCTGTTGGATTGTATATTTATCACAAAGGAGTAAGTGGCTTAAATTGGTCCCTCCTTATAACCACTACTGGTAACCACTGACCTTCTAGAGAATTCTGTTCTTTTATAAAAACAAATGATTATGGAGTCTCTGTAACTTAATGGTGGGTTACCAGAGCATGACCCTGGATGCCAAGTTGAAAAGAGTGCCAGTGACCTTTGGGGGTGAGCTGGTGGGGAGGGTCCAAGTGTCATTGGGAAGGGTGAAGGTTGCAGCAACATTTGGAGTGGTACACAGTGGGGCAGGGTGACATTCAGGGGAGGGGAGGTCTAGGTAATGCCAAATATAATGTTGCTAAATCCTGGTGGTGGTAGAATTTGGGAACACTGTGCAATGGAAGTAGCTGTTTGAAGTAGTAACTTACCCATGAGCTGCTGGCAGCCTAACACCTCCCCTGACAGCAGCGTTTCCCATAGTGCTACTGAGGTTTGTATCTGGATCACAAATTTTAATCACTTACACCTCTGAGTCCCAAAAAAATAAGCACCTTTTCAGAAGAACAAGCTCCTTATCTTATGTGCCTACACAAATGTTTAGGACTCTTTGGATGCATCTATACATGTACTTCACTACAGACTTGACTAATTAGTTCCAGAGTAAAGGGTCACTGTGTACACGTACACCAGTATTATGGCAGAGTAAATAAATTAACTATGCCATAGGATAGTACTGTCATGGACGGTACTATCCTAAGGTGGAGTACTGAAATGCATACATAGGCAGTGACAAGGGCTGGCTGGGGCATGAGGATGCTACATTGTGGTGCTGCCTGCTGCCTAGCCATGGGCGATTGGTACCTCCTGAATTGGGAGGGCACTTGTACAGCAGCCAGACAACAACCAGTGGGGGGCCCCCCACCATCTGATCCCATTGACCAGGGGGGGCATCCTACTGCCTGGGCTGCCACGAAAGCCTGGGGCTAACCCCTCCAGCCCCACTGCAGGCCCAATGCTGCTCCAACCAGCTCAAAGTCCTGCAGTTCTGGGTACATGTGTAGATGCTGTACCTGGGAGCAGCTGACTCCGGCACAAACTGGGCCAGAGTTTATTTTGTCACCTTAATAGCATGTATAGATTCACTCTTTGGATGTGTGTAGACAAAACAGGGACCCTAAATTGAAGCAGTGGGTTTTTAAAAACACCACTTCCATTTAGGGCCCTTTAAACCCCCATGTCATGCACACCCCCCACTGACTTACCTGCCTCTCCAGTGGGGAAGGGAAGGTGAGCTGCCAGTGAGTGGAGTGGTCCTTGGGCTGCAGTGGGAGGACTGACGCTTCCCTCTGTGGCAGTGGCAGCCCCCCCCCCAGGCGGCACCTGCCCACAGGCACCTGGCTCAGGTGGTCCTGGGGGCACTGAAGCTGCGGAGGGAAGCACTGGGCCCCCATGCAGCTCAGGCAGACAGGCAGGCTTCAGGAGGAAAAAAAATGATCAGGCTCGCTGCTTTTCTTGGGCAGAGCCTGCCTTCGCGGGCTGCTGCCAGGCTGCCTGCATAGCTTCCTGCAGAGCCCCTGGGCTGCACAGAGCCGGGTGCTTCCCTCCATTCATTTAAGGTGCATAACACTGCCTAATTTCCTACAGAGGCTGTAAGTAATGTGCATTATGCTGCTGACGCATGCAAACACCGACACCATTAAAGTGGTGCAAAAGCATTTGGCCCACTTTAAAGTGTCATGCACACATGCCCCTTGTTTTATCTACACACGGCCTCTATTCCCAAAAAAGAAACAGTACAGCTTAGGGAAGAGATAGGCTGGGAACACAGAAAAATGTTCACTGTATTCACAGTAAGAATCTGAGTCTTTGATTAGAGATCTAATGTCCTTCACTATGGGCAGGATCAAGCTCTATAATATAAATATTTCATTTAACATCAGAAGGGCCTGTTTTCTAGTTGTGCTGAGAAACTTGACCTAAAAAGCAAAGTAAGGCAGCTTAAGACTCTGGAACAAATCTATCCCTGGTATAACTCAGTGGAAATACACCAGAGTTAAATTTGGCCCATTGTGTACAAACAGAAATGACTAAAAATGCACAAGTGTTACTCACAAACTAGATACAGCAGCCAGTCAGAGGAGAGCAGAGGGCATCAGTTTTGAGAGGTAATCAATATGTGTGGGAGGCTGCAGAGGATAAGCAACACCAATGTCAACAGAAAGTCAGAGGAAAAAAGGTTATCAAGGGGGAACGTGGTAAAATAAAAACTTTCAGCTTTTCTGTGGATCAATCGGTGCATTCTGTGTTTTGTTAATTATTTAATTGCTTAGGGTTAAATCATGCACTTGGCTGCACTGGTGCACAAGAGGGAAAAAGGAGTAGGAAGGTGTTGGACAGGATGGGAAGGGGCACCAGTATGCTGCCTTGATGTAAAAGAATCACTGAGAAACTAAACCCATGCAGCAAAAACCATGGCTTTCAGTGTAGTGTTTGTCAAAAGTCTTACATGAGAATAGTCACCCAGCTGGCAAGCACAAAGAACTCACTAGTAGAAGGTCAGGAGCAGATATTGTTCCTGCTCCTTGAAACAGTATTAAGAGCCTTTGGCAGATCCTGAAGAGGAATCTTGCCTTCTGATAAAGGATCTCTCTTCATGGATTTACAGCCAGCTCCCCAATACTATACACATATACATGCATGCACGCATGCATACACACACATGCATGCACACATACACCTGCAAATATGTACACATCATGGTGGTGTACTGCTCATGATGGAGTTTGAGCTACATATATAGTGTTCTATACAGCTAAATCCTCAGGTAATGTAAATCAATGTAGTTCATAGACTGGTACCTATTTGCACTAAACTAACTTACCAGATGAAGAGCTGAGTGCTTTAAGAAAGTATTCCTTCATTCTCTGTTCCCTGGCTCCTAATGCAATAATTTATACCAGTGGAAGGACTGAACATGGGTGCAAACAAGCTATCACTCCTGTAAGTTTCATGAACACTTTGACCTTTGACCTTCAGAAGGATCAAATGTAAACTCAGACCAAGAAAGAAGATAAAGAGAAAAAATGGCTTTTTCTTTTATCAATGCATTAAGCCAGTGGTGCCCAAACTTTTTGCCTGATGGGCAGTGCTGTCTGTCCACAAGCTGGATCCAGCCAGTAGTCTCAATCTGGAGCCTAGAGTGGGTGCAGCAGGGCCCCCGCTGACCGCATAGCAGAAGAGAACTGCTTGTGGCCTGGTCCTCCAAAGGTGGGGGGCGGGGGGGGCATGGCATGGCCCCGACCCAGCCCTGCCGGGAGGAAGGAGACATGAATCAGCCTTGCAGGGAGGGGAGAGGGGCATGGTCCAACCTTGCAAGGAGCAGGGGAAGGGAGAAGGGGGTGTGGCCCAGCACTGCTGGGGCGGGGCATGGCCTGACCCCAGTAGGGGTCAGAAAGGGAGTATGGTTCTGGCCTGGTTCCACAGGGGGGAATTTGGAAGTGGGGGAGGGTCATTGCCACTGCTCCCCTAATGCCAAATTTCCAAAGCCACAGGTAATCCTGCAGGCCAGATGACATGGCTCCATGGGCTATATCTGACCCTCAGGCCAGAGGCTGAGCATTCCTTCATTAAGCTTTTCAAAATGTTTCTATTTGGGTTTTTTTGCCAAAATTGGAAAGTCATACATGGTTTCCACTGACATGAATATTCATTTTTCATCTACAAAAACATCACCAAAATTTTCTGTCTTGACCTCATTCCAATACATGGAAGAGGAACTGGAAAAATGTATGAGATGAGAGGAGCATGAAGAATCCTTCCCACCAAACTATGAAACGGGTCTTCAGAGACTACTGTAAAATATTTGTTGAAGGAGCATCTGTGGCACTTGTTATAGATAAAGGCAGATCTTGTACAGTAGCAGACTGTCTGATACTATATTTCACTGTGCTCGCCTATGCTTTGCTTTGGCCTGCACCCTGCTAACTTCATGTGGTTGTGTTGAGACTTCTTGCAGAGCAGGATTACACTGAGGGGTGTACACTTTGCTGGCTTCCTTCACCAAATCCTGTTTCTTTGGGAGCAATAAAACAGCTTTGGCTTTTCTGTTCAGTGATCCACTGCAGTGGCAGGGCAAAGATTGGCTATGTTGTCCTCACCTTTCATTACAGTGCCACACACCATCAAAAATATTCCAAAGTTCATGATGCCCTTAGTAGGAAGCAACCAGCTATCAGTGCAACCTTGCTGTTTAGGGTTTTCACACATTTTCTTTGTGTATGTCTGCTATCAAAGGCTCAAACTAACACATAAGGTGGGGGAAGACTCTTCCCAATGCCAATCCAGAGATTTGGGCTCTCCTAGGATTTGGATGTCACTTCTCTCAGTGCTTTGCTCTTTCTGTCTCTTTCCCTCTCTCTTGTCACTTGGTACCATCCATCAAAACAACACCTCTAGTAGGACAATATATAGTGTCAGTACTGGCTGCCAATGTGAGAAAATCAGTCATAATATTGAACAGCACCAGGGGCCCTGGCTTCCCTTATCAGTCACTAAACAAACTCCACAGGACACACTGACATTAAGGCATTCCTTGAGGAAATGGGGAAAGGCACACATATTGCAGACTGAAATACATAGAAGTTAACTGTTGACATCAGTTTGATAACAACCTCTGTATGCACTGTGCAATATTAGCATTGAACCATGTCAGCATCTAGAAGTTTCAGTAGTTGGATATAATCTGTTTCTCCAATGTCTGGCAACATGGCACAGCTTTCCTATATGAACAACAGAAATATTTCCTCAGGGAGTAGCTAGCTGAATCATCTTGGGGGACTTTTGCCATGTAATCTGCATTTAGCATCACCCTGAAAAGCTGCTATCTGAAAAAATATGGAAGGCTGTATCTGGAGACAGTACAGAGAACTCCTCTTTCTTTATTACAAGCACGCTTGCTACAGACTAGGTCCTGTTCACTGGCAATCACCTGTCTGCCCAAGGACATGCAGCAGAATTTTGCACTTTGTGATTAAGAGCTGCTTATCTGTACATCCAGTTCCAAAAATGTATTTAACACATTTTGTTCTACTGCTTGATCAAATGCCTGATTGTTAGTAGCCCAGCAAGTGCAGGGGAATCAAATCCTGAACTGATGAGGCTCACGTGATCAGATGTCAAACATATATGGAATTTACCATCCTGTAGTGGCAGTCTCCTCAAGCACACCAGTCTGCTGCTGGCAAGCTGCATTCTAAATTGGAAACTATATACAGTAAAATCTCTGTTATCCAGCATCCCCTGAGTAAAGGGATTGCTAGTTATGTAAAAATTCTGGTTATCTGAAATAATCTGGCAGGGTTTTCAGATAATGCAGGGGGGTGGCGATGGCCACACACGAAGCAGCGGCAGCACAGGGTGGTGGGTGGCGGCAGTAGCTGCTGCATGTGATCTTTCCCCCTGCATCTGGCTGGTAGAGCATGTGGGGGGGGTGTGACAGGGAACCCTAATCTTGTTACTAGGAGGCAGGACGACTCCCCTAAGTCCAGACCCTTCCAGTCATGGCCATCTGGTAGGTGACAGGAGGAGGAAGGTCAAGACCTTATAAATGGCGAGCAGAAAAGAACAGAGGAGCAGCAGAGAGGTGGACCCCCAATAGCTACGGTACTGCGACTGCCATCTTGGCTGGAAGAATACACCATGCCCGGGGCCATCCCCATGATCATTTAAAGGCTGTAGAGAAAGGACATGCCTAAGTGGCACCCTACCAAGGCTGACTAATGTGGGGGGACTACCTTTGGTGGGGTACCTCCCACATGGTGCAACCTTGGGAAAAAGGCGAGTAGAAGATGCCTGAAAACCTCCACCCCCCATTCCTGAATTGCTGGGTGACTGAAGAAGGGCTGAGAGAAGCCCAGGACGGCTGTAATACCTGAAAATGCAAGGACCCACTCGAGTGAGTGAGGGTTTTAAGGGGGAAGGTGTGTCGCAGGGCATTTTAGATGCCCGGCTCCTATAAAGAGTAGAAACTGCTAGGGAAAGAGCCCTAGCAGTGACCCAGCTGTGGGTCACCAGGGCAACCCGAGTGAGCTAGCAACCCACACCTGCCAGCAGTCAGCTGACAGGAAGGGACAGGGCCTGGCTTTCACATAAGTCCCAGGCCGGAGGTCAGGAGGGCAGTTCCCTGCTAGCAGCCAAGAGGGAAGGAGCTCTGCCTGAGCAAGCAAAGGGGAGAGCAGCTCCTGATACTGTTGTGGGCAGAGTATTCCCCAGTAGAGTTTGAATGACATTACAGCCAACCAGCTTGAGTTTATGTTACAGCCCAGGGGCTTGTGTTTGATTTATTACTGTTTAAGACTGGTGGCTTGGGTGAAGCTATTAGGGGATGGAGGAGGCCTCATAGGGGACCTGCGGCAGTGTGGGGACCCCAGCGCCAGAAAGAGTGCAGCATTTCAGGGTGCACCAACCCTGGGCGCCAGTGAGGGCGCAGTCCAAGACAGGGCTGCAAAGAGTCTGAGTGCCAGTGAGGGAGCAGAGTGAGACAGGGCTGTGGAGAGCCCAGGGAGGACAAGGGGGCCAGAGTAGAACAAGGCCCAGACCAAACAATGTTAGTACCAGCTGTGAGGATTGGGCAATGGTGTAGGGGAGGAAAGGAGCCGCAGATAGCGCCCCCTTGCATTGGGGCAGTAAATGGGCAGCCTCCCGCTTAATTAACATCTTCTAAGTTATCAATTAACAACAAGGCATGGCAGGTGAGAAGGCGGGCGGTTGGCCCATAGCAGGTGGGTGGGGTCACCAGTAGATGGACCCAGAAGAGGTGCACCTGTCACAGGGGGGAAGGGGCTGGCCACATACGGAGTGGTGGTAGAACAGGGTGGTGGGTGGCAGTGCCCTGTGCAAGTTTTCCCCCACCCCTGCCCCACCCTCACCCCTGTGTCCAGCTGACCAGCCAGATACTCCAGTTAATAGAGTATTCTGGCTGGTGACGTACCAGATAACAGAGATTTTACTGTATATTTATTTGTGAATACAGACTAATTAGCTTGAGGGTAGGCTAACTGACACCATCTTTCAGCAATACTAATGAGCCTGAGCCATGTGCTCAAGGAAAGTGGCTATATGGCTTCCAGTTTAACAGACTTGTACAGAGTAGTGCAAATATTTGAGGGCACCACTACTGAGGGTGTGTCTACATATGCAATTAATATGCCTGAATCTACACAGGACGAAATTTGCTGCCAATAGGAGCAGTTCAGTCCAGAGCTGCTGCTTCCCTGCTCTGCCCCCCTGCAGCAGCCAGGGGTAGCTCCAGGCTCACAGAGGTCAGGCCTGGGTTCCAGGGAGCAGGGAGAGCTGTCCCAGAGTTGGGGACAGCTCCCAGCCATGCAGAGCTTGAGATCACAACCTAGCAAGTGGTGCTGACTTGAGGCCTTTGCACCTCAAGGCCACTCTGCTTCCCAAGGCACTTTGTCTGTGGGGGACCCCCAGCTCATGCCTTGGCTTCTGCCCAGTACGGGGAGGAGGTGGAAGCTGAGCAGTTTCATGTTTCCCCACTGGGAGAGGAGGACAAGGCATCTGGGGGAGCTGTGCTGTGCTGTGCAGCACAGCACCCCCAGAGCAGCCCCTCTGTAGCATGGAGTGGTTCCTCTGTAGCACAGAACCCCCATCTTTCCTTTCCCTGGGAGCCAGGGCTTGTGCACTAGGCTGAGCTACTCCACCCGCCCCCCAGAGCAGCCAGACTCCATGCTCCCAGCCTCAGGAGGGACCAAGCTCAGCCCTCTCTTCAGGAACTCCAAAGCCCTGTCTGTGATGCTGCTGGTGTTATTGGAGCCTCGGGAGAGATGCATGGGGCTGGCAGGTCCCAGCATGACACAACACAATACAGCACCCTCCAGGCTCCCTGGAGCTCATCAGCTGCTGCAGCCCCTGCTGCCTAGGCTGACTGGGAGCAAATTGCTCCCAGTCAGCATCTATACCTGCACTACAGCACGTGGAACTAATGCATCATTTTCTAGTATCTGTCTCTGTCAGTACTACCAAATACTGCATTAAACTAATTTAATATGCAGTAAGTGAAGCACGTGTAAATGCTGACTCCTTATTGCACATTAAATTAGTCTAATGCACAGTAAAGCATCTCATTTAGATACACCCAGAGGACAGTAAATTTGCTACTTGGACATAGCCTACGTGCCTGTTAATATATTGAAGCTTATACTAGAGTCTTTTAAAATATTTTAAATATATCTAGGTGACCCATGAAAATGGGATTTATTTGGACACTTTTGACAATTTTACCCTTTATCTCTCCCTATTAACCCATTCTCCACCCATTTTTAAACCATATATTAAGTATAATAAAATGTTTGTACAGTGATTTCCAGCTTAGAGTGATTGATGCTGAAATAAAGAAATAAGCACTATTGAAATAGAAATAAGCATTATTTATAAGCATTATTATAGAAATAAGCATTATTGCTATGTTAAAAAACTGCCAGCAAGGTGTTTCCAGAGTATATTTTGGGAAAAATTTTCAAAGTATTCAGTGCTGGCCAAACTATTTCTTTGAAGCTATTGATATTTTTACTGTTAACTTCAGTGAGAGTTAGGCCAGTATTGCACACTTTCATTTAGGTTTGGTATTTTTTCCCAGCCTGTCACATCTGGTTGATCTACCTCAAGGATTTTTAGCATGTTGTATATTCTAGAGAGAAGTGAAATTCCTGATCCCTGCTTATAACTAGTTATGGGTGCATGACAGCAAAAAATTTGTTAGATCAGTTAATAGAACTGGGTTTAGAATCTCAGCATTGCTCATGAAGGGATCACAAGAACAAGAACTTGAAATGTATTTCTTTGTGGGCTTGTGGGGTACTTGGAGCATGAAGAATCCTTCCCACCAAATTATGAAATGTGTCTTAAGAGACTACTGTAAAATATTTGTTGAAGGAGCATCTGTGGCACTTATTACAGATAAAGGCAGATCTTGTACAGTAGCAGACTGTCTGATACTATATTTCACTGTGCTTGCCTATGCCTTGCTTCGGCCTGCACCCTGCTAATTTCATGTTGTTGTGTTGAGACTTCTTGCAGAGCAGGATTATACTGAGGGGTGTACCCTTTGCTGGCTTCCTTCACCAAATCCTGCTTCTTTGGGAGCAATAAAACAGCTTTGGCTTTTCTGCTCAGTGATCCACTGCAGGGGCAGGGCAAAGATTGGTTACGTTGTTCTCACCTTTCATTACAGTGCCACATACCATCAAAAATATTCCAAAGTTCATCAGTTAATAGAACTGGGTTTAGAATCTCAACATAGCTCATGAAAGCAAGGGATCACGAGAATGAGAACTTGAAATTTATTTCTTCGTGGGCCTGTGGGGTACTTGGAATGTGGCCCCAAAAAAGAGATGCTTATGGTTGACCTGGAGCACAATTGATCAAGATACACTGCTTTGTAGTGCATATACAAGAACTAGAAGTATCCTTTTATATTAAATAAGTACAAAACTAAAGTATATTTTGTAACATATTTAAATCAAATAGAGCAATAGTGTAAAGAAAGTCACTGGATTTGTATTTGCACAGTTAAAAGATGCAAAGTAAGCTTTTTAGCTCTTATAGGTTCTTGAGATGTTCAGAACTATTAGGAAATCATTTGGATCATTTGGGAAAAATATGGTACATCACAGAGAAATGCTTCTCTTTTACAGTCCTGCTGCTAGCGTTGTGTATAAATAAATACCCAGCATCATGATCATTTCCTTTGATTTTATTAGTTTTAACCAGAGAATGTGCATTTACAATACTATTTTGTTCCACCTTAAGAAAGTGGATATGAAATTCTTGGTATCCAACCTTACTTCTTTTATTCCTTTGGTAATTATGTATTTGGTTCATCTAAAATCCTTTTTGAAATGTTGAATATGGGCAAGATTGCACAGATGCTGATTCTGTTTTCAGTGGCCTAAAAATAAAAGTGCAAGCTTTAATCTGATGTCTAGGCTGCATTAAAAAAATTGGATTGAAAAGGATTAGATTAGATTAGACCTTCTGGATTTAAAAATGTTAAAACTCCATTTATGCTTTAACATAATCTCCTTCCATTCTCTGGAGCCATCAAGCAGAGCACTGGCCCGTGCAAGTATTTTTTTATATTATTAAATTTACTTTTTTTTTCATTTTAACATCCAGGTTTCATATTTGTAATAGCAAGAAATCCTATGAGACAGATCTAAAAAGTTCTTTTTGACCTGGTGAATGGAAGGGCAGACACTTAAACCTCTGGATTTTACAATGATTTTATGTATTTGTGCACAGTCACAAATGTAAATATTAATAGCTGGTTTTTAAAGCCAAATAAGAGTGAGTGCTTTTAAGGACTTTAGAGGTTTGTGAAAGAGTAATGGTGTTTTGCAGTGCAGCAATTTATTTACAATGCATGATTATGAAGAAATGCTCAGTTTAAAAAGCAATCATGCACTTTACCTGAAGCACCTATTACCTACAGCATCTGTAAATAAAAAGGCATTATAATATTTTCAAGCTACTGCTTAGTACTTCAAAACGCAGATAGGGCTGTACTGCTTATAAAAAAATAAGAATCAAGCACTATTTTGGGGTTACAGGACAATGAGTCTCAAGAGAAAAATCTGGAGATATCATTTACCTGATCAATATGATATTTATAAAAGTGGTTATGACTTTTCAGTCCTATTTCTGAATATTGCAGAGGAACATATCAGGATACTGGTTTATGAACATAACTCCTATTTATAAAGGCCAATGGGTCACTACCATAACATCATAATATTGTTGAATCATTGACTTACACTTCTGTACTGTCATTTTTATAGGCTTTGGTACAATATACTATATGTCCTGAATAAAAGATTACCCTGATGATAAGACAACCCTCCAGTAATTAGATTCTATATAAGTGAAATGTATAAATTTGTTATCATTTCCCAGATATAGAATCTAATTATTGGATATTTGTCTTGAATTTGTCCCCCTCCCACTGGTACAATGAACCTGGGGGTCAAGTAGCCCCTTTGTTTTCTGCTTCCCCCTAACTTTTTTCCCTAAAAGCCCCTTCCCCATCTCCTTACAGTAAGATCCTGCTCTCCCTGAGCACATGCAAGTAAGCAGAAAATTTGTAAAAATAACCTTGAAATTAAATATGGCTGTAGAAATGTGTATATAGTACCCATACATTTAGCTCATCCAGAATTGCATGTTACCTTTTTTTTAAACATACAAAAAATGGAAACTTGACATTACTTTGGTTCACATACAAACACAGGCCTAAACCATACAATATCCATATGAAACAATGAAAAGCAATACGAAAATTATAATAATACAATATACAACAGTAAGAATCAATACAAACCTAATAATAATACAATATAAAACAGTGGATATCCAAAACCAAAAACTTGCTACCAAAATAAAAATGTTAAGCTTATCCTGAGTCTGAGCTCACTTATGCTTGTCTATAGGGAATAGAGAGGGAGAGAAAGAAAAGCCAGAAATAATTGGGGAAGGGAATGGAATGCATATCTATCGTGTGTGTGTGTGTGTGTGTGTGTGTGTATTAAAAAAGAAAAACTGGGGGTTTTGCTACAGTAGTAACCCGTTTAGGGCTGCAAGGAGAAAATCCCCAGAGTTATGTTCCTTTACCCGTGTGGAAATCCGAGATGTATAGGAACAGTGTAAGTCCAAGCCGGGAGAGCCAGCGATAGACTGGCTAGTTCGAATGTATAGTGAAGGGGCATCCACAATTTCAGTGAGTAGGGCCAAAGCCGCACAAATCATTTTGCACCCTGAGCTCCAGTTAAATCAATTTGCAGGGGGTGATGAAAATATTACTTTGTTTTCTACTGCTCTCCAAGCAACTGCAGCCAGTTATAGTAATATGGAAGAAGAGCTTAACCCTGCCCCTCAGGCATGGGCCAATTTAGAGGAGGCTGTCCACTGCTTGTGTCAGTTAGCACTAACTGAAATCATTCATGCAGCAGTTCAGACTCGCACACCAGATGCAGAAGTTGTGACAGCACTGTTGTGGAGGAGGTTTTGCCAACGAGCACCAACAGAGTGCACCTCAGCCCTGTTGGCCTTGGAGCCAGAGGCAGTGAATCACTCGGTAAGAGATGCGATCCAGCGATTAGTGCAGCTTTTGCCCATTTTACAGAAACCAGGGCTGGCTAAGCTGACAAAAACCACCAAGGCCATGGTGGTGGCCTCAGCAAAAGACAAACCTCCTGACCCCACCGAATTGTTGGAAAAAGCTGGGGAAGGCCGGCCCAAGACTCCACAAGCAAAAATGTGGAAAGACTTGTTAGCTGCCGGTTTCAATAAGGTGCAAATTGATGGATTGCCCACCAATGTTTTGCGAGGGCTGTGGGCCTAAACACTGCAGCAAAAAAGCAAGCCCAAAAATGGAGCCATCTGCACCACTAGCAGGGTCACTGGAGGGATTCTATGCCCTGACAGCAGAACAGTCAACATTTTCCAAGGCACATGTGGGGCTGCCAGCCTTTACCCCCCTGATTATGTGGCCTAGGGAGCCCAGCCAGCCCAAACCTCTATGAAAGGGGCCAGAATGGGGTTAATAGTGGGCTGGGAACTGGTATCTAAAGTTAATATTGGCCCCTTAATTTGGATACCTGTACAGACTCAATTAGGTAAAAGTGAAAAGTCAATTGATATCCTATTACATATGGGTGCCCAGATTTTCATTTTAGATTCTGCAGATTGGAAGAGGGAGAAAGAAACCCCTTATCAAGTAATTGGAGTTGGAGGCACCAGATGACCAGGACAATTGGTCCGAGCAACCTTCATGTTACCTAATTGCTCTAAGGTGACAGCAGCAGCAGTAGTACTTAAAGGGGGACCAAGCTTACTGGGACTTAATGTACAAAGAGGATAGTGGTTTGCCCTTGAGCAAGAAAACTGGCAGTTTGGGTGTGCAGTACCTCACCAAGAACCAGAACAAACAGCTATAACAGCTGTAACTCGATGTAGCATGATCCCACTAACCCTGCCTCCCATGTAAGGAGTACACAGACCCCAGTATCGAACTCCCCCCAAGGCCACCCAACCTATCCAGTGCATTATAAGCCAGCAGTTGGAAGATGAGACTATTATCCGAACCCACTCTCCATATAACAATCCAGTGTGGCCAGTGCACAAGCCAAATGGAGGGTGGCAACTGACTATTGACTTTCGAGCTTTGAATGCTAATACTGACCCTTTGACAGCTGCCATTCCATAACTATCAGTCTTAACAGAAAGCATCCGGTGTAATGGGCCTGCATGGATGGGATCCACTGATATCAAGGACATGTTTTTTGCTATTCCTATCCATGAGATTCACTGGCCAGTATTTGCTTTTACTTGGATAGGGCAGTATACCTACACCGTGTTGCCCCAAGGGTGGATACACAGCCCCACCCTGGCTCATGGGGTTTTAGCTACAATAGTTCATGAGGTCCAAGAAAAGCACCCCGACGTACACATGTGGCGGTATATAGGTGACGTCATGGTGGGCAGTCAAAACAGAGAGGCTGCCACCAAGGCCTTTAAATCATTAAAAGAGAAATTGCGTACCTTTGGATTCACGCTGTCTGAATGGAAAATCCAAGAAGTAGGGCCCCAGTGTGAATTTCTAGGAATAGAATAGCAGATTGGGGGGCCCACAATACCAACTGAAGGGCTGTGAAGTATAGTAGAGACCCCAACTTCCACTAATGTGAAAGAACTGCAAGTACAATTGGGAGCACTCAATTTTTGGCGTATGCATGTTCCTGAGTTTACTGTATTAGCTCGTCCCTTGTATAACCTATATAAGAAGAGAACTAAATGGGAATGGGGTCCTGAGCATAAATATGCCTTAGGAGCCCTAAAAGAAGCAGTAACTGTTCATGCCTCCCTAGCAGGACAACGTCCCAAAGGAGAGCTTTGGCTCCATATAGGTGTCTTGGAAGGAGGACCACACTGGAGCCTGTAGCAGAAGGAGTCCTCAGAAACAGAAGGAAAACCCCTTGGATTCTGGAGCCAAGGCTGGAGAGGGGCAGAAGCAAGGTATACTCTCTTAGAACAGATGTTGTGTGCAGCAACAGCAGCCCTAGAATCCACAGAAGTACTGAAGGGAGAATTACCCACAATTATCACTACTCTGATACCTATTCTCAGAATGGCTCTGTCAGACCTCCAGCTACCACCTGGGGGGAGAGCCCAAGACATCACGGTCCAAAGGTGGATTTATTACATCTTACGCCAAGTCCAACAAGTAACCCCAAAGGGACGTCCTGCATTAGTTAGTCACAGAAAGTACAATTAATGTTTATCCTGATCAAACAAGCTGCAGTGAACCTTCACCCATCAAAGAAGCACCTCCTTTCTCGCCTGAAATGGAGACCTCAGCCGATGTTGAAGTCTGGTTTACAGATGAGTCTGCTCGAGGTCATACCTGGAGAGCAGCCACCTTGAAGATTCGAGATGGCAAGCAAGTAGGCCTCAGAAAAATCGTGCAGTATGCCGAACTCAAAGCAGTGCTCAGCGTGGCTGTGTGGGAGTTAGTAGAAGGTCCACATCCTGTAAAGCCTATTTATATTTATAGTGACTCTTGGATGGTGGTAGAAGGATGTACTAAATGGCTACCCCTGTGGAACAAAGAAAACTTTAAAAAACGAGGACAAAACATTTGGAGCCACAAATGGGAGACCTTATGGACGTTAGCCCAAGATAAACTTCCTCTACACATCTAACATGTGAGTACAGCACATGGGAATAAGGCAGGAAAAGGCCCAGAGGCAAAGTGGAATAGGTGAGTTGATCAGCTAACAAGAGAAGAAGGTTCTGAAACCTTGTATGTTGAAGAAGAAAATAAAGCAGTTAGTCCATCATTACCCAATTCCTCCTCCCACTGTACACCTGGAGAATGAGCCACAGAATGGCTACATCAACAACACGGACACCCCGTTGTCATTATGTGAGGGAAAGGTAGCATGGCAGGTATGGCAATGTGAGTTCATACGCCCCTCCCTCGGACTTCCTGGAGGCAACAGTACATGTTTGTATCTGTAGAAGTTGCCACAGGAATAATGTTTGCCTGTGCCTCAGCGAGAGCTACAGCCCAAGACACTTGTGCAGCACTGGAAACTCTGCTAGCTATGTATCCACCACCTATAGAACTACAGAGTGATCATGGCCCTCACTTCCGCAATCATCTTGTGTATAACTGGACCATGAAACATAGCATGTTATGGATATATCACATCCCATACCATCCGCAGTCTAACGGATTGGTAGAGTGAGCCATTGGTATCCTCAAATGTAATTTGCGGCTGGCCGCTGGCCCAGCTCTTAAGGACTAGGATTTGCACCTGGATCGAGCTATCAACTGGACCAATAACCGACCTCATCCAGGAGGTAGCCCTATGCAACAAGCCTTTGGATTGGGGTGTCCCCATGAGCCAGCAGTAGAGAGACCTAGGGGTGGTGACCCAGGAAAGCTCCAGGCAGGAGATCGGGTGGTAGTGAAGCATCGTCAAGGAGATAAATGGGAGGGAACACTATTAGCAAAAGGTATGCATAATACATGGTGGGTATTTAAGTCAGATTCATCTAATGGGAGCCAAGCTCCTTGTTGTCTTCATCCTACAGATTGGGTCTGTTCACAAATGCAGCCATAATCATTCCTAATTGAGCCTGCCACTGAAGACAAGTCCTGCTCTGTCACCGGTCTGAATCGACTGGCACCATGAAGTGGTGGACTGTTATAACTTTACTCTTTTTATTAATGCCTTATTGTGTTTCCTGGGCAGGGCATGTCTACTATCCTTCTTATTACCCAGATATTAATGAACTTGCATTTCGCTCTCTGGGAGGTGAAGAGTGGTTACAGGCTCCCAAGGAGGGAAGGATAAATGTAACCTGTGAGAGAATGGGGTGTTCTCTGGCTGTTCCCCGACAGGAGGCCCCAACACCACCCGTGTATAACTCCACACCCTGGTGGAGGTCACAGGTTAAAATCCCACCCCTCCTAAACACTTCATTGTTCACTGCCCGGGTATTGTTCAGACCAAAACAATGGTATGTCCAAGCTACTTTTCAAAACTGTTCAGCAGGAGCCCTCATAGCTGAAAGGTTACTTAAGTGGGAATGGCCAATCATTTTCCATTCCCCAAATACAGTTAAGTCTGAAAGATGAAGAGATACTCCAGGTTATCTTTGGGATGCACTTAACTCAGCTATGAATGTATAGAACTTAGATAAATCCCAGAGAAACACTGAAGGAGTAGCCAATCTCCAACAGACAGTAGAGCTGCTCACTAGGGGTGGCATGCTCGAAGGAAAAACTTTAGAGCACACTGATGAATTGCTAACTGATGTAGGCTTAGAGACATCCCATCTTGCCCAGGCCATGATGAACACTACTTTTAAAGCAGACAAAAATCAAACTTGGAGTACTGCTTGTGTGCAAGTTCAGTTATCATTAAATATGCATTTTTCCCAAGTAAAAATAAAGAATGCCCCCCTGGCTTAGAGCATCATGGAATGCCTGCAACATTTAAATAAGACACCCCTACCAAAGTACCTGGATTACCACTTGGGAAGGCTATGATAAAGGAAAGTGTTCATTCCTGGTGCAGAGGGTAAAAGATGGAAACTGGACCACTGCTTATTTGCTAAGCACGGGCCTAGGAGGAAGACAGTTTTGGGACTGGAATCTGCATCGCCCCATATGGGAAATAGTTACCCCTGATAGCCCTCAGTTTGTGGCACAATCCCCCATGGTTCAAATCAGTAATTGATTGGATTAGGGACCCTATGGAGAGGCTAACCTAACATGATCTGCATATACGAGTTACCTAATGAGTCATATGTAACAATACAAACGTGTTTGCTGGGAAGGACCAGGTCATTTGTTGTTTGAAAATGGTACCACCTGGACTTCGTGCAATTCATGTTGCTTAGGAGCTCAGAGTGGAGCCATTGCTCTGATGCAATTAAGTAACCATACTATTGACCTAAAATGGCCAGAAACTTCCTCTGAGACTATACCTCTCAACTTTACGATACCCACTTCATGGGTATCAGATGTAGATGTGCCACGGTTGGAAACTGGAATAAAGTAAAAAATAAGCTGCAAAGCCTTGAGGCAAAAGCTCGACAAGGCACTCAGTTGGCTCTCCTTGCTCGAGAGGGTGGGTGAATCATCAGTTTGGCTGTCAACTTGCCCGAGCCATGTAAATGATATGATGTGATTTGCACTATTCATGTGTCACCAGGTGTCACCTCAACTACATGGCTAACCCTCTGAAGCATCATAATATTCTGCACTGCCCTAGTGGCAACAGCTAAATGGTGTTTTAACTGCTGTTGTCATAAATCTGTTCATGTTATGCAAGTTAAATTTAAAGATCCCTCCCCATTTCCTGATGTAGCGCATGTGGTTTTGGCATCTCAACTGTAGCTATCATAGTGCTTCAGCAAGCAAGGGGTGGAGTGT
>NW_017729024.1:148196639-148208223 GCF_001723915.1 Gavialis gangeticus | reverse complement strand
TTCTACCCCCCGACCACACTCTCAATCAATCCCAAACCCTATGCTGGCAGCTGGGACACTGGGGCAGTAGCGGCCTTAGAGGAGGGCAAACCAGGCAAGCACCCAGGGCCCCACACTTTATAATAATAAACATTAATTACGCTGAATATTTTTATTATCAATATTGTATTAACATACTTTCATTGCAGTTTCATGGATAGGGCAAAGTGAAGTTGAAATCGAAAATGTCCGACTTGCTTATAGGTCACCAAAATTAAGCATGTAAGGGGCCCCAAATGATTCTCTTGCCCAGGGCCCCAACAACCCTAAGGCCACCACTAGCTGGGACCAGCACCTGTGCTCCCCTGAGCAGCCTTACCTAGGGTTCTGGCGCCTCTTTGGACAGTAGCAATGCCTATCCAGCTGCACAGAGCCTGGGCAGCAGCCAGAGCATGGCTCAGGACAGCCAGGCTCCGTTTCTGGGAGCGCACGCTGCTGCCGCACATGCCATGCCACTTTTTCTTTGCAGCAGGTTTTTTTGACATTGGGATCTCCAATATAAGTATAAGCTGTGTGTAATATGTGTTATAGCAACACTGGTAGCAGTTCTTCACCTTGAGAAAGGAATTCTCATTCATACTCAGTTTCAGAGTTTAGCTGACTTCATTGGTTTCTCATCTTTTTCCTTTGGAGCCAAATTTTCAAAAGCTTGGTCTCAGCCAGAAATACTTGCCTATGTGTTCTTTTATTCATTTTCCATTGGCTTCTTATTTAAAAAAAAAAAAAAAGAATTTTAGAAGAATTTGTTCCTGCCATTCTTGAGTTAAAGGTCAATTAAAAAATACTATTTTTCAAATATTTTCCAAAATGAAAACAAAATGGAACTGGAGACTATTGCATTTTAAACCTTTTCATGTTATTCCTAGAGTGCTCAGTGAAAAATGCATCCCAGGCCTTCTTTTAATTACAACACTTTTTTTAAATATGAAGGCCCTGATTCAGCAAGATACTATTGCATTTATCTAATTATACATGGGAATGGTAACTGTCATAGCTCAAAAATGCTGAAAGTACCTTGCCAAAAGTACTAATGTTCTATGACAAAGCAGTTTATACTGCCTCATGAAGAAGAACGTAGGCAACTGGTGATTTCAGTAACAGAAGACACCACCAGGTAAAACTCCAGTCAGGTGCAGGCTTCTGAGGCATTTGTTTTCAGATAGAACAGAAGAATAATAGAATCATAAAAAATTAGAGTTGGAAGGGACCTCATCTAGTCCACCCCCCTGCTCAAAGCAGGACCATCACAGCCAAGGCTTTAGCTACCCAGGTCTTAAAAATCTCTAAGCATGGAGATTCCACAGTCCCTCTGGGTAGCCTGTTCTAGTGTTTTACTACCCTCCTAGTGAGAACATTTTTTGTAAAATCCCCCCTCAGTCTTCTATTCTCCAAACTAATTAGGCTCTGTCCCCTCAGTCTCTCCTCAGAAGTCATGTTCCCCAGCCTTCTAGCCATTTCCATTGCCCTCTGCTGGATTCTCTCCAATTTGTCCACATCCTTTCTGTAGTTGAGGGCCCAAAACTGGACACAGTATTTCAGATGTGGCCTCACGAGTGCGACATAGAGGGGAATAATCACTTCCTAGATCTGCTGGCAACACTCCTACAAATGCAGCCCGGTTTTCTGTTAGCTTTGTTTGTAATAAGGTCACACTCTTGGCTCAAGTTCAGCTTCTTATCCACAGTAACCCCCAGGTCCTTTTCTGCAGAGCTTCTGCTTAGCCTTGCAGTCCCCAGTCTGTACTTGTGTGTGGGACTTTTCTATCTTAAGTGCAGGCTTTGCACTTGTCCTTACTGAACTTCATAAGATTTTCTTTTGGTCCAATACTCCAATTTGTCTGGGTCTCTTTGAATCCCAACTCTATCCTTCTGAATATCTCCTACTCCCCACAGCTTGGTGTCATCTGCAGACTTCCTGGGGGTGTACTCCATCCTGCCTTCCAGGTTGCTGATGAAGTTATTGAACAAAACCGACCCCAGGACCAACCCCTGGGGCACTCTACCTGAACCTAGCTGCCAACTAGACATCAAGATATTGATTACACTTTGAGCCCAAAGATCCAGCCATTTTTCTATCCCTTTATAGTCCATTCATCCAACCCATACTTTCTTAGCTTGCTTGTAAGAATGTTGTGGGAGACCATTTCAAAAGCCTTGCTGAAGTCAAGGTATGTCAATCCACTGCTCTCTCCCCATCCACAAAGCCATTCATCTTATCGTATCATAGAAGGCAATCAGGTTGGTGAGGCATGACTTGCCCTTGGTGAATCCATGCTGACTGCTCCTAATCACTTCACCTTCTCCTCCAAGTGCTTAGAAATGGATTCCTTGGGATCTGCTCCATGATTTTTCCAGGGACTGAGGTGAGGCTGACCAGTCTGTAATTCCTCAGATCATCCTTCTTCCCTTTCTTAAAGCTGGCACTATATTTGTCCTTTTCCAATTGTCTGGGACCTTTCTCTGCAATCACATTGACCAACTCCCTCAGCACCCTTGGATGTATCATATCTGGCCCCATCCACATGTTCACAGTCATCTTTTCTACATAATCCCTAATCTGTTCTTTCACCACTGTCAGCTGCTCACCTCCTCCCCAAACTGTGCTGACAGGTGCAGTAGTCTGAGAGCTGACTTTGTCTGTGAAAACTGAGGTAAAGGAAGGTACTTCAGCCTTTTCTGCACCATCTGTCACTACATTGCCTCCCCCATTCAGCAAGGAAACCACACTCTCCCTGATCTCTTGTTGCTGACATATTTGTAGAAGCCCTTCTTGTTTCCCACCACATCCCTTGCTAGCTGCAATTCTCATTGCACTTTGACCTTCCTGATTTCATCCCTGCATGCCTGATCAATACTCCTTCATAGCATTTCGTCCAAGTTTCCACTTATTGTAAGCTTCCTTTTTGTGTTTTAGCTCATTGAAGATTTTCCTGATAAGCCAGGTAGATCTTCTGCCATACTTGCTAGTCTTCCAGTACATCAGGATGGTTCATTCCTGCATCCTCAGTAAGATTTCTTTAAAATAAAGCTAGCAGTACTGGACTCCTTTCCCCCTTAGACTGGCCTCCCAGGGAATCTAGTCCATCAGTTCCCTGAATGTATCAAAGTCTGCAAATCTAGAGTCCTGAAATCCAGAGTTCCTACTCTGCCACTCTCCTTCTTTCCTTTCCTCAGGATCCTGAACACAATCATTTCATAGTCACTGCTGCCCCAGGTGCCATCCTCATCTACATTCCCTGCCAATCTTCCCTGTTTGTGAGTAGCAGATCAAGAAGAGCATGGATACTAGTTGACCCCTCCAACACTTTCACCAGAAAATTGTTCCCAACTTCAAAAACTACCTGGATTACCTAGGGCCAAGTTTGTTGAAGGACCAAGTTTAAAAGTCCTTAGTAAACTGGTTTGGGACAGTTCCTTATTGTATTCAGGAAGAAAGTCAATTTGTCCAGGTTCAATGCCTGAACACCAGCATAGGTTATACTTTTGGAAAAAATAAGAACCAAACCCATGCTATCCCAGGTTCATAGGAGAAAAGGTAAGATATAAGGAAGGTAATTTTACTGGGTTACAATTTTAGCTAAACTCCTGTGGGCACTAGCAATAACTCAGCCACCAGGGTGTCAAATTGTTTACTTCTGGTGGAAGGCTCATATCAGCAGCTCATCCTCCATGCATAGACCCTAGGCCAATTATTCTCAACCAAGGTGCTATCAGGTTTTTTGAAGGGTGCCATGAGCTGTGAAGAGATAAGTGAGGTGTTAGGAGATAAGTTGATAAATTAAACAGATAACACAGGCTCAGGCTTGTCCCTGGCAAGGCCCCTCTGCAAGGAAGGTTAAAGGAGTTTTCTCCTCAGGGTGCCAGATATTAGGAGTTCCAATCCTGTTCCCTAATTTCTTTAAGGAATGTCTTTCCTTAAGCCTAGTTTCAGTTTACCATAAAACTAGTCCTCTGTGAATCAGTATCAGCACTAAATTATTGTTATCAGCTAAATTGCAAAACTTCAGCCTAACTTGATGACCTACCCAACTAAACCCCTAAGCTGCTATAGGAAAGATTTTAAAAAAAAGAAAGGAAAAAGTATTCAAACCTAGTCAATATGCTGATAAAGAAAATTTTCCTTCCCAGTCCCCAAAAAGGCAACTAGAGGCCAAAGAATCCAGTTGTATTCTAATCAAATGGGGTTTATGGAGATCTCTTAATGTAGATATGAAAAGCTGGAAGGTTAGGGTTTATATAACCTCCTCAAGATCAACACAGGACAATTGCTTATAAAATCATAAAAAGTAGGAGATTAGTTTATCTAAAACCAATTTGAGCCACCGGCCTGCTGGGTGATGCCAACTAGGGCTAGGAGCTTTCTTTACAGACCAAGTTTGGTGAGTAGTTTTGACTGAAAAAAATAGCTGGGGATTTCAATATGGCCAAAATATTTTGATTCAACATTTTTTTTTTAAATAAAATGTTTATTTTAAATCTTCCATATATAAAGTGCTGTATTTTCATGTTTTCAGTTTAAGTAATCTGGAAATGGAACAAAACATTTTTTTTTCAAATCTATTAAACTCTTTGGTTGAACCCAAAATGAAATATGACGGGTGTATGTTTTGCAGAAATATCCAACATATTTCCCTTTTGGTTGACCTGAACCAATTTGGGGGGCAAAGAAAAGGGCATGTGAGATTGGCAATCATTATTTTCCATCTTATCCTATCTTTTATCACCTAAAAGGGGGGGACTCTTAAAGGATTCACTACCCCTTTTTCTGCCAATTTAGATAAAAACCATGTTTGAGGCAGATAGGGTGGCATTTTGTCCATTCCTTCATAACAGGCCTCTTACAATGCCTCCATACCTTGTACAGCTAGGACACCTACACACATGCATCAAGGCAGCTTTGACATGTTGCAGTGCGTTGGAGCAGACTTGATTAATAGAGTCTGCTGAAGCAGATTAATCAAGTCTGCTAGAGCATGGTAATTCTAATTACTGCACTCCAGCAGACTCCAGAATCACATGTACCAGCATCCCCACACTGAAAAATGGAGGCAGGGGCACTTTAACTAAAGCTCATTCAATGAGCTTTTCATTCAATGAGCTTTAGTTATAGTGCCCCACCACCATTTTTCAATGCAGGAATGCTGATGCACGTGATGCTCTGGGCACTTTAAGTGAAGCAGCTCTTGTAGCCACTCTAATTAAAGCACTTCCTGCATCACGTGTATAAACACCCCTAGATTTCAGAGGATCTGATTCAGACATAGTGTTTCAGAACTGTTCATTACTCCAAATGCAGCTGTACTGTATAGTTCTTCAAAAGACCTCAGAACACATCTTCATGAGTTCAGGGGGCTGAGTTCTCTTGAATATCTAGCTGCTGAATAAGTGAATAAAATAACTTCTTTTTTTTCAGCCATGACTGCAAATGGAAATTCTAAAACACTGGAGAAAAAGTTATTTCAGTAGCAAAGTACAGTGCTTTTCTGAGAGTCAGCTCAAGGTCAATTCAATTTAAATAGATTAATTTAAATCTTTATGAAAAGAAGAATTTCCATCCAGTAGGAAATTTCAATATTTTGACACATACTTGAGCACTACACTGGGACAGAAGTCAAAATATTTAAACATTACCAGAAGTGAAAAGGTCAGAAAAATTACTACTTAGAAATGTTAAAATATTTCTTGTCAGTATTTTTTATCAAAATGTGTCAGCATTACAACATGTAAATATGTGTTGATAATGCAAAAGGAAATGTTTCCTTTCATATCAGGTTTACTTTATGTGTATCCATTGTGTCTACCATAGTGCCCATTGTTTTTTGTAGTTCCAGGCCCTTCATGCAGCCATCCTTCTCCAAGAGCCCTGCTCCCCACTGGAATGGCATGTCCTATGATGTACCCTGGTCTTTTCCCATAGCAGGGCTAGTGTAGCATAGGAGTGCTGTAATTATGGGATCATGTGCACTGTGCTTGTGGAAAGATGTCAGCTACAACTGGTACTAGATGTTGCTTCATACAGAAAGAAAAACTATTCCGGGGTAACACTGAAGGTTAACCCTTAGTAACACTGGCCATGTCTACATGAGGTGCTGACTATGCAGTCATTACTGTGCAGTCATTTAGTAAGTTTTTACTGCGTAGTAGCACCAACAAATAATATTACTGCACAGTAACACTGGCAAATGGCTTTTTCTGTGATGCTGACTGTGCAGTAGCATCATGTCACAGTTTCTGCTACATGATACTACTGCGCAGTAGTCTCAGGCTACCGAGCAGTCAGTATCTCATGTAGACGCAGCCACTAAGGACTAACTATTCCAGAGGTAACTCTGGGTACATCTACATGTGACACCATCTCACCGTAGGAACATGCTGTGGTGATGGAGTGTCCACAGGCCCAGCAGATAGTTCACCATAGCAACATGCTCCCCTGCCATAGTGTGCTGCTATGGCAAAGTAGCTGCTAAAAATAACCATGCACCATGCGTATGGCACAGTATGGGCTGTTACTGCACCATGATTTAGTACCTACAAAAGTACTAAATATAATACTCACTTATTACTTACTTTAATAGTAAATTTAGTACTTACTTCCAAAAAGAAGTACTAAATCACAGCACACTAACAACGTCGCCATAGCAACATGTGTAGACATGCCCTCTGGGGGATAACTAGGCATCATTTTGAGGTCTCAAATTAAATTTAAATGTTGCATTTATACCATGTGCTCACCCTGGATACAAGCAGATGTTTCCCAACTGGCCAAAATTTTCTGTTAAAGTAAATCCTTCAAAAATCTCTGATCAGATTTCTAAATGAGAAGTTTAGACAGTTTATGTACATTGTACCAATCTATCATCAGTTAATGTAAAATAGTGCAATTCTACGGAACCCAATGGAACTGCACTATCTCTAAGAATCTGCAAGCTAAATATTAAAGAGTTTTGTAAGCCAAACCTCAGCATGTTAAGTTTTAACTACCATTAATAGATGCTATTATAAAAAGTAACTTTCTCAAACCCATTTTCTGACAGTTCCTGTCTGATCTTAACCTAATATAAACAAATCATAAATGCTATATAATTGAAGGATACAATGGACTTTCCTTTGGGAAGTAACTCCATCAGAGAAAATGGACTTATAGTAAAATGAAGCAAGTAAGAAAAGGGGATTCAGGCTCAATATTTAGAAATTGAACTTCCTTCTCAAGTGGGACAGATTTTTTTTAAATTACATTATTAAAGAATAAAACCCCATTTAGACAGCTGAGCTGAGTTGGCTTTGATTGGTGCATAACATTTCCTAGGTAGTTTCATTATCTGTTTACCCTTGTGTGCATTTTGGTAAACTGTACAAACTTTTAATCTAATTTGTATTCTAGTATTGATTCAATTTAAAATAAAAAGTAAACTATCAACTACATAACCTATATGATATTTTAAAAGGCTATAACTACTATACCTTTCCAAAAAAAATCAATTATGTGGAATACAATAGCATTATATAAAAGATAATAAATAAAAACGTACAAGCAACAGCTTTAACTATTACCACTTGTTTTGTGACTTATCATACTTGCTTAACAGATGTTTTAGCAAAATTTCAATTTATTCATTTAACTGTTTCTTCTCTTTGGAAGAGTTATACTGAAGCAATTGCAATATAAGTATTGCTTTATAAGCATTAGTGCTCTTCAAAATGCCCCTTTTGATAATGATTTAACATCTAATAGCTCTGACAAATTTATTTTTCCTTAATCCTGAGAAACTGTCGTGTGACAGCTTCACAGGCCCTTCATGCAGAGATATTCTTTTGCTTTATTCTGGCAGTCAAAACAGCTGGGTCTCTGCTTCAAAGCTTTATTAAAGCTTATTCAGCAAGATTAAAGGCTGCATATCTCTTTGAGCTAAGAGAAACCTTCATATAGTAAAAAAGGACATCTTTCAGAGCGAAGCCCTAGGTATGGTCATCTGGTAAGGAAGTTTAGGCTTTGGACAATCCTTGTAAATATAGATTTTCCTCAGAGTTTTGCCAATTAAGTGTATGAATAAAAAAATATAGAAAATACCAAGTAAGCAGCCTTGGGACAAAAGACCCATTCCATGTGTCTGATGTGGAAAATTTCCAAAAACACAGCCATGTTTTCTTACTTTTGCCTAAAGCCACTGAGTTTAATGCAAAGGAATTATAAACCAATTACAGAATAACATTTAAGGGCACGTCCATACATGCAAGCATGTGCACTTGCAGCAGCTCAAATAGAAGGGGTGCAAATTTGAGCCGAGACTTTTTGCGTCAGCACACGTGCTCAGACATGCAATTAGCTGGGGAGAAATTTGTGCCACTTGGAGCAAAATAACTCCACCTGGCTCCTCCCAGATCTGCAGCCAGGGGGAGCTAGAGCCTGGGGCCAGCACCTGCACTGTCCCCAGCAGTATAAAGAGCTATCCTGTCCTTGCCCTGGAAATATAAGCTCAGGGCTACTAGCATTCAGGAGTTTCTGGGGTCCAGCCAATTGGTATCTGGGGACACTACCCCTTCTGCCAGCTGAACAGCAGGAGCAGCCCTGAGAGTTCCCTGCACCCTCTACTCACTGCAGCAGTCTGGCAGTGCGGGCTGCTGCCTGGCTGTGACCTGCTGTGCACCTGCCAGACCAGATGGGGACTGCAGAGCCAGTAGAGGCATCTCTCCTTCTGGGCCAGCTGCCAGTGGACTGCTGTTGCAGGGTTGGCCTCTGTGCAGCACTACGGCCACATGTGCCCCCTGCCCAGCCATCTGGGCAGCTATCGCCCAGAAGATGTTCTGGGTGTGGTGGCCTGCTTCGAACTGTCAAAGCATTTCCTCCTGGCCCCATTTGGCCAGGAGGTCAGCCACAGCTAGCTGGGTCCAAGGTGCCATCTCTGAGCAGGCAAGGTACAGCCACTGGCCTCCCTAGCAGGAATTCTGGTGTTCCCTATTGGAAAACTGAAAAATCCCTGATAAAAAAAATCCCAAAGTCACTCTCTAAAATACCCCTAAATCCATGTTACTCCACAAATAAAACAAAAGACCACTATAAAGAGAGTGGTCATGAAGAATATATATTTTGCTTCCCTCCCACAGGGGCGATAGCCCCCACACAGGGGTTTCTGCCCCCCCACAAGGGCTACAGCCCCCCCAACAGGGCTACGGCCCCCACACAAGGGGTACAGACACCCAACAGAGGCCAACTGGCCCCCACAGGGGCTACCACCCCCCTGAAAGGCCTACATGCACTGCCCCACCTTGCCCCACCCCCCGATGGCTGCCCCACCCAGCCTCACCCTCCAACTTGCAACCCCAGACCCCCATGGCTACCCCCACAACCCCAGGCACCATCACTTTAAAAAAAAACCCAGAAAGAAACAGACAAAAAAGCCTCTGCTTCCCTTAGAAGCAGGGGTGGGGGGGGCTCCAAGGCTTCCTGGCAGAGCCCCCACCAGGCAGCACAGGACAGCGGAGAGCCAGGGGGGCCCAGACTGGGGCTGCTGGGGCTGTCACCCTGCCCAGCAGTGTGCTGGCAGGCCCCAGTCAGCCAGACAGCAGCTCCAACTGCCGGTAAGTGCTGGGGGTGGGGGTTGGGTTTTTTAAAACTGGGGTGGGGGGACAGAGATCAGGGGGACTTGGGAGATGGGCAGATGGGACAGGGCAGGGCTCAGTGGCCTCGGGGTGGCCTGGCAGAGAGTGGGGTCAGGTATCGCAAGGGTCCAGGGCCTCACAGGGGCTAGCGGGGGGAGGGGCCAGGTAGGGCAGTGGTCAGGGGCCCCCATGGGGCTGGTGGAGGGTGGAGCAGGGTCAGGTAGGGCAGATGTTGGGGAGCTGAGAGAGTGGGCAGGACCGGTCCCCCCCATGGTCCCCTCCCCACTCCTCCAGCCCCGGCAACCTGTTCCTCACTGGCACTGGAGCCCTGGTGCTGAAACACATGGCCTGGCCAGCCGCATGTTTCAGCACCAGGGCAAGGGGCCAACCACAGAGACACTCCTGCAGCCAGAGCATCTCCATGGAGTACCCAGCCTCCGATGTCCTCAGGGCACTGTCCAGGACTGTTCCCTCCTCTGCTTTTTTAAACTTCAATTTTTTTAGACCCCTGGATAACCAGGGGTCTAATTTGCTCCCTGTGCTGCAAACTTGCAGCACGGGGAACATTCTTTCATTCCCACATGTGCCTCTTGCCCTGCCTCAAAGGGGTTTGAGGTGGAGCAAGAGGCATGTGTGTGCTTGTCTGGACGTGGCCTAAGAGGCTTCAAGAGCACATCCCCTGGGTGCAGAGATAAAAAAATTAAGTTCTGGTGAAAAACAAGTAGTTTCTTATAATTACTTTATTTTAATATTATATTCCTATAGGAAAATAATAAAAACAAAAGAAGCATAACTGTAACTCAGCACCTTTTGAGGATATCAAATCCAGAAACAGCCTCACTTTCTGTAGGAATGAGATTTTATTCTTTACTCATATGTCACATGATTAACCTTGCTACCAACAAGGAGACACTCACTTCCCTTTCCTGAAGCTTTTGGGTAGGGACAGAAGTTACACATAAACTGGGTTAATTGGTCAGAAATCAGTTTAAACCTGTAACAGAAAAAAAGTTCAAGGCACTTAAACCACTTAAAAAATAGCTGAAACCAGTTTAAGATAAACCTGGTTAGATGTAATATCAGATTTAACTGATTTAGGTCAAACATGTTTATGGAACTTGTTTCCCAAGCCACTTCCTAGGTAAAGTTAACTGACATCCCCCAGCATCCCAAGATGCTTCACAGCCCTGGGCTGTGCTGTCTGCTCCAGTGGAGCAGGGTTGGCCCCATCCCTCTGCTCACTAGCCAAAGAAGAGGATAGGGGTGGAAAACTTGGCTCTAAACCCCAGCCAGGGTTTGTCTGGCAGTGGCAGAGCAGCCCCTCAATTTTTCCCTGCTCCTCGCTTGAGCAGGAGGTGGCAGCCTCCTTGAGCAGGAGTGAAGTGTGGAGCCTGCCTCCCCCCACCACAGGCAGCATGGCCAGAGCAGAGCCCATGGGGGCAGGTGGTGAGCCCATTAGGGGTGGCTAAAGGCTTGCGTAGGGAAGGCAAGCTCCCTGCCACTATATGCACTCTTGGAAGGTGCAGGGGAGGCCAGGGGGTGGGTGGGGAAGCTTCTTGCTACTGCAAGATCCACACTGCTCTGGTGACGTACTCCTGCCCTCCCTGAAGGAGCAGCAAGGAGCATAACCCTGTGCTATTGCCCCTGCTGCTACCAGGCAGACAGGGGACACCTTGCCAGTGTAATGCAGGGCTCACAGTGGCCAGGATCTTCACCACCTGGCCCTGTTCTGCCTTGCCTCACTGGGTCCCATCTGCTGGGCCATGGAGGTCCTGAGGGGAGGATAGCAGGACAGGGAGCCTAAACCAGCAGCTGCTAGCCCACCCCTGCCCCACACACAGATCTGGGGACCAAACCCCTGCCCCCTGGATGAGCCACACAGCCCCATCCCACTTGTTGCCAGGGTCCTGCAGCCATGCATTCTGGCTCCAGGCCCAAAGCCCCATGCA